>NC_137213.1:17622769-18132769 GCF_949987685.1 Ammodytes marinus | reverse complement strand
ATATATATATATATATATTAGCAGCTGTTTCGAGGATGACAGGTAAGGGGACATGTGGCCACTCGGGAATGAGGTCCACTGTGCAGGTGGAAGTGGGGACCAGGCGATGTGGGGCACATATTCACTTGGAGTTGACAGGACAGTAGTGTGACGCTGGGGGGGACGTTGACAAGGTTTCTGAATGCTGTGTATGTAACTTGTGTAAAGAGAGAATTTCTCAGCTCAGAAATACCCCCAAAAAGACCACCACAATTTCAATTATTTCCAAAGCCCTGTGTGTTTTCTTTGTGTCTCGTCTATAAATTGAATTCCCTGGCTCCTTCCACACCAAAGAAAGTTCCTCTTGCAAATAGTTTCGGGCTTCTTCCATGAAGACAACCTTATTAATAGGCTCTCTTCAAAGTTAATTAGCTGTGGAAACGAGGCCAGTGGCACTGGCGTTTTTCTACCCCAGAGGACTTTGCTATCCCCGCTGATTCCCGGGCTAGGCTAATTATTTCCCAATAACCTTACTTACTGGCCATGCTCACTCCTCTGGGCCTGAGCCTAACAAGCGTCACCCTGCGAGTCGATAGGCTGTTCTGCTTGGAAGTTTTGAGCCACCTACCTCGCCCATGCCACCGCCACCCCAGAGATGATTTGCCTCCTCTTCCTCCCTTCGGAGTGGGAGAGAGTTCAGAAGCTCTCGGTTCAGAGCCCCAAACATGTGGAGGCGAGATGGTGGTGGATTTCTGAAGGCGCTGCCGTTTGATGTCCAAAATTAAATTCCTTCAAATTCGCCATTAACGCTATTACTTAAAGTATTGGACACACTCCTAAGTATCCCAATGGCATTAGGTCTGCTGTCATTAATTTTCCCCTCTCCTGTTACTCTCCCTGCATATATCAATACGGGGGGGGACGTAAATAGTTAACCTTATTACTCTGGCTGTTTACTTTGACTGTTTACTGACTTTCTTTATTTATATATTTCCTCTCCCACACCCAAAGCAGAATCGGTCTGCTCTCATATATACACCGCACATATGAATAAATATGGGCCACATACATATTCTGAGGGCTGAAAAGCTGTTTATCATGCAAAGAGGGAAACATCAGAGGCTAAGAGAGGAGCTGGCTAAAATAGGCTGAGCTATTAGAATGGATATGAGAATATTGGAAAATTAAATGTGAACTTGTGATCCTTTGACATACTCAAAGATGAAAGGAGAGAGAAACTAACTCTTGCAAATACCAACATTTCAGATAGCAGCCTGGCTAACTGTATAAAATGGCATTTTTTCAGGTGAGTGTGGTGATAATTATTGAATTGTAGCATCTTACCATTTGGAGCATACACAAATAAAGGAAGTCTTTACTCAATAATATTCAGTACATGTTACTGAACTGTTATACTGTATTTTTCCTATTAATTACTGCATGTGTTTGCTTCTACAGGGGTGTTTTTCACATTTGGCCATGGTGCATTAATCCCCCTTTAAAGCTGTCCCATTACAATCCTCACTAAGCACACAGCCTCAGGCCGCTGCTCAGAAGCTGGACTGTTCATACAGTGACCTACAACACACGCTAATGGTTAGAGAAACATGTTTTTCTTCTTTATTGATACCGATCATAACAGATTAACCATGAGGTTTCTTCATAATAAATGAAGGATGCACATGTGTCTTTGGTAAGTTCGTTGTTTTTTTGCAGACCTGTCATGCATCCAGCTTTAAGTGCTGTTAATTCCTCCAAAACAACACCATCTAAGAGTTTGTTTTTGGGAGAAGAATGATATCGGCCTTGAGACATGTGAGCTTAGTTTTTCTTGTAATCTTTTGCCAATACAAATATTTTCATCAGATCCAGCACAAAGTGAGGATCAAACAACTTCTTGAGGTTTTAGTGGAAAACACATTCAGATCATGTAAAGCTATCCGTATATAAGCACAAACAATCTAATGAAGATCGTAAAAGGATATTGACTGTGGTATTTTGAATGCTCCTTTTTTTCAAGAATGTGTGCCTTTTCCAGTGTACAAAAAAGCCACCCAATTCATTTAGGCAAAGTTTTGTTTGGCCTCTGTTACTATTACAAAGTTACCCATATAAGATTTAAAAAATATATACAGTATATATATATTCTTGTCGCAAAACTATTTGTCTTGTTTGATATTTCCAATAAACATATATTTATTTTTGGAGTTAGTGGACTAAAACATCCGAAAGCATCAGCATGGTCCTGTAATGGTAGGCTGCAATAAACAGTCCGAACGAACAAAGTTAAAGATGGCCCCATGTTGGAGCTGAGGCTATTTTTTAATTCCTTTTGGTTCTGTGGTCCAACATCATTAGGGTGAGATCTCTTTTATCTGTTTGACATTTGAAAGTTTAAACTTTTAGCACAGAAGGGCAGCTTAGCCTACAGCAATATATGATTCTTAAATTTGCAGACCTGAAGAAAACTGCAGGCAAATCGCAAAATTTTCTTTTCGGGGGGCTGGGATCATGACCTAAAGGGGGAACATCCTGTAATAGATAATAAATGAAAAATCTCCCAGGTAAGACCATGTGAAAGGACAGAGGAGGTGCAATAATACTAAACAATTAATATCTTATATAGTAGTTGGGAAGTAAGGAATTTTCTCGCTAAAATGGTGATGATATATACTACCTATAATAAATAAAAATGCTCTTTTTGGTGTGGTAAATAAAATATCTATATGAGAATATATGTAAGTAATCTCCAATTTATAATCTGTATTTGTTTGATAAACAGAGATTCCATCATTTGTTATGCATTATTATTTCTTTCAGTTCATTATATTGCTCAGAAGGCTCCAGACTGTCCACTTAAAGCAGATTCAACATGATCATGGTCATGTTTCCTGAAGACATTTTTTTATAGGGGAGAACGGGGTAATCTGAGCCACTTTTTACATTTGCTCCCCTCTAAGGGAGCTAAAATTATTCATCACTCAAATTTACACATTTCCCATTAATTCAGGATGTTACCTAGAAATGGGCATTAGCAGATTTTTTTCAAGACAAAGGGCAGTGAAAATATGATTGTTTTAAAAAAAGTTGTCATGTGGCTCACTTTACCCCAGCTGTAAAGTGATCCACTTACTTTTTCCACTCTGAAACTACCATAACAACACATATTGTAACAATAAGAATCCTGAAAGCTAGCCACACATTCCAGAACTAATGTCGGACTAGTAAAAGAATGATGGGGTTTGGTCAATTAAGCAAAGCAAATTTTCTAAACACTTGAAAGTAACTCTGAACAAAATCAAATACAACATATTATAATTCAAAAGGTTTTAATAAGATTCAAATGAAAGATAGAACCAGTTAGATTATAACACAGTCTGGGGGTCAGAACACAGGACCCTTAGAGCCAGCTAGTGTCTGGGGGTCAAAGCATAGGAAAATCAGAACCAGCGAGAACAGCCTGGGACTCAGAACACAGGAGAAGACCCAACTGGATTATAACATCAGCCTATACTCTACAACTAGGCCTACTCTACATTCCAGCCCTGAAGGTTACAGGGAAAGATGAGAAGGTGCTCTTTCCGTGTAGTTGCCCCAGGTCGTCTTCCTGGTGTATTTCCTTGGCATGATGGCTTTTCTACAACGTGTATGACATTAAAATAAAACATATGTCATGTAATATTACATTAAAATATGTTTAAGACTAAACTTAACTTGTGCCTTATGGTGGGTGAAAGTGAGACAGTGGCTCACTTTCCCCCACAGCATTTGGCTCACTTTCCCCCACCACCACAATTTGAGAAAAAACTACCTCTCTTAGCATTTCAGGCTAATCTTCAGTTATCAGTATCACATGGTTTCATGTTGGTAGTTCATCAACACGTATGATAGAAGTTTTTCTACGTGAATACATTTGCTTTGGCACAACAGTTGATTAAGTTGACAGCAAGAACATTTACTTTTACATGCAAAATACCTATTTTGGTGAAAAAAACATGCTTACCACAGCACCATGAGGTCCTCTCTTTCAGGGCCATGGGGAAATGAGAGGGGATTGAAAACATATATCTCACATGACCACAAATGTTTTCCGTTGCCTAGATACAGGGGGTGGCTCACATTACCCGATACCTCAGATTCCCCCGTTCTCCCCTATATAATTATACGTTAATTTAAAAAAAAATCAAAATGAAAACCAAGATCTCAGAATAAAATGAAACACCATGCATGAATTCCCTCTTACTCTTTTAATTGTCTATAATCAATTTCTACCCAAAAGTTTCCTTTCTGTCCTCCCACAATGCACCTGGGGCCATAAAAGGCGTCTCATTTCCCTGATGGACCTGCGCTCTCTCTGCCTGACACCACCACTGGCCAAACACTCGTTAACAACTTTACTCCTCCCGTTGCCCTCGGCGATGCGACGGATGGATGGACGGCCCCGACATCTCCTTGTCTAACTCTCACCCGCTTTCTCTCCACATCCCCCCTTCTTCTCCTCCTCCTCCTCCTCCCGTGCCATAACAGTCACGCAGCAATTCTTCTGTTTCCCTCGTTTCTTTCCTCATTTGTTCAGGAACTCAGGAGCTATTCTGCTTTAAGCCCTGCTCTTTGATCAATACACAGTGGGGCTTTCTGACTGCATACATCCTACAACCATGGCAGCTTAGCCTATCAATACTATTTAAATTCTCCTTATGGCCCCCCCAAACAAGCCGCTGCATTATTTAGCAGGCACACAGTCAATTGCACATTATCTAACATAACATTAACAGGTAAATGGTGTTCTGGTGGAATCTGTCTTACAGTAGTCGTTGAGCGATGTGGCTACTAGCATCTTTGTCACCCTGGTCAGTCGATATGGTGGGTTTAGTCTGTGAATCCTACGTGTAGATCTCCTTATCTGTCTGGAACTTCTATGACATTTTCTTAATTCAGTGTAAGACAGAGAAATCCTATTAGTTAGTAGAATAACTTAAAAAAGTTTAAAGCTATTAGAGAGTGGAAAAAATGCACAAGACGTAGTTACAAAGTGCAGATACAAGCCATTCCTTTCCTTTGTAGCTCCCTTTTAAAATGGAACAGCCTTGTTCAATCCAACGCAGCAACACAACCATAAGTGTAATGTACTTCTGTATGTAGGAAAGAATGGGCCACAATAAAAGCCGGGTCTCATTTGGCATGGAAATGTTTTCCCATCTCCCGAGTTGAAAGGGGAAATATTCATTAAGGAATAAATCAAATGAGCCATGACTGCGACAAGGTTGTAGAGAAAATTCAATTTGTATTCATAAACAGCCACTAGCAAGGAGGTGATAATTCAGAGGAGTTGGGTTACTGGAGCTGTTTGATACTTGTTATTTAAAAGACCTGTGTTGTGTGCGTGCACATACAGTATACGTCCACATGTGCCGTTGTGTCCGCCTGTATGTGTTTGTTTCATGCACTCCATCCCCCTCGTAATGTAATGAATTCTGTTGGATCTATTAGTGAGGATCATTTTCCAAGTATTGTTCAAACTCTAAACTCAATCACGCTAAACAAGCACCAGAGCTAATGTTCTTTCATTAATGTAATGAAACACACGCTGTGTGGGAATTGTTTCCAAATGATTCTTCGTTAATGATATAAACATGGAACTATTCTAACACTGGTTTAAATGAAAGTCCTTCACGCATGAAGTATATACTTTTCCTCTATTGCTGAAATTTAGCACTGATAATGTTTAACATGATAGAAAATATTGGAGTGAAACTATAACTGACATGGAAAGAGATGAAGATGGGGTGGCTGTAGCTCAGGTGGCATTGCAGACTGTTAAAACAAGGTAGGTGGTAATATTTTACCTTTAAGAGAATGAGGGAAACATCTGCAGAGCGTGTCTGCAGCCATTTGCTAAAAAAAATGCCATGAAAACTGATGCAGTTGTGGATCAAGAATGTTAGTCTTTAACTGCTATGGATACATATCTGTGGAGGAGAAGATCAATAATAACATTTTTTGGATCCCTGTTTTTTTATGCCCTTGCCTCCGAAGTGCTACTAGTCACAAAGCCATATCATTTGAGAAAAAATATTGATTGCACATGTATACAATGCAATCTTACAAGCAAGCTAGCTTCAGAGTTATGAGTGATTTCTTTCAATTGTTCTCTCCTACACTCCCTTTGGGAGGAATTTGGGGAAGAAACTTAAGTTGGTTCGGACAAAAGCAACTTTCAAATTAAAAACCTGACCCACCCTCTACTTATGCCTGCAAGAACCAGAACTGGTCGGAGCTCCGATAATCATCACTGCATCCCCCTACAGTCTGCAGCAGGCCCAGTGGAAAAATACATTCAGAAGTTTAGATATTTTACGCAATCACGCTCTAGATGGGCTTGGAAGACACAATTTATAATCCACATAACAGTGCATTAGCGTACACATACTTCTGATAAGCACTAATCACCTTGTGTCCTCTAATCCATACCAGCTCTGTTTTTATGTCAGATTCCTGTTGGGAGGGAGCTGAGCATAAATAAACTAAAAGCACATTAATACATTATTTGACCTTTTTACCCAGTGGCTTCATGTTTTACATTTTTTCATTATTTTCCTTTACCCTACAGTCCCAACAGAACAAGGTAATTTCAGCATACTTTAAGCTTTATCTATATTTTCTATTTTTGCATGTATTTCTTATCTATCTGACATAACAAAGACTGTCTCTCTTTTTTGTCTTCTAGTTGTTCTATTGTAGAATGAAAGACTGCAAATCCACCAAAACCGCAGCACAACATTATACCACCTTACATACAGTGAATGCAGTGGGAAAGCACATTAACCCAAAGGCCAGGGCTCCTTTGTCACTTGTGTTACTTTTTAACTGCTCTTCTTTGAGCTAACCCCTCTCTTCTCAGAAATCATCTGCTAGAAACAACAAACATATTTAGAGTAGAGAGAAAGGAGGAGAGATGAGAGATCGAAAGAGGATGAGTTCTCTGCAGTGTTGGAGAGGCGGCCAAAATCCATTACCTAAGTGTTCTTTATCTTTTCCATATGCTTTTGTTGTCTAATCTATCTTTGCAAATCCTGGATTCAGAAAACAAACAAATGGATCAGTCCCGCCAACCTAATGCGCCACTGCAAACACAGCAGAGCTGCACGCTGCTACAGCGCTGCCCAGAGGCTGGGGGCAGGAGTGCTGGGAGATATCCACTCGGATGGATGGATGGATGGATGGATGGATGGATGGATGGATGGATGGATGGATGGATGGATGGATGGATGGATGGATGGATGGATGGATGGATGGATAAAAGACAGATATGAATGAGTGAGAGGGTGTTGGAGATAATCAGAGACAGCAGCAGGAGGAATACATGGACAGGAGACGGAGATGCTAACTCTTGCTCTGTCGGATCCTCTACTTTGGCCCTGGCATCCCTGATCCTCTCCGCTTTCCCTCCCTCCCCTCCCCTCTTCCCTGCTCTCTTCTCTTAAGGAGGATTGGAGTTTATTCCAGACAATCCACCCCAGTTCAGGAAGTGGAACGAGAGGGACTCAGGGAAATGCGGGATCATGGACGGACTTCCAAGGGGGGAAATCGTATCACAATAGTGCTGGGACTCTTATCAGATTTAAGTGAAGGGGTTTGGGTTTTATAAAGCCAAGAGCTCTGGCTCAGTGGTAAACTTTTAGATTGGTGGGGGGGACTGATTATTGAAATGGGTGTTGAGCCTTAAAGAAGAGAGCGCTTTAAATACCTCTAAGTTTCTCAACTGGACGCAAAACATAGAGACGCATCACGAGTCACTCCTGCATCGCCATGATTAGCTCTTAGCTAACACTGAAACAAGGCACAAACCGTGCTCTGCTACAAGCAGGCTCCATGGAAACAACAGTAGGACGGGAGTCACACTGTAGTTACTGGCAGGGAAGATATTTCTGACACTAGCTGTTATTGAAGCCAATGTAGACCTGAGCCCAGCCTTTTTAAAAGTAGACACTTATAAAAGTAAAAACACTTGTTTTGTGTCTTGCAGAGAGTTGAGTTAAATAATTGTAAAAAGAGACTAGCCAGCTACCTTAGCACAAAGAGCTACTAACTAATGTGCTACAGTATATCTTGTTGGTCTATTCCAAACAAAACATTTTCAAAAACTAGAACCAACCCTTTTTGATGCACAGACATGAGCAAATAACCTAATATCCCTTTAAACTCTACAATGTTGATGCCTAACCATGACACATTTTCACCTTATGCTATAATCCAACCTTCTGGGATCCATGATGTTAGCACACCATGCAGATGTCACAGGTGATCGACGTGGAAAACAGCCGTTGGATGCTCTTTTTCCTGTGTTTAATATCAGTTAAGTACAGACAAATGACTTGCTGGAACACTGCCACACACAGCCACACACCTCTTTCATGCTTCAGCCCTCCAACCCCCCGTCATGCTGTGGGCTAAACTAGCTAGTGATCAGTCCCAGTCATTAAGCCCAGCAGCAGCAGCATGCTGTGTGAACAAACATCCCTAATCACAGCCTCTTAAAGACTCCTAATGAGTCTCTGCTAATTAGGCCTCTGTCTCTGAGTCAATCTTTTCTCCCGCCGCTCCACTCTGTTAGCCCAGCCTCATTTATCTGCTATAGATTAGTGGATGGAGGGGTCGGTAAATGTGTGTGTGTGTGTGTGTGTGTGTGTGTGTGTGTGTGTGTGTGTGTGTGTGTGTGTGTGTGTGTGTGTGTGTGTGTGTGTGCGTGTTTGTTTGTTTGTTTGTGTTTGTTTGTGTGAGGTTGGGCACAGTCAAGCCATTGAAAATCATCAGTAGTTAAAGTGAGGGTTTAGGATGGAAAGTCATTAATGATTAAATGTGGGGTTTCGTCTCTTAAGGGGTTCTATTTATGCTCGGTCCATCCAAAGATTTTTTCAGTGCACAATCATGTGAAATATCTGGCAGAAAATGACACCCTAATTTCTCATGAACATCTTTGCTTTGCATCTTCGTTAAAATAATTGTAGTAAACAATAATTGTTTGGACTCTTATTCAGGCTCCAAATCATCATTGTAAATTAACTTTTCAAAAATAATAATAATAGTTTTGTTCAACTTTTCAATTTAAAAATTAACCCATTTTGAGCTGTAAGTAGCAAATGTTTGCTGATGAAGTGACTAAAATTGACAAGTATTTGGTCAATTTGTAGCCAGGTATGCTGGTTTCATACTAGTCGATAAAACAACTACACATTTCAGTTCTATAATGTGATACAGTGGATCAAGTGCTACTTGACTTGACTGCTTTTGACAGGCATAGAGGGGTTGTTACAGTGGTCAAAACTGATGCATTTTGGTTGTGTGATTTTTCTGTATAGTTTATCCAACTAATCAATTATCCAGATGTCATACAGAAGTGGTATGTTTGTGCCAAGTTCAATACCACAGTCTCAGGGTGCCTAACAATCCTGCTTGAGATTCTGTGTTATGCAGGTAGTGCTTATATGTTTCATCTGGACATTTTCAGAGAGCTTATCTAGGTCATCATCACCTCTCCCTCAACATAGTAAGGTCTCCCAGCAGCAGAAGCTGCAGCAGCCATATAGACAGACTCCAAAACCCCCAGATTCACATTCAGACTAAACAATAGAAATCCTGGCCAGGAGTCACTGGAAGCGAGACCTCATCATCTGCCAACCTATGAACCGTGTGTGTGTGTGTGTGTGTGTGTGTGTGTGTGTGTGTGTGTGTGTGTGTGTGTGTGTATGTGTGTGTGTGTGTGTGTGTGTGTGTGTGTGTGTGTGTGTGTGTGTGTGTGTGTGTGTGTGTGTGTGTGTGTTGGGAGATAAAGAGAGAGGAATCGAAAGAGCAGATCTCAGAGGATAAGTTTGGAGATGATGATGATGTGCCCAGGGCTGTCACTGACCACACTTTCAACTGTTCCCTTTCAGTCTAATTTTTTCTTCTTTCTTTGTTTCAAATCTGTGTCTTCTCTCTATACTTTATACTCTAAACTTTGCCTTAATCGGGCCGACAGTCACAGTTTGACTGTGAGATTGTTGGGCGGTATGATATTCAATGTTGTCAATGTAAAATTACACTCATGATAGTTTTTTGTACACTTGAAATGGCATTTTGCACATATTATCGTTGAAAATGTATTTTTCCCCAAGTGCTCACATTAGGGTCGTTCTTCTTGTCAAGTCGCAGTTCACAGTGGTATAATTGTTATTCTGTTTCTGGAGGGGCTGTGTCAGGTCTGGAAACATAACCATCTCCAACCATTAGTATCCGACATCTTCACAGATTTTAGGAAAATTAAACTGTCAACCAGTTTCTATCTCTCTCTTGCAAGTTTTAACCTTAACCCTTTTGAAGTAAAATGGCTAAATTGGGGGGGCGCCCTTAGCTCAGTTGGTAGGCCGTCCCCCCCATGGGCCTCGGCCAGCAGCGGACCCGGGTTTCGATTCCAGCCCGCGGTCTTTCTCTGCATGTCACTCCCCTCTCTGCCCCATTTCAACTCTGTCTCTACACTATCAATAAAGCATAAAAAATGCAAAATTAAAATTAAAATAAATGGCTACAACATTTTTCATTAATCCAAACCCAATTTATGATACTATTTGAGTTCAACATCTTTTTTAGCTATAGCCATTGGTGTCTTTGCATTCTAAAATTATTATAGTCATTTCCTCCTTCCCAGCAGGGCAATATGATGCATGAACATACACAACATGTTCATGTTTTCCTTTGCAATACTGACCGTGCAGCCTCTTAAGGCTTTACACGTGAATTCCAATGTAACTTTCTTGTGTGTTTCTAATAACTGACACTAACCTTAATCAACCAGAAACTAACCACAGGTGTTACCAAATAAACAAGGAATATAGCTTTAAACACTCTTCTATGGGGTATGATTGGTCACAAAGGAACTCTTACTCTTAGGTTGATATTGATATTTGAGATGCCAAAGAAAACAGATTTTGGCAGCTTTGAAACACACACACACACGCACACAAACCCCGGTTCTGCGCTGCCCTGTGAAGGAAGGCAGTAATGGCTAGTTGAGCTGCTGAAGGCCGGTCCTCGGGGGTGGTCGCAGCCATATCTCACACTTTATCGATCAGCTCAGAGCTAAGTGTTGCCCACAGCCCCTTCATCCCTTCACTCCTTCATATCCCTCTCTCCCCCTGTCCTTGATCCTGTAAAGTTATAACTGTACTCATGTCAGCCGGGTAATTATCATTGATCGGCTGCTACTGCACAAGGTGACAAATTCTGTTGTTGCTCTCTATACCAGCTGATCTGTGGTCTGTCACGGCCCGCTGCCCAGACTTCACCGCAGTACGGACGGGCACTTGTTGCCAAGAGATGTCACCTTTGCATTAATGGATGGATGGAGGGATTCTCTTAGCAAAGCCATCGTAACCCAAACACATTAATTGTGCATGTTTTCTTTTAAACTTTCATCCCTGATTGATTTTAGAATAATTTAATTAATCTTCAAAACAATGATGCAGAGTTAACTACAAGTCACCTTACCTTGAGATCAGATTTTTGTAATTTATTCTGATGATAACTAACAACAGCCACATACAGCCTGTGGTGATTGGCCACCCCAAGCCCCTTATTTATTTTTTATATTGGCAAATACAAGAACTGACACCATAAGTGGTTGTGGCATCAGCAAAATCACACTATTCCCACACAAGTTGACATAAAGCATATAAGCTCCACACTCTCTCTGTATTTCTCAGTATGGCTGTTATTGGCCCACAAAACTGGCACAGAAGCTAAAGAAAATCCCAAGAATCACCCAAGAAATGTTTCAGTTGTTCATTCTTCCTGCTCAAAAAAACCTGGACATACAGCGGAAGGTATAAAATCAATGCGCAGTCACGAAAGGCTTACCTCAAGATGCACTGACTGTGTTGTTGTAATCACTCAGAATTCCTCATGAGGGCAACAGAAGTTGCACACTAAAGCTTTAACCTCCATCCTCTGGCCTATACAACTAAACTTGTATGAAGCCCCCCTTGAAGGTGGTGTGTGTGTGTATGTGTGTGTGTGTGTGTGTGTGGGGGGGGGGGGGGGTCCTCTAATGTGCCTGAGAAATAGTTAATGGTATCATTTTGGTATCAAGTGCTTCAATGGCATCATAGAGCATCCTGGCGTTTTCATCCCACATACCTGATGGTAGCAGCAAGTTCATCATCATAGTATAGAGTCTAGATGGTGTCACATCATAACAAATTAGGCGGACAGGGCAACAGGGCAGCAGATTGCTACATTCATCATGGGAGAAATAGATCATGTCACTGTTGTCTGTTCTGCGGAGGCCTATCTGCTGCTGCTGCTGTGGGCCTATACGGTCGGGGGCGGCCCAGGTACTACATCAAACAAAACTGTAGGAAATGAGGGCTTCATGACAAGTAATAGGTTTTATTGAGTGGATGATGAGTGTGTTTGAGATGTGGCCGGACGGTCTCACTTTTCTTACTTTCTCACAGGACACAAAAAGTTCTGCTCTCTTCTGACCAATGAATGATTAGTGAGGCGAGCCCAACAATTTATTAGTGTTAAATGGAGTCGCCTGTGGGCACTGAAACCTCACAAAGAGAGAGAGAGAGAGAAGATAAAAGTTTGAATGTGTTTGAGAGTATGCAAGTGTTTCATTCAGTCTCTACTGCCTTTTAAAAAATGTCTTCTTATGTTTTTTGTGAAAGCATTTATGCAAAACAAAACCAGCCATCAGCATTCTCAACTCAAAGTCCATTAAAGAGGGGAGGGTGTCCTTATATCCTTTTGTAAAACACGACTGATGAATTTTCTTGTTGTAACCTCTGCAGGGTTCAGTGGCCACGTTCAATGACTGCGAGAGAGAGGGAGAGAGAGAGAAAGAGAGACAGTGAGAGGGAGAGGAAGAGCGACAGGCAATCATTTTCTCTGTGCGAGCGGCAGAGCGGGTAGGCGAGCAGATGAAAGCCCATTTTCCTCTGATTAAGTCCTCTGAAAATATTCCATTTGTCAGTGCCACTGCGGCTGAGACAGGGCCTGGCCCCTCCACAGCCAGCCGACTGTATCTGTTGACTATGTAGCCGCCTGCGATTTACATCGCTCACTGACAACATCATCATTTCCCCCTCTAATGTCCTCTTTCACTTCTGTCTATACCTCTGTCCCATCCCTCTATTCCTCCACCTTTCCCTCCTCCTTCACTCCCCCCTCTCTCGTCCCATCCACAGTGCTCTCAGCACAGGCACACACACACGCGCACACACGCGCACACACGCGCACACACACACACACACACACACACACACACACACACACACACACACACACACACACACACACACACACACACACACACACACACACACCTTCCTGCCTCTAACAGCCTATTTTTGTTTGATCTGCCCTCATTGCAAGGTTGACTGCTACCAAAGAGGGGAGAGCAAAGCGGGACCTGGCTCTGTCTCCGTCATAGTCATTTTCAATGTCATAAATTTCAATTTTCAATCTTTCTACTTCCTTTTTTTCTCTTCTCCTATCCTCCCCTTCCCTCCTCCTCGCCCCTCTGCTCCCACGGCACATACCCATCATGGGAATTTGTCAATTCTGTTTCTCTCTGTCTTTTCTCTCTCATTCATTCTGACTCTTTCTCCAAACACCTATTGGCTATTATCCTGTCTCATGTCCTCCCCGGTCTTCTGCCACACACAGAATGCAATTTTCCCCAGGCCGCGTCCGTGATGAGATCCAAATGAAAGATCATTAATATTTGGTTTCAGAGTGAAATGGAGTTGTGTCTCCTATTTTAAATATTGTCATTTCCCCTTGCCCGCACTCGTCTGTCGTCGAGATGCTCTTTCTCACCTCCGCCACATTGGGGGAATGCAGATGATCACATTTTTTTTTGTCCTGTTACTGCACCCACTCTCCCCTTATAGCTCTGATGAATGCATATACCTATTAATGTGCATGGGTTGGTCTGTGAAAGCTCTTTGGGAAAACCCGAAAGGCATTCAAAAAAAAAAGATATTTGCTCTTTGTCTCTTGCGAAGGTCTTTAACTCGTAGACACTGACAGGAGCAGATGAAGCAGCTGTGAGTGTTGGTGTGTCAGGAAAAGACAGAGTGGCACCATTAACAGGAGCCCGGGCCCAGTCTCTCTGACAGCCTGACGGAGGTATAAAGAGAATAACTGTTCAATTCAAGTGTAGTTATGGATGGTATTGATGAGAATAGGCTTTGCTATAGTTATTTGAGTTGAATGAAATTGAGGAAATGAAACGCACTTTGTAGCCTATTATATTTTCCTTTGTGTAGTGATTGAAGAGAAAAATGTATTCAGTAACAGGAATGTCATCGTCGTAGAGCATTGAATTGGAGTCACTCTGTTTTATGGTCCATTTTAGTTTCTTAGGGAGTTGTACAGCATGTGCTCGGCTGCAGTCATTTTTCTGTATTTGGAACATGAATGTCAACGGCTTTTGTCAAGTTCTCCCATGTGGGATGAGCTGTTTCAATGGAATGAAGTAACTCTTTCACTCATTGATTTATTCATTCATTCTTTCATATTAAGCCCCAAATTCATAGTTTGTCTCAGAGGATATTACCACACATAAGCCTCAATATGAAGCACCATCTACTCTTAGACCCTACTGTAGATTCAAATAGGAAAAAACTGAGCAAACAGAGTGATAATAAAAAGCACTTTATTTTGACCACCTCTATAAATGAACAGCTAATAACACCCAACTGTGTTGTTATTATCAAAAACAAGGACAAGTATAAATAATGCTTGATTGTAAATCTAAATCTACTGTACACGTGAATAAACTGTTAATCCATAATTTATAACCATAAGCCAGTTGCGTATTTAACAGAGTTTGTTGGACTTGAACAACAGTTATAGGTTATTTTGCTATAGACATTGTTGTCATCATCCAGAATGTGTGCTTCTGCATATGTATATTATAGTTCTATTTTGTTATCCTGGTTAAGAATAGTGACTGAACATACAAGCAACAAGCATGTTCAAAAAACAATTAAAAAGTTATCCTATAGAGCTGCTGTGCCCCAAAATGCAAATCTTCGCTGTTGTATGTTTAGTGTGTTTAGTAGTTCTATGATCTTACTGTTGGAATATTACCTCTCCCCACATCTGATGTGTGCTCATTTTAATGTAAATGTGTAACAAGTACACACAAAACTGCTAATCTGCTTTAAAAAATCTTTAAAAAAATATTGATAATGGGCCCCTCTCCAGGAGAAGGCCTTACGATCAAGTTATAAAGCAGCACAACTTGAGGTTCTTAACACGTCAGTTAATATTGCACTTTAATGATCCATATCCCCATTTTAAATGAACACAAATCAGTTTACACACAGTAAGAAAGCAGTTTTCAGGGCCCCTGGAGTTTGATGTTTTTTGCTGCACCACAGGAAGAAGAAATAATAAAGTTGTGAAATGTTAACTGGAAATTAATCAGCATTCATTAGCCCACAGGGCATTTCCTCAGAGTCTTTCTCTCTCTCCGTCTCCTCCTATGGTCTAATGTTCCCCCTCTCATCGCGGCATCATGGGAAGCCCGCTCACTGCTCACCCGAGCGTTGCCCATTTGCCTGCTGTCTCGCCGGCTCGCTCTCTAACCAAACTTTACCTCCTACCTGGCACTCATTAGCATTACATTAGCATTTCCTTTGCATGGCTCCAATATGGTTTCATTCAATCTGCTGTCTGCCGCAATCTGTTTCTCACGTTCTTTTTTTTTCTTTGCTTAATCACTTTTCAGCCCTAAGTATAACTTGTTCCCTCTTGTGTTTGGAATTTTGTTCTTGAACTTGCGTTTTTATGATTTTAGTTTTGGAAATGTCTGATATATTCAGAAGGAATGACATTTACTGCTGAAATTTCTTCTGTCCACAAAGTTTAAAGCTAAAGTGCGTAATTTCGATCGCCACCATGAGGAATTCTGAGTAATTACAACAACACTTTCGGCGCATCTACATGATTGTGCACAGATTTTATACCTTTTGCTGTATAGGTCCAGGTTTTTTCTCAGTACAATCAACAACTGAAACATTTCATGGGCGCTTCTTGAGCTCCTGTGCCAGTGTCATGGGCTTGACAACAGTTTGTAACCGTTGCTGTACTGAGAAATACAAAGAGTTTTGTGGAGCTGATAGGCTAAATCAACTTTATGTCAACTCGTTTCGTGATGGCTTGCATGTAACTGTTGTGAGAAAAATGAGACGTAATATGCTGTTTTAAAGCAAAGTGTATTTAATCAATCAAACAGAAGCTTCATATTCTTGGATCCCAGAACATAGAGGTCCATTCCGATCCAGGCAGCATGGTTGCTTCCTGGGTGAGAATGACCACGTTCAGACCGCAAGTCACATACTTTATACTTTACAACAGTACGCTTCACTTCATCATAGCAAACAATGCAGTGTCTCTCAATCGATCAGTCATGTGAGGGGGGGCGGTGGGGGGGACAATCTGAAGACACAGCAGGGGGGGGGGGTTCTGAGCATAAAGGCCAGGACACACCAGTCCGACTACCTGAAAATGGTGACTGCCGATTCAGGGAGCTCCAGTCTTCTCGTCGCGGCCGAAAAAGTGCAAAGAACACACCAAACCGACTGTTGCCTTTCCGTACGCTCTGCGCTTGCGCGGGACGTAATGTCTCCATAACAGCAGGCGGCGCTAATCTGTATTGTGGCCCGAAAAAATACGGAAGCCGGAAATGATGGGACGGCTCTCTAGACCATAGAAATACGTATTTAGATTTATGGACCATTTTCAGCAAAGAGTGTCGAGCATGGTGTCGAGCAGTCAACAAGGGTTGATGCATGTGAGTACTCGCTGAACGAAACAAACAAACACATTAAAACAATGGCTAACTGTTGTTAGCTGTTTGTGCTACCCGCCTCACTTCCGGGCTTCACTGATTCGCTAGCCCTCCACAAATCAAATTGCTCAAACTGAAAGACTGTCCGCCGCCGATTGAACATGTCAAAAGAAGCCCGACGACATCAACTACGACCGATTTCACGGCACACACCAAACAGATTCGTGTCTCCGTCCCCTCGAAACTCTACGACAGCGATTATCGGGCCGGTGTGTCCTGGCCTTAAGACAATAGAAGAGGTGTAGCCTGTCTTAGTTTGTGGAATACGCATTCTTCTTGTGGGGTGGGGGATTTGGGTGTGTTCGAAATGTAGCAGGACTCCAAGATAGATTTCAGTTTCAGTATTATACAAGAGAAATACAATGTTTCTCATTACACTAATAGGCATTTGAGAAATCTAACATTTCAGTCAGGCGACATACAATATGCAATATTTCTTATTACATAACCGTTATTCATTTATTTGAAAAAGTTACGTACTCTAGCTTTAAAGGACCAATCATGTTTTTCACACTTCGTTCAAAACACTTACAGCATACTTTTCTGTTAAAAAACTTGCTAAAATGCAATGCATTTTGAGTTATGATGACACCAGAGCAGTTTATCATTTCAACATGTCTTTTATCCTCAGCGTTTATTAAGCAGACAGCGATGAAACCCTTATGGTAAAATATCACCAGAAGGATAAACCTGCTGTACTGTATTATGACAATGTCAGTAACCTCACTTTTCATGCCAATGAAGCTTGAACGGAGTCAAATTCATTTCAATCTCTTGGCTGGAAAGACACAGTAATTAGCCAGGTGAGCAAAGCGGGGCGGGGTTACACTCAGGCAATTAAGAAAGTGACAGCCCATCCAGTACAGTGACAGGCTGAGGGCCTTACACACACACACACACACACACACACACACACACACACACACACACACACACACACACACACACACACACACACACACACAACCTCACAGAAATACAAATGCACACAACCTTTTCATATATTTTACAGATTATTTCAAATTAAGTCTGCAGAGTGGGCATTAGTATGGTGTCTGGAAACAGTGGATGATGGCTCAGTGAAATGGTTCATTAGTGTTATTAGTGAGACTTTCTCCTGCTATGACAAGTCAATTTGTCTGTGGTGAACAAGACTTAAGAAGTGTGTCCATACTGCATTATGACTGCAAGCAGGTTTTGAACATACAGTTTGTGTCCTTTGACGCAGTTGTCCCAAAATGCAACGTGCAAAGGAGTTTGAGAATCAGTGAATATCTTGTGTATTTATTGAGTTATTACGTTGATGAGAGGCAATTTTTGAGAAGGACAGATAGACTTGAGAGCCCACACCTCAGCTGTCACTGCTGATTACTGTACTGATGACAGCTGAATGATGATATATTTATTTTCTTCAAATCACATCACTCCCTCAGTGTACACAGGCAAACACTCCTGCATGCTTTCCCACAGACACGCACATGTCCAACAGACGTCTTACTGTAGAAACTCACTGTATGGATGTGATGCGACACTTGTGCACAGTGATCATCTGTGCAGTTAAGTGTTAATGTGTTTCTGACATTAGCCATGAGAAGGGTGAATTCTCCTTTTGTCTCCCACCTCTCCTTTGCCACTCGAGCACTGTGTGTGTGTGTGTGTGTGTGTGTGTGTGTGTGTGTGTGTGTGTGTGTGTGTGTGTGTGTGTGTATGGTGTGTGTGTGTGTGTGTGTGTGTGTGTGTGTGTGTGTGTGTGTGTGTGTGTGTGTGTGTGTGTGTGTGTGTGTGTGTGTGTGTGTGTGTGTGTGTGTGTGTGTGTAGTGTGGGTGTGTGTGTGTGTGTGTGTGTGTGTGTGTATGTGTGTGTGTGTGTGTGTGCGTGCGTGCGTGTGTGTGCGTGTGTTGTGTGAGGTGGTGGGATACAGCGTCAGGCAGTTATAAATGGCCATCATTTCCCAAACCACTCTGTTCTCCATTGTGGAGCGCATGTCGCCGCAGGGCAGGAGGGCGGTGATGTGGATGTCTGTATGTGTGTGTGTGTGTGTGTGTGTGTGTGTGTGTGGGAGGATGTAAGAGTGTGTGTGGGTAATAGATGAAGTGAAGGGGCTGATAGTCCCAGAGGAAAACAGAGAGTGGAGGGGACGCACCATAGGTAGTCAGGAAATCTGCACAGAAATCAGTGTGTGTAGAGAAAAAGACAATTGTCTAAATAAAAAGCCTTGAGAAACAGAATATGATGTACCAAACTCATACGCTAATGCTAATTTGAGGGTTGTAGCCAAGAAATACTGA
Source organism: Ammodytes marinus (assembly GCF_949987685.1). Taxonomy (NCBI): domain Eukaryota; kingdom Metazoa; phylum Chordata; class Actinopteri; order Uranoscopiformes; family Ammodytidae; genus Ammodytes; species Ammodytes marinus. The sequence goes on along the minus strand of NC_137213.1, from coordinate 18,113,599 downwards.
GGTCATGACATAAAATTTTCCATTTGCATTTTCTGATGGTCTAAACGTCCAACAATTAAAAAAAAAATTGTTTGATAAGTTCATGTAGGCTAACCCTTCATCAACACTGCAAGCTATGTGTTAATTTTGAATAAAAAAAAATGGATATTGTTACAATAATTTTCTCTAATCATAGTGATCCTGCAATTGTCGATATTCAGGACTGGTCCCTTTCTTTCCAGAAGGTTTAGTTTATATTTCATTCCACTTGGAGTGTCTGAAGATGAACATTTAAAACGCAAATTCAATATTTTCTTAAGCCATTCACTTGCTTACCAGTTTTCACGCACACTCTCAATTATAGCTTGATGTTATAACTGAGACAAATTCATATCTGTGCATAACTTCCCTCCTGGAAACAAATACGTGGATTTTTCTCTGTCTGACCACTTCATTTCTGCTGTATTTGAGAATATATTCATTGCTAACTATCCGCTTGCTGTGCCTCAGTGTTGAGCATTACATTTTCCCAAGGGTTCATGTTACTTTCTTGATATTGCGGAGGCCATTTTCAGTGCCAGCTAAACCATAGGATGTAATTGTCTATTGTTTTATTCTTATATCCCTCTTTCCCATCTCACTCCAAGGCTTTTCTTCACTCTGCTGAACATCTGCATTTTGACTTATAACTTAAGAATCTTTTGTTAATGGTATTGTGTTTTCTTTTTGGCAGCCAGCAAGTTTAGGATTTAAAAACTGTTAATGACGTCTGGCTGGCTAGCTAGCTTATATTTTCCTCTTTTCTCTTAAGCTGTAAACGCAGTTTGGTTACACTGCGAGTCCAAGCATTGAGAATAAATTGGTCCACCAAAAGCAACTTGTAATATAAACCCTCATGGCCAGCTTCATCCAGTGATTTGGACTGATGTCGGTGGTTATACTACTGTATATTAGATTCCAAGAGTTGTTGTCTTCTTCTGCATTAAAAGAATAAAGCACTGTGGTAAAATCTCTTGATTTCTCTCTATATAAAGCTGCACTTTGCTTTTGTTCCAGGGAGAAGTAGGACTTCCTTTTCTTCCTTTCTTCCTCTCAAGACACACTAACGGAACATCGGTTTGTTATATACAGTATATCATACAAATATGTTCACCAACATTGGAAACCCACTTTTTTCCTAATTATCTCATTACCCTTGTGTAACTTGGACAGCTTCTGGTGTGACCCACTGTTCTTATGAAATGTCCTAAACACTCCATCTTTCCCTCTCCCCTTTCAGGAAAGGTTAAGAATGAAATGGCTAAAAGCAGCAAGGGACACTGCGAGTATGAGTGTACACCTGCTTCGATATATTACAAACGTCTTCCACTTATGCCTATTTCAACCAGGGGCCTGATATGGTTTTGATACAAGATACAAGTGAGGAAAAAAGAGAGGGTCTGTTAAGGAGGGGAAACGGCCGGTGTTTGACAGGAGGCCTTTCTAAATCCCACACTCATCCATCATAAGTGGCGTTGGTGCACTCTGAAGGCCTGATAATAGCCTTTTGCATTTTCACACTGCGCTCTACCTTCTGAATTTGATCGTGGGGAGGGGGGAGGGGGGGAGAGAGAGACCAGCGGAGAAAAGAAAGGTGAAAAGTGTGGGATGGGGGACACACACATACCGTCGTGGTTCCATTCACCCCCCCGCCCCCTCCTCACCCCAACAACTCCTCATCATCCCACCCTCGCCCCTTCAAGGCTGCTTCTCTTCTCTTCCACTCTACATTTTGGGGAAATCGCTCTCCGAATTGGAAAAGGGACCCTGGGGCCACAGGCGCAGGGTCCGTGGTTCGCTTTTTTGCTGGGTTTTTTCTCCATTGGATAATTGACTCTCTATGCCTGGTAATTCATCGCTTGCATATGCCAGCTAATTCATCAGGAGAGGAGAAGCTGCCGACCTCACAACCTTGCATGCCCCACCGCCCCACACGGCCCAAACACACACACACACACACACACACACGAAATGTGTATCATAACACTTCTCACATCTCAAACTCACACTGCTACATCACATATAGGCATGCACACATGAACAAACACACACATTCAGGTTTGAGTTTAGCCCCCTCCGCCCCAGAAGAGCCAGGAGCTTGGAATGAGAGGAGGGAGCAAGCTGAAAGTTAGCGGATGAAAAACCTGAGATGATAGATGGGGTGCATTGTGGCATTATGAATGAATTATACCTCCCAAATACCTTGAGCTGTGCAGACTGTCAGCCTGTGTCTATACTAATCTGGGAGAAAATATAGCTGTTTCCACATTAAAGGGGGCCAGCAAAGAACGGGGCGCAGAATTAATTGAGCAATCAGGCCATTAGAGAGAAACATCATACTGAGCCCACGTTCTGATGTAGCAACATTTATCACTGCTGACCAGGAATTTGCCACCGTCTCCGTGTGCTCCCCCCCCCTCTCTCTCTCTCATTCTTTCTAATGTGGCCCTATCTTCAAACAGATTAGGATTATTGTGACAAGACAAAGGTATCTTTTGTCTTTTTCCATAGCCGTGTCAGTGCCTGCTGCATTTATCACGCTTGTCACACAGTCTTAAGGCTTTCAGCTTGCACACCTCGTCCCATTTTTCTCCCAGCGGTAGGTCCATGTTAAATTTGCGAAGAAAAGTACATTATTTGAAAATGTCCCCGGATAAATTGTAGGCCTGTCAGATACATGAGCACTTGCTCTTATTTATTTTTTTACACTGCCGCCTTTCGAGTTCAGTTATGTTTATCAGGAGGATCTCTCTTCCCCAAACTAGCTGAGACATTTTTGGAATATCAGGTATTGGGAGATGTTAGTGTATTGTACACGCCTTATTGATATTTGAAATATGACTTCAAGGTCAACAAAAGGATAAAACAAAAGTGGAAAAGAGAGGAAACTTAATGTCGAGTCAAATAAAGACTGTGTAGCACTTTCCTAAACAAAATACAGTAATCATTATGTATTAAATACCACAGATTCATTAAGTCAACACATTCATTAGGGTTGCTGTATGCCCCAATGTGAAATCCCCGTTTGAGATAAATGATGCATTTTTATTAACTGAGTTGTACACTGTATTTTCATATGTTTCACTTTAATGATGAATAATTACATGTTAATTGTTGAAAGATAAATTGAGTTAAATAATAGGTTGTTACTTTATTATAATAATAATTATTATTATTATAAGTATTGTTATTATTGTTATAATTTGTATTAGTTGTAGTATTATTCTCATCTCATCGCTTATCGGGGTTCACGGCACTTTAGTAGCCTATTATTGTTGTTTTATTATTATTTTTTTTTCTATTATTATTACTACATGAGCTCAAGTAGCTTTATGGACATACCCTGAATAATGCCAGGTGCAGGAGTTTGAAACTGTAAAGCAACTCTGGTTTAAGCAAGATTATCCTGAACTGTTTAATTTAACTGCATTTTAACTGAAACACTTTTACAACGTAGCCACCATAACTTTTTTTTAAATTTGTCCATGTGCCAGAAAATGTCAGAGAACTACACTGAAGTAATCCAGCAACAAATCTGCACCTTCAATTACAATACGTAATACTTAACCATTGTTTACATACTAAACTAGATGTGCATACAACAATAAGGTGTCTTCTCAGCTAAAGACAGGAGACAGTTGCCTTGGTGTTTTAATATCTGACATCTACCCCCCTCTGCTGGACAAACCAGATAACTGAGAAAGCTCAGTGCAGACTGGAAAGGTTTTCTAGTGTTGAGCACTCTTTAGTATACAGTAATCCTTAACTGATTTGATTATGTCAGTAATCTCCCCTTTTTTATCATAGTGAAAACTGTTCAAACTGCCTCATTTTCACCCACAGTCCACATGAAGTTAATACCTAGTAGCTTACTGTAAATATATGTTACTATATAGTTATATATTTGCTGAATTTTAAAATAAAACAGGTATTTCTTCTTCTTTTAATATTTACATTATTTTTGGAGTTTTAACTTTATTGGACAGATTTGGAGAGACAGAGTTGAAATGGAGCAAGTAGGGGAGGACATGCAGAGAACCCACCACGGGTCGGATTCGAAACGGGTCTGCTGCAGGAGGACTGTGCCTGGGAGACGCTCTAACCACTACACCACATAAAACAGGTATTTCTATCTTTCTATCTATGTTTTTTATACATATATGCTCGCTCTCGTTACAGTTTTTTCGATTGCTAAACCACAGTGGGCACAACTGGAGCGACATGTGCAAAACTCTAACAACAGTATGCAGAGCAACAGTTCATTCGGACCAAACTCTAGATCTTTTTTCATTGCTTAAACACAATTTTCAGAACTCCACACACCTATCTCGTGGCTTAACCACAGCCTGCACAACACTGTGGATTTCCAGCACTTTTTTCAAATGCTAACACACTGCTGCCACAACTGTAAACCACACATTCAAAACAGAATGAATGCCTAGTGCATTTCAAACACTGCGGATTGCAATTTCAACTGAAACAATACAGTTTTTTACGATTGCTAAACCACAGTGGGCACAACTGGAACGACAAGTGCAAAACTCTAACAACAGTATGCAGAGCAGCGGTTCATTCGGACCAAACTGTAGCTCGTTTTTCATTGATTAAACACAATTTTCAAAACTCTACACACCTATCTCTTGGCTTAACCACAGCCTGCACAACAATGTGGATTTCCAGCACTTTTTTCAAATGCTAACACACTGCTGCCACAACTGTAAACCACATTCAAAACAGAATGAATGCCTTTCAAACACTGCGGATGGCAATTTCAACTAAAACACTAAGATGTCTTCTTTTAGTCTTGTTGGTGAACATATACATGTATACAGTATAAAGGGAAAGCTCAAAAATATATTTTTTTTTGGAAATGGACCAAGGAAGACAGGTTGTTGGAGGGAGAAGAGTGGCAGTGAGAGTGTGGATGTGTGGAGGAAGACCTAGAAGACATATAGCTGTAATGTCTGATGAAATACAGTAAGGGCTACACTGATAGACCCTGTTGAGGCTGTTGTGAATCATGGTCTCTCATTGAGAGAGGCAGGGTTGAGAGTGCAACCCAATCTGCAAAAATCTAAAGTTGCATCTGTAATACGGAGTTTCCAGCAAACAAACAGTTTAGAGTTGCATCCTTACAGTAAATATGACAACATTACAGGATAGATTTTTGTATTACAATTATAGAATATTTACACAGATAAATACTACATTTGGAAATGTTTTCAATAAAATATACAACATGTGTATCTATTGAAGCAAACTTCAGATTTTCATTTATTTTTGTTTTCCTAAAAAAAACTGGTATGTTATAAAATAAACGGTAACACTTTACAATAAGGTACACAAAATTGTAGTAGCTACTACATACATACTACATAGTTTTTTTTTTGTGCTACCTATGTGTTAGGTAGCACAAAAAAAAACCCCTATGTAGTAGGTAGCACATAGGGGTTTTTTTTTTGTGCTACCTATGTGTTAGGTAGCACAAAAAAAAAACCCCTATGTGTTACCTACTACATAGTTTTTTTTTTTTGCGCTACCTATGTGTTAGGTAAACCCTATGTGCTACCTAACACATAGGGTTTTTTTTTTGTGCTACCTAACACATAGGTAGCGCAAAAAAAAAAAACTATGTAGTAGGTAACACATAGGGTTTTTTTTTTGTGCTACCTAACACATAGGTAGCACAAAAAAAAAAACCCTATGTGCTACCTAACACATAGGGGTTTTTTTTTTGTGCTACCTAACACATAGGTAGCGCAAAAAAAAAAAAACTATGTAGTAGGTAACACATAGGGTTTTTTTTTTGTGTGCTACCTAACACATAGGTAGCACCAAAAAAAAAAACCCCTATGTGCTACCTAACACATGGGGTTTTTTTTTTTGTGCTACCTAACACATAGGTAGCGCAAAAAAAAAAACTATGTAGTAGGTAACACATAGGGTTTTTTTTTTTTGTGCTACCTAACACATAGGTAGCACAAAAAAAAACCCCTATGTGCTACCTACTACATAGGGGTTTTTTTTTTGTGCTACCTAACACATAGGTAGCACAAAAAAAAAAAAGTATGTAGTAGGTATGTAGTAGCTACTACAATTTTGTGTACCTTATTGTAAAGTGTTACCAAATAAACAATTTCATGTGAAAGAATTTCACCCTTTCATCAAAGAAAATATTATGTAATTTGTGTGAAGTAACTCAAATTATTCAAACTGTAAAGATTAAAAGTTTGTAATTTGTGAATTGGGGTTTGATGCTAGTGTTTGTACTCTGAGCAGGTTCTGAGTGACAGTGTGTGTTATCTCAATGAGGCTGGTTCATAGTGTTTGCTGCACTGAGCCTATTTTGCAGGTGAAGTGAACTGATCAGCTCCAATGACTGTTGGTAGTGCAGACTGTTGTTAGAGTTTTGCACATTGAGCTACAGTTGTGCCCACTGTGGTTCAGCGATCGAAAAAAACTGTAAGCAAAGCAAATTTTCTAAACACTTGAAAGTAACTCTGAACAAAATATAAAATCAAATACAACATATTATAATTCAAAAGGTTTTAATAAGATTCAAATGAAAGATAGAACCAGTTAGATTAGAACACAGTCATGGGGTCAGAACACAGGACCCTTAGAGCCAGCTGGTGTCTGGGGGTCAAAGCATAGGAAAATCAGAACCAGCGAGAACAGCCTGGGACTCAGAACACAGGAGAAGACCCAACTGGATTATAACATCAGCCTGTCATACTCAACAACTAGGCCTACTCTACATTCCAGCCCTGAAGGTTACAGGGAAAGATGAGAAGGTGCTCTTTCTGTGTGGTTGCCCCAAGTCGTCTTCCTGGTGTATTTCCTTGGCATGATGGCTTTTCTACAACGTGTATGACATTAAAATAAAACATATGTCATGTAATATTACATTAAAATATGTTTAAGACTAAACTTAACTTGTGCCTTATGGTGGGGGAAAATGAGACAGTGGCTCACTTTCCCCCACCACCACAATTTGAGAAAAAACTACCTCTCTTAGCATTTCAGGCTAATTTTCGGTTATCAGCATCACATGGTTTCATATGTTGGTAGTTCATCAACACGTATGATATAAGTTTTTCTACGTGAATACATTTGCTTTGGCACAACAGTTGATTAAGTTGACAGCAAGAACATTTACTTTTACATGCAAAATACCTATTTTGGTGAAAAAAACATGCTTACCACAGCACCATGAGGTCCTCTCTTTCAGGGCCAAGGGGAAATGAGAGGGGCTTGAAAACATATATCTCACATGACCACAAATGTTTTCCGTTGCCTAGATACAGGGGGTGGCTCACATTACCCGATGCCTCAGATTCCCCCGTTCTCCCCTATGTTATAAAATAAACAATTTCATGTGAAATAATTTCACCCTTTCATCAAAGAAAATATTATGCAATTTGTGTGAAATAACTCAAATTATTCAAACTGTAAAGATTAAAAGTTTGTAATTTGTGTATTGGGTTTGATGCTAGTGTTTGTACTCTGAGCAGGTTCTGAGTGACAGTGTGTGTTATCTCAATGAGGCTGGTTCATAGTGTTTGCTGCACTGAACCTGTTTTGCAGGTGAAGTGAACTGTTCAGCTCCAATGACTGTTGGTAGTGCAGACTAGTTAGAGTTTTGCACATTGAGCTACAATTGTGCCCACTGTGGTTTAGCAATCGAAAAAAACTGTAAGATGTCTTGTTTTAGACTTGTTAGTGAACATATATACAGTATAAAGGGAAAGCTCAAAAATATATATTTTTTTGGAAATGGACCAATGAAGACAGGTTGTTGGAGGGAGAAGAGTGGCAGTGAGAGTGTGGATGTGTGGAGGAAGACCTAGAAGACATAGAACTGTAATGTCTGATGAAATACAGTAAGGGCTACACTGAAAACCCTGTTGAGAATCTTGGTCTCTCATTGAGAGAGGCAGGGTTGAGAGTGCAACCCAATCTGCAAAAATCTAAAGTTGCATCTGTAATACGAATTTTCCAGCAAACAAACAGCTTAGAGTTGCAACCTTACAGTAAATGACAACATTACAGGAATTGATTTCTGTATTACAATTATAGAATATTTACACAGATAAATACTACATTTGGAAATGTTTTCGATAAAATATTCAAAATGTGTATCTATTGAAGCAAACTTCTGATTTTCATTTATTTTTGTTTTCCTAAAAAAAACTGGTATGTTTTAAAATAAACAATTTCATGTGAAAGAATTTCACCCTTTCATCAAAGAAATTATTACGTAATTTGTGTGAAACTCAAATTATTCAAACTGTAAAGATTAAAAGTTTGTAATTTGTGTATTGGGGTTTGATGCTAGTGTTTGTACTCTGAGCATCTTCTGAGTGACAGTGTGTGTTATCTCAATGAGGCTGGTTCATAGTGTTTGCTGCACTGAATCTGTTTTGCAGGTGAAGTGAACTGTTCAGCTCCAATGACTGTTGGTAGTGCAGACTGTAGTTAAAGTTTAGCACATTGAGCTACAGTTGTGCCCACTGTGGTTTAGCGATCGAAAAAAACTGTAATAAAAATGTTTTGGCTGATTCCTTGTCCAGAGCACTGCTCTATCGAAGCTTGTTCATTCCTCTGTCTGGTTTGCTCTCTTGGACTACTGTCCTCCTCTTCCTTCTATTAAGCTGCTACCAAGGTACCAAAGTTGCTGAGCAGAGTACCCTGGACCAGTAGTCACAATTTCTTGTAAATTGCTGGGCATATTATGTGAATATTTGTATAGTATCGCACATTTTGTTTGAATGTTCTTCTTTTTATGGGTGGTGCTGTAACAGGCGACCCATCTGGCTTCCCAACTGAGCTTGAGCCAAGTTTGTAACAATGATATGTTTGCCTACAAACCATCCAATACCTTATTTAGTTACTGTTGAGATGTCTACACCCTACTTATCTGAAATGAAGCCAAGGACAAAGAAGACCGCAAAGCCATTAACAAAGCTTGTTAAACTGTTTAGTGTGAACAAGGCAAAGGAGTCTCTGGAATAAAAAAAGATGATTATGAACTGTATCTTCCATCACATTTACAGGTAAAGGCATAAAAAGTAAGGATAAGAATGTGGAATATTTCAAACATATACTGTAGATATATATACTGTATATTTGCTTTGTTATCAGATATATCCCGGCATCTCTGTTACCCTATGCTTATTAACTTGTTGACATAAAGAAACGTTTGCTAAGCCACGTCACAAGCAGCATTAATGTCAGAATGCAACCGCAGCAATTATCACAAATATTTACTATAGGGTTTGAATAAATATATATAGTTAATAAACCAGTTCTCCAATCACTAGTGGGACTTTGTAATTCGCTTGCCTTGACTGGTGTCAAATTGTGTCTGCAATCAAGTTTCAGTTGATAACAATCATCATGAGTGATGACAGCAGTCCACAGCGGCAGAAGAGAGGGCAGTGGGCCAACAAACGAGAATTCATTTTAGCAGTTGCTGGACAAATTATCGGTCTGGGCAACTTTTGGAGATTTCCCTATTTGTGCTTCAAAAATGGAGGAGGTAAGGTTGTGCTCAATGAGGTTGGAAATAGTATTGACAGAAAAACTAGACTGGTTGTGTTATCAGTGTTGTATGAATTGTTGCTCACTAGGGGCTTTCCTGATCCCGTACATTGTGTTCTTAACCACCTGTGGGGTTCCCCTCTTCTTTGCTGAGACGTCATTGGGGCAGTTCAGTCGTGAAGGTGGAATCACATGTTGGAAGAATATATGTCTTCTTGCTAAAGGTAGGAGAGTTACTTTTCAAATGTGTAGTATTACAACTCAAATACATTTTCTCATCCACTATTTATAAACCTATAGTGTATTATAAGAAATCTCTGACACAATATACTGATATCTTTTTGAAATTAGGTTTGGGCTACGGCACCCAAGTGGCTATATGTTATTCTTTAGTTCAATACATTGTCATCCTGGCTTGGGCCTTCCTCTACCTCTTCTCTTCCTTCAATGCTGAACTCCCCTGGGCCAGCTGGAACAACAGCTGGAACACAGGTACACTATTCTATTATATGCTTTCAATGAGTTATAGGGGAGAGTGGCCTAAGTTGTGCCACTTTTGACTCAAAGTGATTTTAAAGTGAGGCCTTGACAGTAAAGTCTCCTATTCAAATATGTACATATATTTCAGTATGTTGTGCATCCCTGGCAATAAAAACTTTGGATCTGGAATAAACTGTTTAAGAAATATAGCTTTCGGAAAAAAAGTTGTCTTGTGGCACAACTTGCCCCCGGTGTGGTGTAAGTTGTGCCACAAGAGAGAATACCATGGGGTAAATTGTGCCATTGATATATATATCTCATAAACTGTAATGCAAGACAAATCCATAAGAATATTACTTATTTAAGGTTTATTTAAAGTAAATAAAGTAAATATTTTACAAAAATGTAAGGTCAATTTTCTTAAACAAGGCCTAGCAGATCTAGGTGGTTTTGCCTGCAAAGCTCACAATGACAAAGTCACCATCATCATCTTTCTGGCCATCTGAACTCTTGTCAGTGGTGTCGTTAAGTGGAATGAAGATGTCAGTCTCTTCTGAGCTACTGTAGACGATCACTTTCTTTTTGGTGACCAGTGCATAGGGGAGACCGGGGTAAGTAGGCACACTTTTTACTCTAGTGAGAATTGCTCATCACCTAAACATCTTTCAATAGTCATTCCTACATTAAATTGAAGCTTAAGGTGGTAGCTTGAAATGTGAACCCCTCATTTTTTCTAACTTATTGTAATAAAGAAGAAATTTACCATCAAAGACACTCTAACACATTGTGACAACCAACCCCATCAAGGGGTTGTCACACACTATGGGGTTGTTTGTCACAATGTTATCTTTATGGGAAAAATCTTAAAAAGAAGGCAAGAAAGCAGAACTACATTTGAAAGTTTAATTTCATTGTCAAGTTTAAAAATAGGCCTACATAACTTTATGCATCTTAACACAAAATGAGCAAGGAATTAACAAAAAGGAAATCCATATTAAGACCAACCTACTGTATGTAACAACATAAAGAACAAAACAAATAGGTCTAACAATAATAGCCTACTCAACTAGGATACACTTCATTCACTATCTGAGTTACAGTGATGGCAAATGTAGGGTCTGCTCACTCTACCTAAGCAGAGATTGTGTGCCCACTGGTTGCACATACAACACTTCTCCCTTAACTCCCCTGAATGGGTGCTGGAGAACGTTTCCATACAAACCAAACACAAACTATCCTCTTCATCTGATGAAGATTCCTCCTCCTGTGTCTTTCTCTTCTGTTTCTTATTCCCCAGCTGGGGTGGAGTGCACTGGGGTGCAGTAGCCTTGGCAACTGGTCTAGTTTGGGATGCACTGGGTCGTTTTGATTTTGTTGCCCTTTTTCTCTTTTGCATGCTAGCTGCCTTTCCTGCTCAATTCTCTCCTTCTCTGGGGTGTCAGTGAGGATACAGCTTGACATTTTCTTTTGTTATTGGGTTCCTTTCCTGGCTGCACCCTTTGGATAACATGTGACAACCAACCCCCCCAAAAATTTGACGACCAACCCCAACTGGAATTTATTGCTAGCATCAAGGCCAACAACCATCTGACAACTAATTAGCTTGCTAAAAACAATCTAAACTATAGCTTACCCTTCACACTTTTTTAGGGTAACAAGTGTTTTGTTATAAACCCATTGTGTAAAAGGCTAGAAGAAAAATACTGAGGAGCTAAATATTTTCAATTTCACATGAAAAACACTAACAGTCCTCTCACCCCAAATGCAGCAGTCTAACTCCAAGGAAGACTATGTAGGTGACCTCTGATCCCAGTTGTGGATATTTACATACCAAAATTTAACAGACAGCGCCTTCTGGTTCCGAGATATATCGATTGTGACAACCTACCCGTGTGACAAATTACCCCGTTCTCCCCTACAGCCATGCCACTGGAACAACTTTCAGAAATGTATTTTGCACTGTTGCTCCGTGCTTGTGGAACCAACTGCCACCTGACAAATGTGATTCCCGCTCCATTTCTGCCTTTAAATCAAGGCTCAAAACCCATATGTACACCCTGGCTTTTCCTCCCCATTAACTATCTTACCTCTGCACTACTATCTTTGTTTATATGTGGATGTATGGGCTTTATGTCTTTTATTTTTGTTATTGTTATTTTACCTTCATTGTTTACCTCCTGAATGCACTATGTACAGCACTTTGGACAGTGCAAACTGTCATAAATGTGCTTTTATAAATACATTTTACTTACTTATTTACTTATAACTCACCTAGGCCTTTTGGCACAAATCACCCCAACCACAGAATTTTGGATATTAAGCATGATGCAACAGTGTAGGGCTGACATCGTGCTAACTGTATAGACTCAAAGTGTAGCATACTAAAGCACTAACACATGTGTCAAATGTTTTCAAACTTGTCTATAATTGTTCAGACACAATAATCAAAAAACCTTGATCATGGAAATTTTACTTTGAAAGGCAAAACACAGTTTTTTTTATCTTAAATGTGCTTATATCTTATTCCTTGTGTCTCCCTTCTTTACAGGATGAGTCAAATGGATGGCTCTTCTTAAATATGTGGTCACATTTCCAATTTCTTCCACGGTTTTCTAGAAACAAGGGGTGGCACAACTTCCCCACTGGCACAACTTAGGCCACTCTCCCCTATGTGAATTTGAGATTAATTTCACTAATATGACTCTTCTAGGTCATATAAGGAAAGCAAGTGATTGCAAGCGATCTCTCTTACTTTCTCTTTCTCTTTTTTAGATGACTGTTTTGATTATAGGCAGAATTATTCAGCAGCTGGCCATATCTTTGGTAATGCAACATCTCCAGTCAAAGAATTTTGGCAGTAAGTTATAACAACTGGTCCACAAATAAATCAACACATTAACCTAACAAAATGATCAAATTTGACTTTGCACAACACAGCGCTATGTTTGATTAGGTTTTTAGGCACACTAGCCAAGCTAACTTGTTCTGCAGAATTGTCCAACGAGACAGGGCTGCATGTCTACTTTTTTCTCATTCCTCATAATACCAATCTGTGTTCAGGAGAAGAATTTTGAATTTGTCTGGAGGAATTGAGGAGTTGGGTCGAATCCGTTGGGACCTGGCAGGGTGTCTCTTGCTGAGCTGGATCATCTGTTACTTCTGTGTCTGGAAAGGAATCAAGTGTTCAGGAAAGGTTGGTCAGGGAGATTGCACTTCATTGAAAATACATTAGTAGAAGGAATGGGAGTAGTATGTTTAGTTAGGATTTTTCTTTTTCTTATACACATATTATTTCAAGTATTTCAGACAAACCTAATTTCCTTCACGCAGCTCACGCAGCACACGCAGCTCACGCAGCACACGCAGCTCACGCAGCACACGCAGCTCACGCAGCACACGCAGCTCACGCAGCACACGCAGCTCACGCAGCACACGCAGCTCACGCAGCACACGCAGCTCACGCAGCACACGCAGCTCACGCAGCACACGCTCACCTGAGCAACAGCAGTAGCACGCTCACCTGAGCAACAGCACAGGCTTCACCATCCCCACCAAGCCAGGCTGGGCCAAGGCTCTACCATCTACACGGGATATCACCAACCCTGCACTGAACGCAGCAGCTCCATACAGCAAGCTAGCACCAGCTACCACTATGCTACAAACGTGTGAATGCAATCTTACCTTAGGTCGACTGAAGGAGAGGATCTCTGGTCTGCAAGCTGAACTCAGGGGTAAAAACGACATCATCATGGAGCTATCCTCTGTTGCTTCCACTCAAATGAAGCACCTTGTCGCCCTAAGATCCTCTGGCTGCGGCTCCCTCTGCATGGCAGGCGATGATCCTACTCTCCCGTGGCCCGGCTCCGCCATTGTGGGATCCTCTTCTCCTGTCACTGTGCCCGGGCCCGTGTTAGCCATACCCAACGATCAGTGGAGTCTACTTGGTGCAAAACCTAAGCTGGCAGCGACTGTCAACAAAGGGGATGGACAATTCCCGCTGAGCTCGACCCCTGTTAAACCGATAAATTGGTTAACAGCCCGCAAGGGTAAACATTGTGGTCGTCCGCGGACTCCCCCAACACCGCAGCGCCTGGAGCTTGGCAACAGATTCGAAGTTATGAGCCTACAGGAGTTTCCATCAATGGCAAATGGCTCTAGCTCTCCTCCCCGGTTCCAGCCACGTCCAGTTGGCCACGGTTCACCTGTGGACAGGGATACCACCACTGCCCTGGCACGCGCCACCACGTCCTACCCCTCCGCTGTTCCGATACCCGCCGCCTCCTCTTCCTCCGCTGTCACTTCGCTGCCCGCCGCCGCTTCCTACGCCGCCGCTGTCTCCTCTCCACCTGTGGCCGGTGTTTCCCAGACGTCTCGTCGTTCCAACACGGGAGAGAACCGACGCAGGATGCTGCAGGATGCCATCATCAGACGATCAGAAGGATCCACCAGACGCCCGGCTCAACCTACGCAACTTTGCCGCTCTGGACCGCGGGCATCAACACTGCAGGCTAATGATCCAGCCCGGCCTTCACCTGGTTGCTCTGCAGCGCAGCAGGGCCGAGCAGCGGAGCTCCAGTGCCTCCTCATTGGCTCATCCATGGTCCGACAAGTTCTCCTGCCGAGGGCGGAGACCTTCTGCTATCCCGGTGCCCAGGTATCCCACATCAACTCAGTGCTACCACACATTATCCACAGTAATCCCGCTGCATCTATGGTCGTGACACATATCGGCTCAAATGACCTTAAGTCAGAAAAGTCAGAAAGTCTTAAAACTGATTTTAAAGCCCTAATCGATTCCGTCTTGACCGCTGGGAAACAATGTATCGTCTCTGGTCCCATGCCTTCCCCTCGATTTGGTGACGTCAAATTCAGCCGCGCACGCCAACTTCATGTTTGGCTCAAACAGTATTGTCTCTCCATGGGCATTCCCTTTGTCGACAATTTTAACGTTTTCTGGAACAGACCGTCTTTCTTTGCCAGCGATGGTTTGCATTTAAACAAACAAGGGAAACATCTTCTGGCCAGCAATATGCTCTTAACAATAAAATCGGTTCCTAGCGTCACTCCTCTTGCAAACTCTGTCCAGCATGATTGACTATCTCCACACCTGGTCAGTCAAGAGGTAGTTAGCTCACGTGACACAGCCTCCATGACCACTAGTCCCCATGCATCTAGCGCCCCCTCCAGGCCTGGAACATCCATTACTATAAAAACTCACCCAATCCCTGTATGTCAGTCTGTCAGATCATCATTAATCCCTCCTCATAGATTTTACAGGTCACGCCACAGACCACTTGGGATTACAAGTAACTTGAAAAATGTACCTATTATGTGTAATAGGTCAATTGTGTTGGACCACCCCGCTGTTGATAACCTGGACATGAGCATATCAAAGCTAAACTCACCAAACATCCTCAAAACAAGAAAGGGTTTGGGTTTTCTTCACTTAAACATAAGAAGTTTGCTTCAGCACAATAAACTAGACCATGTTAACATCTTAGTATCTCAGGCTGACCCAGATGTCTTGGTTCTGACTGAATCATGGTTGAAGAGCAGTACACATGACTCTATGGTGGCAATAAATGATTATAGTTTATTCAGAATAGACAGGACCACACGGGGTGGGGGAGTGGCTGTCTATGTTAAATCACATTATTCTGTATCATTACTACATGCTGTCTCTGTTCGAAGCTGCTTTGAATTTATTGCTTTGGAATTGTCTTTATCATCCAATGATTGTTTTGTTGTAATTGGTGTGTACAGGCCCCCTTCAGCAGTAAATAGCTCCTTGAGTGAGCTAGCACATTTAATCTCTCCATATGTAAATAGAGAGGTCATTATGATGGGTGATTTTAACATTGACTGGCTTTCTGGTGCCTCTGAACCTTTTAAAGAAATATGTAGCAACCTAAATCTTACACAAATAATAACTGAGCCCACAAGACCAAATCTAAAAAACCCAGCAAAATCAACTTTGATCGATTTAATATTATCAAATCAAAGCAATAAAATAGTTTCTGCTGGTGTCTTTGAGCTTGGAATCAGTGATCACTGCCCGGTGGCCTGTATCAGAAGTATTCATCTTAAAAAATCTCAACCCAAAATCATCATTAAGCGTAATTTTAAAGGTTTTAACGAGCAAGCATTTTTAAATGAACTCTATCAAAGTGACATTCATCTCACAAGTGAAATATCTGATGTGGAATTGGCCTTAGAATTTTTCACCAATACTTTCTCCTCCATTTTGAACAAGCATGCACCCCTTAAAAAGCACAGAGTAAAAAATAGATCAAACCCCTGGTTCACAAATGAATTGTCCGATATATTTGCAGAGAGAAATAAAGCATGGTCCCTAGCTAGACGCTCTGGTGAAAACTCCAAGTGGACTGCTTTCAGACAAATCAGAAATAGGTGCATATCCATGGTTAGGAAAGCTAAATCAGACTACTACCTCGAACTAATTTCAAACTGCTACTCCAACCCTGCACTATTTTGGAAGGCTGTGAATTATAACAAAAACAATTCTAGCACTGTTCCCAGTCAGTTAAAAATAAATGATCATATTTTAAATGATCAGAAAGAAATTGGTTTAGCTTTCAATAAACACTTTATAGCTGCTGGTAAACTCTTTCACAATGGAGTATCTACGCCTTCTACGCCTACCACCACGAGAAATAAAAATAGCATACCACCTGTCTCTAAAACTCCTCTTTTCAGCCTTGTTCAAGTCCCAACAAGTATTGTTGTAGATGCGCTTCTTGCCATCAACCCCAGGAAGTACATGGGAGAGGACAATTTGGACCCATTTTCAATAAATCTCTCTGCACTTATCATATCAAAACAAATAACCCATATTTTTAATCTTTCCATCTCTTCTGGTATTGTTCCTAAAGTCTGGAAAAAAGCTCACGTCATTCCATTACATAAAGGGGGTGACAAAAGTGATCTTAACAATTACAGGCCAATTTCCAAACTCCCATGCCTGGCAAAAATTCTAGAATCAGTCATTAATACTCAGTTGAAATCCTTTTTATCCAGTGCTTCCATTTTGAGTCCATTTCAATCTGGTTTTAGGGCAGGCCACAGTACTATATCTGCTGTCACTTTGGTCTTAGACAACATTGTTACAGCTATCGATAAAAAAATGCACTGTGCAGCACTTTTTGTTGATCTGTCAAAAGCTTTTGATACTTTAGATCACCATTTGCTTTTAGAGAGGCTGCATGAAATTGGTTTTGATTATTCTACATGTAGCTGGTTTAGGGACTATCTCTCTGATAGACAGCAGTCAGTTAAGCTGGGAAGCTACCAAACTGAGTTTTTAACAGTTACAAATGGTGTTCCGCAGGGCTCAATTTTAGGTCCAGTCCTATTCACAATTTACATCAATAACATTGTTTCATCACTACAAAACTGCCATGCCCATTTGTATGCTGACGACACTGTACTGTATTGCATTTCTGATTCAGTGCAACAATCTGTTCAGAACCTACAGAGCTCTTTTAACACCCTGCAGAACTGTCTAGTGGATCTCAGGCTTGTCCTTAATATAGAAAAAACAAAATATATGTGCTTTTCCAGAGCAAGAATTACACATTTTAATGATCTTATTATTCACACAAATAATGGATCTCATATTGAAAGAGTCACTGAATATAAATATCTTGGCATCTGGATAGATGAAAAACTCTCTTTTACATTTCACATAAAAAATCTTGTCTGTCGTCTCCGACAAAAGATTGGCTATTTTTATAGGAATAAAGCCACCTTCCCGTTGTTCAGTAGGAAAAGGATTATTGAGGCAGTTTTTATGTCTGTCCTTGATTACGGTGATGTGGTTTATCGGCATGCATCTCGTTCATGCCTTAAACTCCTAGACTCTGTATTTCACTCTGCTTTGAGATTCATTACAGGAGATGCTTATGATACACACCATTGTGTTTTATATGAAAAGGTTGGGTGGTCCTCCCTTAAGGAGAGACGTGATGCACATTGGCATATTTTTATATATAAAGCTCTGACTGGAAAGCTACCACTATATTTGACAGAAATGCTGCTTATTTCAGATGGGCTTTATCAAACCCGCTCAACTGACATGCTCATGTTATATGTCCCCTATGCCCGGTCTGAGCTTGGTAAAACCGCTTTTAGCCATAGTGCCCCTGACTCCTGGAACAGCCTACAACATACAATTAAAATAAATACACTCATAACTGTTAACCAATTTAAAATTATTATTTTGAATCAGCCCCTCTACACTTGTAACTGTTTTAATTAGGCTATTATGTCTCTCATTCAATTGATCTGAATGTTTTAAATTGTTGTTGTCTGTGTGTGTGTGTGTGTGTGTGTAAACTTGTTATGTATTCTCATTGTATATTGTGTATATGTACAAACTCGACGTCATTGTAAAAGAGGGTCACCCCTCAATTGATCTTTCGAGGTTAAATAAAGGAAAATGAAAAAAATGAATTCTTGTTGTCAGGTGGTGTATTTCACTGCCACGTTCCCCTATGTGATGATGACTGTGCTGCTGGTCCGAGGACTCACTCTGCCAGGAGCTTTAGATGGTGTTATATTTTATCTCTACCCTGACCCAGCTCGGCTCACAGATACTCAGGTCGGGCTGCATCGTCAGCATATGTATTCTTTCTTTGTCTGAAGGTGTCTTTGTGATTTTACAATCAAGGCAAGAGCAGTTTATTGTAAAAAGCTAGGCTTTAGCTGTTACCTATCAGCCTATAAAAAGCCAGAGAAATTCAAAACAGTCGTGAAAACGTTACAAGTCTACACAAGTATTCCATTTAGCCTTTTTTCTGGCTAATTTGGCACTGGACAAGTGTAAAAAATGCCAAAAAATAATCTTAAAAAAAGAAGAAAAAATTATGCCTTTAAAAGGACGTGTTTTATGAAGAGCCCCTTTGTTTACTGACAGAGTATATTTCTATCCGACACAGATCTCAGATGACTTCCCATCATAATACATTTCGTAAAACAATACCTTGTATTAGGTCATATGGCATTCTGTTGTACTGTGACAAAGGAGAGCAACACTGATGAGAATAAACAGAAAAAAAATATCAACTAAACAAGAAATCACAAAATTACCATCAGAATTTAAGTTAAATATATCAACTATTAACGATCATTTTGTGGATATTTCAGGTGTGGATGGATGCTGGCAGCCAGATTTTAGACTCATATTCCCTTTGTGTGGGATGTTTACAAGTTTTAGGAAGCTACAACAAATACACCAACAACTGCTACAAGTACGGAAAGCAAACTCTCTTCTCTGTTCTTATATTTACCTTTAATTTGCACTGTGTATCTTGTGCAGTTTGTGTGTTTTTTATTACAGTACATATCTCTGTGTTTGCAGGGACACTTTCTTCCTTTGTCTGTTGAACAGTTTAACCAGCTTTGTGGCTGGCTTTGCAGTGTTCTCTGTACTTGGTTTCATGGCAAACAAACTGAATGTGGATATTTCTGAAGTGGCTGATTCAGGTACTACACCTTTGAACTATGCAAAAAAAGAAAATTTCAGTGCACATTTTATTCTATAGGCTGCCTTAAATCATTGGTGGTTGATATATTGCTTGCAACAGTATATCAAACATATCCAATAGATGATGAATAAACCAGAGCATTTTGGGATTAAACTGATATCAGAATTGATTTACTGCAGGCCCAGGTCTAGCATTTATTGCCTATCCTGGTGCCATAGCCTTGATGCCTATACCCCAGCTGTGGGCTTCACTATTTTTCATCATGATCCTCTTGCTTGGAGTGGACAGTCAGGTAAGGTATTTTCTATAGTTAGGAGCAGAAGTAAAATATAAAGTATGACTGATTCATTTGTTATATATATATCTTTTATATGTGTAAGAGCAGAAGTAAAATATTAAGCAATTAACTGATAAAAAAAAATGTGTCCAGTAAATGTTTATTAAATGTGTGCTTTCTATAAGTGGAACAGCACTCAGATTAACTTTTTCCTGCACTTTACTTGTACAGCTCTTTAATAAATAGGAAGAAGATTTACTTATTATTGTTTTTTTATGCATTCTTCTGTTTGTAGTTTGTGTTTCTGGAAAGCCTGGTCACATCCATATCAGATACATTTCCATACGTTTACACTGGACGTAGACGTAAACTCCTTCTGCTCGCCATCTGTGTTGTATGTTACCTTGTTGGACTTCTGATGGTCACTGAGGTGAGGTATCGTGTCATTATGACTGTGAGACATCACTGTGTTTTTTGGGTAACTGTTGTAATTTTGCAGGTTTTTTTTATCTCAATAATTGTTTCTTCTTTCTTTAGAGTGGACTTTACTTATTCCTCCTATTTGACTATTATGCCTGCAATGGAATGCCCTTGATGTTTTTTGCCATTGTTGAGTCTATCTGTATAGGATGGGTGTATGGTAAGGACACAAATTCTTTGAAAATCGAGAATCAGTTTGAATTAAAGAGGATCTTTTATATATGACGTACACAGCCATTTATAATTTAAGACATTATTTGAAATATTTAATTTCTTAAGAGAATTGTTGTTAAGGATATTATGCGAATATTGTTTACAAAGCTTTAATTTCTTCCTCTTGATCCAATCCCTTTTAAGACAGTGGCCCAACATATTATTAGTATGTTTGTGATGAACTCTCATCAAAAGTTGACAAAAGAACATCTTTACAAAGTTAGTATTTGTTGCATGGCTTTGTATTGTATTTAATGAGATTGCAAAGCTATTGTATTGTGTTTAACTTCTGTAACAAGTCTTTATAGTATACCAAGTTGACACCAAAGAAGACATGATAGAAAAGGGCCTGAAACAAATGTCTGTGTCCAAGGTGCTGATCGTTACTATGACAAAATTGAGGACATGATTGGCTACCGTCCTTCACCCTACATGAAATATTGTTGGAAGTTTATCACACCGGCTGTCTGTACAGTGAGTAAACTATCTGCAGTTTTATATTCCAGATATATGAGGATATTTTTTAAACAATAATTTTGACCAAAAATGTGTGTGTGTGTGTGTGTGTGTGTGTGTGTGTGTGTGTGTGTGTGTGTGTGTGTGTGTGTGTGTGTGTGTGTGTGTGTGTGTGTGTGTGTGTGTGTGTGTGTGTGTGTGTGTGTGTGTGTGTGTGTGTGTGTGTGTGTGTGTGTGTGAATATCACTTAGTGCAGGTATAGATGTTGGTTGCTTCTAATTGGTTGTTGTATTGTTTCTCTTTATAGTGCACACTGCTCCTCTCTCTGGTCAAGTTTACACCTCTCAAGTACAACAACACCTACCAGTATCCCTGGTGGGGTTATGCTCTTGGGATATTCTTTGCCATCTCCTCAATTCTCCTTATTCCTCTGTGGGCGCTTTACATATTGATTGTTACACCTGGCACCCTGAGACAGGTAATGTAATGTAATGTAATGTAATGTAATGTTAGAACAATATGATTTTCTATGGGAGAGGACCTGAGTTGCTTTCAGAGCATTCTATCATTAACTGTCTACTGAGCCAAGACGTGTTATTCTCTGTCTATAAAGAGTAAAAATCTATAGCATAATACAAAGAGTTGTAAAAGGGTCAAATAAAAAAGCTTTTTATCACTCAAAATAACTGTTATTTAGCCAGAATGCAAGCATTGCACTGACTGTGTGGAGTGTAATGTATAAATATTATGTATGTAAGTCTGATTTATTAATCATAATTTCGGTTTCCCTTCGTCCTATCAGAGGCTGAACATGTTGTTTTCTCCAACAAACCAGTGCAGTACGTCACAAAACAAGACCGATGGAAAACCCCAGGCACATACAGAGCTTCGAGCTCTTAAAGTTAACAAAAATCCAGTTTTATTTGACAATACAGATAATAGCATGTGAGTTATCTATACTGTATATTCATGACTTTTATTTGTGATGCATGTTTTATTTGTGCCGCATGTTTAAATTGGCTTAAGAATCCACTTATATCTATTGTTGGCTGACTTTTGATGCATATATTGTATGTAACAATATGGTTTACTGATCAGTATCTGTCTAGTAACTGACACATTTTTCTTTTATTGCATTTTTTTTGTGCTTTTTTTAATCAGACAGTTTGGAGAGATAGGGATGAAATGGGGTAGAGAGGGGTGCTGACATGAGCCTAATGGGGGGGAGGGGGGGGTGGCGCTCCAACCACCACACCACGAGCGCTACCCACTTCTTACTGTGTCTTTTCATCTTCATACTTGGGAACTGGGTGATCCACAAAGGGTTCACACACACAGTATACATTTACAGGAACACCTGACAACTACAAAGTAACAATTATATTAAATGTTTTTTTCACAAACAAAACAAATTTAAAAAGTCTATGGTTACAGTACAGAGATATGCACATAAGGGTTTTGAGGCACCAAATATAGTTTTCAAAAGTCTAACCATGTAAGCCATAGCCAAGTTAAATGTGTGTCTTGGCCAATATGCACATCAATACAAATCTATAGCAATTGTATCCATATTTAAAGAAAATTGGCCTTTATGGTATATTTATGCCAAAACCGAAGTGCATAAAAAGTTATGCACTTCAGTTTTGAAAGCCACAGTTTTTCAAGTCTATTTTTTGTGTTTCGTATATTTGGAGTTTGATTGTGATGGAATACATTATGCAGTGTATTTATCATTGGTTGGAGGCATTTTATTTTATTTTTTAATCTTTTTATTAACCATTGGCATTTTAATAGTTTTTGACAATAAATTCCTTGAAACCTTGAATCATCTCCATCCACTGTCCAGTCCCTGGGCAGTACGTGATTAATTGTTTGTATGCATACCTTTATGTATGAATGTGTGAATTAATTTAAAGCTCAATATATTTGTATACAGTTGTCTCTACAGTGGATGTTCGTATTTTTCTCGAGGAGCTTGCAGTTTGAAACCAATTTCAAATAGTAATCGGTCAATCAGCTGACCTCTATCCGCCCAGCTGCCCATAACCCACTGACCTATAATTACTTATCTTCCACAAGTGTTTAGTTACTGAGTATGACTGACTTAAACTTTCCAAAGAGACACTGCAAGTTCTCTTGTTGGTTGGGTTTGTATTTGACATTACTTGTTTTTTTTTCAAAAGGAAAACACCTGCACTCCTGCCAATGCAGCTGTACTGTTAGAAATATCTGTATGGTGACCCTTAGAAGACAGAAATCTCCCGTTCCATTCTGGGCCTGTTACATTCAGCGACTGTGGGTACATTTTTGGCAAGTAAATGCAGTAGGCCTACCAAGATTCCAATGCACTGACTAAATATAAACGGACATTTAAATAACTTCTGCTGATGGTTGTTCATTGACTGATTGTGGTAGGCCTATGTGAAGCTTCACTAGATCAGTTAATCAGCAAAACAGTTTGATGGTGCTATATGCCGGGAAAAAGTGGAGGAAATGGGTCATATGCTTTGTGTGTGTACTAGTGCTGCCTCCTACTGGACGATGCTTGAACAATCTTTTCACCATTTTCATCATCTCTCATATAGAATTTGTATGTATCCTCAGTAAGGCCTATATGAATGATAATTACAAGAAAGTGTAAATTATTTACACAACGGATAAAGAAATGTTATTATTGTAATACTTATTTAAAATAAGTTTAGCATCTGTAACTTAGTTCGGAGAAAAATGTCTAAAAAGGATTGCATAGAGACAAGTCGCCTACCTTAATCTCCTCATGCAGGTTGTTGGAGTCAAAGGGCCAAAAACAGCAACCACAAAGAGATCATTTAAAACTCTGTGTATCACTACTAGTAGACCGTGTCTGACTGTGCAGTGCAACCATAATATACGTTTTGACAGCAGCCACCAAGGGGCAGCAAAACCTCCCATAACATCCACAGCAGTCTGCCGTTCACTTACCTGTGTCATTTCTTCTTTGCATGACTGATGTGAATGGGCTTCTCTGAATCCATTTAGTCTTGAGTTGAAACAAGCAATTAATCATAAAATAGTCAACTGTTTTGGTAAATGAAAAAAAATGCAAAGCAAAAATGACAAATATTACTTTGTTTGCATCTTTTTCTAAACCAAAAAGAAGCAGTTCACACTATGTAATGCATCTTCAATGTAATAATGCAAAATCAGATAATAAAAATGTAGCCTATGATATGGTTTATATTATATAGGCCTATAGGTCTTAAGTAGGCATTTTTTTATTAAGCAAATTAAAACGTAGGCCTATCTATGCATCTTTTCATGCTTTCTTTTGCTCTGACACATCAATGTCCCTGTATGAGATCATTAAAGTTTACTTCACCTTATACTGTATATGCTCATTACTACACAAAATCAGAAAGTGCCCCATGCACCTAGCCTGGCTCTGCCCGCCTACCTACTTCCGCCCAAATTTCATTTTCCCTTCAGTACAAATGAAATAAAGAAATGAAGTACGATGGTCTGGTTGGACCAGGCTACCAGGTGTTGGCCAGCTCCGGTATATTCATAGATGTTCACAGCAGCATTATAGGCCTACACTTTAGCAGCCTATTCAAGGCCTACTACACGACACCTAAAATAAAATAACAATGAATAAATTATACATTGGTATTTAGTGAAAGAAAAAGTAGCCAGGAATGTTACTCACCTAGTTTTTAAACAAAGCCAAGCTGAAATAATTCAGGTGTGGCACAGTAGTTGGGGTGGCATCCAGGCTCCTGCCTGTCTCGCGCCAGTCCTTTCCATCTCGCGCGCGGTTTGAGGAGGAATTCGCACGCTCTACCAATCAGAGGAAAGATATTCCTCTAGCGTCCCGTTGCCATGCAGTTGTCCTGAGACCATGCCTGAGACCTATCCCATCCGGTCCGGCAGCGAGGGGTGAGTTCTGCAACAAGTTATTAATTATTCACTGTATAAACCATAAACAGAGATCAATTCACTGAGTAATATAGTTATAGCCTTTATCAAATGTAAAGTAGGCCTACTGTTTAAGTCAGGTTCTCACATTGCCAGAATGGGAACTAATAAGGCTTTTTGTAGCCTAGTCAAATTAGTTGTGTCTTTAAGCAAGGCTTGGAGATATTATATGTTCTCCTGTGAATCAATGTTGCATCTGTGCACAAGTTGGCTTTTTATAGTATCCTAGTGGCTTGAGGTGTGTAGGAGCCAGGCAGCTGAATAGGCTATTATTTTAGTCCCAGTGTTAGAAGCCGGTAGGCTGCTGTAGTTAGGGTAGTAACCCGGTTGGAGACAGACACGCCTGTTGCTCCGAATCTCTCCAATCCCACTCGAGAGTCTACTCGAAAAATTTGCATTCGACCAATGAGCAAAGCTATGCAAATTTTCGCCTGACTCGCTTTGTCCTAGGCAGTTTTAATGTGAAGTTGCCAGATTTATCTCTCAGTTGCAGCACAGTGGAGTACAGATAAAGTGCGTGTTTAGTCGAGAAGATACCAGGATCGCTCGCCTCTACTACACCTCTTTGCTCTACGGTGGCATTGGATTTTACGTACAACATGACATTTGAGGAACTAAATGGGGATTATTCTCAAGAAAGGTAAATAGTTATGGATCGGATTATGACTAGTTGCATCTATTTTTGTGTTACTTCGATGCATATTTAACATTGTGCCGCCTATTGCTATCATATTTGTTTGTGTGCAGCATGCATGGAGTATATGGAGTATATTCATGCATGATACAAGTAACAAGAAAGTTATTTCTAGTCTGGCCGCTACTTTACAGCATGTTTAGAGCAGGTGTTAAAATACACTATTTGACCCGCTAACTGTTCTGCTGTTGAGAGTGTCGCGAGACGGTCTCCACTTGTCGATGCCTAGCTAACGCAGCGCTGCACGGTTTAAGGTGAACGAAAGTTGTCACATTACTCGACATGAAATTACTTAAATATGCCATTTAACTTTGCCACAGCTTTCAAAAGCATTATAAAAAAATAATTGACAGCAGTTCACTTCTTTTACGTGGCGAAACCAACTTGTGCACGTCTGTCAGTTGTGCTTTGAAGCGATGCCGGGTGCTTAAGCTAGCAGTCCGGGTAACGTTAGCCAAGAAAAAAGACGGTGGAAAGTTTTTGCGGACAAGTTGTAACGATTTTTAACATGGGGTTTTTGCTTTGTGTGTTTCAGAATGGATTCAGTGGCGAAAGCTTTGGAAGAAGTCCTCACCTCTGCGTTACCACAGGGCTGCATTACAGTGGGAGTATACGAGGCTGCCAAGTCACTCAATGTGTAAGTACAAGGTTATGTCAGCTAACACTTAGATCAGCGGTTCCCAACCTTTTTTAGCCGCGCACCCCCTTCTATGTCGCAACCGGGTTGACGCACCCCCACTACTGGCACGAGCAGCAAAATCATTGGGCACGCACACTGGCAATAAGCAGAACCCTCAATTTCTTAAAATATTTAGTATTAAGATTGCATGAAACTCTCCCATGTCTTTGTTGTAAAAAATATAATTAACTTATTATAGACCTATTATCAACTTATTAAATTTATGTACATACAATTTAAATATAGCCTATAGGTCAGGCTACTCCTCCCAATAATAATAATAATAATAATAATATCTTCAATATTAAGGCTACACAAAAAAGTAATAGGGCTACCCTTACCCCGTTTTTTAAAAACTCATATTTGGAAAAAGAAAATTTGAAGACCAGATCTTGTTTTTACAATAGAAATTAATTTTATTTATTAAAATAATATACGAAAATAAAAACGCATTGGATAAAACACTTTCCTTCATTGCAAATGAACAGTAGTGCAAATAGACCGAACCGATGTGTTTACCACAGACTTTATTCCTCTGCCCCGCTGTGATCGCTCTCGCTCTCAGCTCTCCTATGCTCTGGTTCAGTCGATGTATGGCGGGCAGCCTCGCTGCTGTCCTCGGCATTTGAGACGCAGCATTTATTTAATGCTCATAGTTAATCACATAACCTAGTGCTGAAACGAAAGCTATCAACGCCGTGGTTTAAGGCTGAAATGATAACCGGGGCACGGTAACGTTGTGGAGGGGGAGGCTTCCGCGATCTCAGTTAGTTTCAGTTTACAGCCGACAAAGTTACAATCACAACGACCGTATGGACAGCGCATTGACAGCGTTTAAATAAAGCCTCCCATTCTTATAATCATAAGAGATTTGATGCAAATGATGAAATCGAAACATTACGGCGGCCCTGGTGGTGCGTAAAAGGAAAGCCCAGTTGGCGATCTCTCCTCAGCACTGCAAATGCAGCAGCTAAAAAACCTCAGTAAAAGTCGATCGCACAGCCGATTCCTGCCTCTGATACGTTGACTCACAACATAATGAGTCGAGGCTTTGCATTGGCTTTGGCGATTTCCCGTGCCTTTTTTTTCTCTCCACACACATCGTTCTTTCTCCAAATGCACACACGCATGCCCCGGCCACTTCCGAGAGCACAGCCAGTGTTCCACCCAGGCCCTTAAGGTTGCCGACACACCACGCATTCAAAACAAACTAAATGCAAAAAGCTTTTTTTATAGCCATATTAAAGGTGGCATGTTTAATCATGCTCAAATGACCAGAACACACATAATCACGATCACAAAAATGTTCTGGCGTTTGAATTAATCGGAAACACTGTAACACAGTTTCAATATAAAACAAAAAGTTATGCGCAAGCTTCCACTTTTAAGAGCAAAGAGGATGGGTGACAGGCTCAGGATCAGAGGCCGAAAGCAGATAAGTTGTGAACATGTTTTTGAGCCGCGTTGAACAAAAATTGCAGCAAGTTTAAATGACCGTGGAGCTAACACACAGCCCCGTTATTATAAAACAGGTTATGGAAATAACATTAGAACGCCAGTAATTTGAAGGAAATTGCAATAAATTACACACAACATAAATAACAAAGAGCATGGCTCAGGAACAGATTAAAAAATAAAAAATAAACCGGGATCCTGGGGATTTTTCAGTGCAGCGCAGCTGGCTCAGCCTGCAGCGAGAGAGAGAGAGAGAGAGAGAGGGAGGGAGAAACAGGGAGGGTGTGCGTGTGAGTATTTCCAGTAGGCTATATTTGTAGCAATAATATCAATACCATTTGGCCAAATACTTACCCATATTAATGCGACGGTTGGGCCTGCATCTTGGCACAAAGCTCTGCGATGTTTGGCGCAATTGAAGACAGTTTAAGCCTCAAATCTTTCTCAACAGCATCCAGTCTTTGCCGATATTTAGTCTTAACTGCTGTCAGAGCAGAGAAGCCAGCCTCGCACAGATACGTTGTAGCGAAGGGCATCAACACTCTCAAGGCCTTCTTTGCCAGGACTGTGTACGATGGCATTGACTCAGTCCAAAAATCGACAAGTGGCTTTCGCTTGAACTGCAACTGCAGCGCCCCGTCAGATGACAGCTCGATCAGCTGTTCCTGCTCGTGAAATGACAGCTGGGGGACCGGGAGGGAAACTTCAAACGGGTTGCGAATCCACGCTTGAGATGTGTCCATAGGTGGGAAGTATTTCCGTAGCTGCTCGGCGAGTTGGTTGAGATGTTCAATGATGAGGCTTTTCACATGCTCACCCAGGTGCACGTCATTTTCCCCCAAGAACTCGTGAAGCGTAGGGAAACACAAGAGTGTGTTCCCACTCACACAGCTCGCCCAGAAGCGCAGCTTCTTTATCGTAGCTTCGATCTTGTCTTGTGTGTTGAACACGGTTACACTGACTCCCTGCAGACTTAGGTTCAGTTCATTCAGAGCAGAAAATATGTCCGCCAGATAGGCGAGCCTCTTCAGGAAGTCTTCGTCATGCAGACTGGAAGCCAAATGAAATGGATTGTCCTCAAAAAACTGCTGAAGCTCGTGTCGCAGTTCAAAAAGCCTTGTCAACACTTTGCCGCGGGACAACCAACGCACTTCAGTATGCAGCAGCAGTGCTTTGTGTTCGCTGCCCATCTCGTTGCATAACAGTGTGAACAGTCTTGAATTTAGCGGGCGAGCTTTAATGAAGTTGACCAGTTTCACAGCATCATTCAGGACTGCAAGTAGATCAGCTGGCATGTTTTTGGCTGCCAAGGCCTCCCTGTGAACACTGCAGTGTAACCATTGAATGGATGGACACACTTTCCTGATATGAGCTATAAGCCCTGTGTGCTTCCCCGTCATCGATTTTGCCCCGTCAGTGCAAATGCCCACGCAGCCTGTCCAGTCGATGCCGTTGGTCCTCATAAACCCATCAATTAAATTGAAGATTTCCAATCCTGTTGTTCGGGTAGCAAGGGGCCGACAGAACAAAAACTCTTCTTGTACCGTGCCTTCAAAAAGGTAACGGACATACACCAGAAGATTGGCCAGATTTGCCACATCTGTAGACTCGTCTACTTGCAGAGAGTAAAACTCGCTGTCTTTCACACGGCTGACTAATGTAGCCAGGATGTCTTCAGACATTGCATTGATGCGGCGCGACACAGTGTTATTGGATACTGGAATCATGTCTAACTTTTTTGCTTCTTTCTCTCCAATCATGCATCCCACCATCTCTTTGGCAGCTGGCAAGCACACGTCTTCGGCAATTGTGTGAGGCAGCCCCTTTCTCGCAATTCTGTAGCTGACAAGATATGAAGCCCGTAATGCGTCTTGTGTAGACCCAACATATGAATGAAACTGCAGTTGTTTTTGGCTGTTTTGCAACTCCTCCAATTTTGATTTAAAAAATGTAAGGGGCTTTTGAGTTACATTAGCGTGCTTCGTGTGAAAATGGCGACGTAGATAAGAAGGCTTCAGGCAGCTGTTTGCTAGCACTTCACTGCACACCACGCACTGCGGCTTAGGGCAGTCTATATCACCAATCCAAGTGAAGCCAAGACCCAGATAGTTTTCATCATATTTCCTTCTTTTTTTCCCCGTCTGGTGTTCACCCTCTTCACCTCTTTTGCGTTGTTGCCATCTCCTTCCCGCCTTTGCGGTGTCCTCACGTTCATCATTTGGTGTCTCCGTCTCGTTTTCTTCTCCCGGATCCGCTCCAATTATCTCCTCTGTTGCCTCCGATGTTTCACTCTCTCTTGGTTCCTCTCCTCCTTCATCCCTAACTTTTACTTTGGATGTCTCGCCTGACAGTTTTCCTGAGTTCAGCCAATTCAGCATATTTGCGATAATGAATGTAGAGGCCACAAACTATGTGCGCATATTTTATATAGGCTACAGCAGTTGGTTCGACCGTTAAGTTGTTTACGCAGTTGCTTGGCAACGTGCTCCGCTCCAACTGCTGTTGTAGGCTACTTCTTACCGAATCAAAGCGGCGCTGAAACAGAGCGACACAACATTGCTCATGTGATATTACTTAAAATAAATGAAGTTAATTTTTTTTATTAATTAAAATTACAGTTTTTCATTGAAATTTTACAAAGGAAATGTTTATTTAGGCCAACACGCCATTACATTTTTCATCTCGCGCACCCCCTAGCGGCAGCTCGCGCACCCCCAGGGGTGCGCGCACCACACGTTGGGAATCCCTGACTTAGATAATGATCCCTTTATGCAGTTGTTACATATCTCACACACATCTTCCATTAGACGTGCACAGGTTTGACTTGTGTGTAGCAGGACACATTCTTCTCAAATATAAATAGACTAAAGGGCAAATATTTTATTTTCCTCCGTTCCTCAGGGACCCTGATAATGTGGTGCTGTGCATCCTGGCCACCGATGACGAAGACGTGAAAGATGTAGCACTGCAGATCCACTTTACCCTCATTCAGGCTTTCTGCTGCGAGAATGACATCAACATCCTGAGAGTCAACAACACCCTGCGCCTGGCAGAAATACTTGGTGGAGGAGGAAAACAGAGTGGGGGAGAGCCCATGGACCTGCACTGCGTCCTGGTCACTGTAAGTATCTTTTTCTCATTAGTCATCATGTCTTAAACCCAAATGTATCTTGCAATTTTTGTTTACGAAACTTTGAGAGTGAAACTCTTTTTCAATGGAGAACATGCCAGTACTTGTTCTTGCACATTTGGTAAACATGTACTGTACATGACTCCACCCCTCATGACTTCTTAGGAATTTCAGCAGGGCAAAGTACCTTGTAAATGCCAACACACGGGAAATACTTGTAACTTAGCCCCCAATATTAACCATACAAATTTGTAGATGTATTTAGATGATTTATTCCTGTTTTCTTCATATTTCCAGAGCCCACATTCGACATCATCGTCATGGAAGGACCCCGCTTTGAGCAAAGTGAACCGCTTCTGCACAGAGAGCCGGTGTATGGACCAGTGGGTGCCCATCATAAACCTACCTGAACGATGAACTTTCAAGAACTGCATGAACCTTTGAAAGGACTCTTCTGTGCACAGGAGGAGTGGTGTGAACCCTGATGGACACATTACCACCCAAAGATCAAATTCCAAAGCACTGCTGATGGGAAAAGACCAAATTCGATGGGGTTAAAAAAAAAGAGAGAAAAAAAAGCTGGGGGATGGAATCCCACTTTGGAAGATGACTGTTTGGAGTTGTGTCTGTCAGCCTAGGCAACCAAG
Organism: Ammodytes marinus; assembly: GCF_949987685.1. Taxonomy (NCBI): domain Eukaryota; kingdom Metazoa; phylum Chordata; class Actinopteri; order Uranoscopiformes; family Ammodytidae; genus Ammodytes; species Ammodytes marinus. The sequence goes on along the minus strand of NC_137213.1, from coordinate 18,082,067 downwards.
TTGAGATGGCGAGGCACTTGTATCGTTGTGAGGTGGAAGTTCCAAAAAAAGCATGTGTGTGCTTTTTAATGTGAAGCCGGACACTGTACAGATGGACTATATCCTGTGTGTTTGGTAAAAGCCTCTGTGACCAGTCAGGAAAGTGGGGAGAAACCAGTAAATAGAGCCGTTGAGTGGACCAAGGTCTCGGCCTCTCTCTATCTGCAGAAACAAAGCACTTGTTGAAACACTGGACCTTTTGCAATTTCACCCATTGGATTTCAATTGTTAATGTTGACGTTGCTATTGTCATAATTTAAAAGGGAAGGGCTACACACATCCAGTGAAGACATTCTGTGTATTTAGTGTTTCCTATGCTGTTGGGTTGTTTTTTTGCCACGTGTAAAATAATTCATTTGTTACAGTTTAAGTTATTTCTAATGATATTTAAGTGTATTTATGTTTCTTTTTTTTTACATTAAATATTTTCACAATCTGAATCCATATGTATTTCTGTCAATAAAAAGATATTTTTTTCTTGGATCCACAGCTGCACAAGTTTTATTTTTTTACATTTCTGGAAATTTTAGCAAAGCCGAGCTTTTGACCTTTTAGCAGTTGTAAAGAGGAGTCACATGCGGATCACAGGGGTCATGTTGGCCTCTATGGCCTCAGTTCCATCCGCGAGCTGAAGAGAACAGTAATCCTCAGCGCTCTCTCTGCACAGGCTTTTGCCTAGGTCAGCAGGTCCATGCTCATTCAGCTGAACAGGTTCCCTTTTCACTGATTCTCTGTGATTTGTTGGCCAGTTTAGTTTGCATTTTCACCAGGTGACTTCCTAGAGTCATGTGACGACCTTGAGCATGTGACAGCTGCACAGTTAGATGGACTACAGACATTCACTGCCTATATTTCACATATTGCATGACAGAAATTATCAATAATAGAAGAGTCGCATGTGTACAGTATATCATTGGGATGGCGGCATTTGCATCAGTTGCTTTTTGTGTTGTCAGCTGCCTCTGCTCCCTGGACCAGATTGTGGTGTAGTTCACTGTGCAGCACATGACTGAAACTGCTCGGAAAACGTTGTAAATGAGGCGCTCCCTCCCTCCACTCCCCCGCGCCTTTCCTTATCCAACTGTGTCTCGCACACACATACACACAGGCCCCGAACAGGTGATTTCTCCCTGGAGTCTGTGATGTCACTGGGCTTACTTAGGGTAGGACTTCCCCCAAGAAAGTGCAACGTCATTGTCACGAGAAGAGAGAGGCCACAGGATGTCCTTGAGGTTATACAACCCAGTTCAGCTCTTTCATAAGACGGTATGTAATAGTGATGTAATGCTTTATTATAAGGCTTGATAAAAAATCTTGCAGATGATATCCAAAATAAACCTAGTAACACAACATCATGGCAACATATTGTTTAATGTGCCAGTTTGGTTTAATGTAGTTGTTTCTTGTTTCCATAGGCAAGACATTACCCAGAAGCCCCAACTGCAGATATGAATAATATTATATAAAATTAAAGGCAAACTAACTAATTTAATGTTTTAAGGATGCACGGTGGTTCAAATAGGAACTAGGCTAATACATTACAACAAGGTGTAAAAATGCCCTTAAACAGCTACACTGTGGAACCTGCCTTAGAAAAAACTTCCCAGGCACTGTGTGAAAGGTTGTCTTTTTGCAGTAGTTGCGTGTGACTGCGGGGTGTGACGCTGACTGATGTAATTTGGCATTGTTGTGATGGAAGGGAAAGGTTATTGTGAGATTGGAGCAGCAGGGGGGCTGATGTAAGTGGTATAATGACACTTTGGCCAGCTAGTGAAGCCGGCCCAAAAAAGGTTGAGGTTTCCATACGGCCATGAGTGCCTGCTGGCCGCGTTGCATTGTGGCTCAAAGTTCAGGTGCAGCACTATCTTTTTATCAGATTTTTTTTTAAATAGAACAGAATTCATTGATCTGATACATCTTGCTGAACTTAGAAGGGTTATAAATAGTGCAACCTGGGGAACCCATTGTATAACTGAGTCAGCTCTATAATGTATATATAGAAAAGCAATATACGTTGTACTTACCCATTGTCCCAGAGATTAAGAACATATTGTCCCAGAGATTAAGAACATAGTAAATGCAATTCACTTGTTGCACGGAAAATGCATAACAGAATAAAGGGAAAATCAACCATAGAATGTACAGAACATAGAATGTTATGTCATATACTATGTGACATGCAACAAGAAAATATCGGTCTTCCTTTGCTGCAAATCAATGAATCAAAACTTGAACTGATTTATTATGTTAGCGACATCCTATATCTAATCTAAAATGTACTTTATTGTAGAAAATATAATCCACATTCCATTTTAGGTTGGACTTTAAAGTGTGCAATTCATAGTGGCAAAAAGCCCTTTTATGGGTAGGGAAATATAAAATGGCCCCTTTCAGAGTGTTAAACCAGAAAGTGCATATGTCATGCTTACATTAACCATGAAATGCTTTATGTGAGTTTTTAATAGCAGGAGAAGTTAAATATGTATAATGTTTTTTTGCACACGGTGTACACACTTAAATCCCATAATCAAAAGCATAATCAGGAACACCTAAGTGGGTATGCAGGGAATGCCATACATAGGCATGCATTATCTTTACACTTTGATCTGTTTCTCAAAAGTAAAGTGAATACATGTACTTAGTGACTTTACCCCACTGTCTCTGGGTGGGTAATATAAGCTAGACATGACACTGGGAATCAACGGGAGTGTTGGCTGCCTGAGTTAAAGTGGGCTCAAATGTCTGTTTTGTGTCCACCAGAGGAACAGAGGTGCCACTGCAGCCCGCATTGTCAGCCCCCAGTCCTCCCTCCCCTTCCTCTCCCCACATCAGCACATTCCAACACACTGACACTGTAACTGCCAGGGCACATTTCCACAGCGAGGCACATGGTCAGTGAGCCGGGCCTGCCAGCCGCTGGCCATATGCTCCCTTGTGATTCTCACATTGCTGCACAATGACAAACTGGGATTACTGCAGAGCCTGTACTGTGGTGGTGGGGGGACGTGCTACAGGTCTTCATGGGCATTCATGCTTACAGAGAACATCCAGGCACTCCCTATCATATTTGTGCATAACAGAAAATGCATCTACAGAGACCTTTCTGGTTAAAAAGTAGGCTCAAAAGGCATTGCATTATGATGTTTCTATGTGCGCACCATTTCTGGCACTCAATGAAGGTGTTTCTTTAGACTGCACAATGCAAACGCACCTGTTTTTTCCTGCAGCGGCATTTGATCATTTGATGTAAAACACAATCTGTGAGAAAACAACGGGAGGAAAGCAGAGTCTATTCATATCTTAAGCAGTCCTTAACAATAAATAATAGGTGGCCATGGCATTTCATCATGTCAGTGGGAGAACTGTCATATCCAGTGCAGTATTTTACCAGTTGTAACAATAGGTGACAATGAGTATTATTCCTGCATGATCTTCCCATTGTGTGTTGTCGCAGAAATTTTGAACAAGCTGTCCCATCCACCGGCTGGCCCCGAAACAAGGTCAGAGAGGCCCGAGTGGCCACCGACGGAGAATGAAAACAAGACTCTCAGGCTTAGCAGACCTCTTCCTAAAATAGTTACTCTACACTCCAAGAGCGGAAATCAGGGTTTCTCTATATTTAGCCCTCTTGTGTTCTCTGGTTTCTTGACAGCCACGCTGAGAGGCCCGAGGTCTCTCCCATCCCAAGTGAGATATAAATAAAGCACTAATGAGAGGAAATGGCCTGAGATACACTGTGGGCAGGTCTCTCTGGTCAGGCTCCATCTGAACAACCAAATACCAAAATCCATGTTCTAGATTGAATAGTGTAAATGTGGGGATGATGAAATGAGGCAGCAACTTCAAGTTCAAATCTTCTGCTGTGCAAGCACAAGCACAACACATCTTTATTGAGATAATAGCACAGGATTGTACTGTAGCAATGGTTCACTTTATTAATCTTAGTTAGGTCTTCGTACAAAGGTTGATATATTAATAAAGACAATTTATCAAATTGCAGATTCTGGCAGTTAAATTAATCTATCAATTGGTACAATAAGGCCGTTACAGAGTTTTGCTGAATGAACAGAAATCATGATTTGGCAGTGCTGATGTGAACTAGCAATAGTGCTAATCCAAACTCTTCCTTAAGAGGCATACAGGAATGATTTATTGCAAGTAAGACTGTTGGAGGAAATAAAAAAAAAAGTGGCTAATAACACCAGATCTTGCTGATTTGAAGACCTGAAAGTACCCTTTGGGAGAAGGCAACGATATCAGAACAGCTGAAAAAGCAGAGCACCAGGTTAGGGAAACACGGTCTAACATGTTCTGCTAGTGACACACAGACAAAGGAACACATGGCACAATATGGTTACAAATCAACTTTCATCCTACAGATTAAAAACATTTTAAAAGAAACATCTGGTTTAAAGAATGCGCTCCCATTAAGAGTTCTCCTCATGATACAAGGCAAACATAAGTAAGGCTTTAGAGTGTAATAATTGTTAAATTTAAGTTATCTATTATGTTATTTGTTAAATTGACCATAAAAAAGACCAGGGCAGATATGTTCCCCTGTACTGGAGAATCCCAACATGACACGTAAGACTGAAGATAAAAACAAAAGTTGGAATTCAAATTGGGGAACGTGAATAATTTGACATCAGTCTTGGGAGAGTGGTTTTTACCATTAATGCACACTACCATTATGTACCAGTACCTACAACACTTGAGCCAAAACACTGTAAGACGTCTGAGCGGTGTGCATATTCGCTCGACTGAGACACTTGTTGTGATGAGCAAGGCGGCGTGGTTCACAGTGTTTTGCGTTGGCGCTCCCAAAAATAGCGTACCACAGAAAGTTTTCAATAGGAATGGCTAAAAATAGACCCATGTTGGGATGTTTTGAAATGCAGTATCACTGGTTTGGCTTGGTCCAAGGGTCTGCACTACAGTGTCGCTCTACAAACAATGTCAGCTAACACTTTCAGTAAAAATAATAAAACATATGTATTTCTGCACTGCAATAATGTGATCAAGCATTTCAATCCATCTATTTTGCATGTACAGCTGACACATTTTCAAAAAGCATCACAGCACTGGGGTCATATTTATCCCAATGGCTTGAGTCTGAGCAAAGATATTAGATGAAATACATGTAAATACATGTAGATGGATGCATGTAGAATTGATGTCAACACTATTCTTCATTAATCAGCTAGAGACAACACTGTATCGCGATGATCACACTGCAAATACCAGGCAGGGAATACAATGGAATGGATGTCGTGGAGCAGACAGAGCTGCTGCAGCTGTGTTGGGTTACAGAATACTGTGAGTATATCTGAAAGCAAACATCAGACAGAGCGACATTTTTATCAAAATCTGTGAAATACTGTTGGGAATGAAGTCAGAAGCCGCATAATAAGAGCAGTTATTATCCATCTTTAAATGGATAGGCTTTTTAAGGACTGAAGGGAAACTTTGGCTGCATGAATACACATAGGGCAAAGCAATAACTAATACTAATATTAACAGTCACAGCCCAGTGGAGATGAGACTGTTTACATAGGAAAGATGAAATCCCTTAACTGAGGAGTGCCAGTGCTGTTACAACCATCAGACACTGATTGGCTGATGCTGTTGATTATTATTCCAGCAACATTTACGTACCTGATGCCATTAAAATTCATGCAGCCAAAGTCTAGTTTGTTTGTTGTTTAGTGGTCAGAGAGCTCAAAATGAATTGCGGCACTGCTAGGGTCAATAGTTTCAGAGAACAGTACAGGCTGGTGGGGCTTTCTTGCTTTCTTTGCTCATTAGGAATCACTGTTTCTGATAAACTAGTGGGTTGAATTGTTAACAGAACAGGTGAACACATGGTAATGATATGATTCACAGTCCCCTCCCCCCCTCACTCCTCCCGACAAAAAGAGAATACAGCAACATTAATAAGCCCAACAAAAACAAACACATAAAGGCTTAGTGGCATCCACTACAATATAGTGCAGGGTTTTTTGTCCTTGAAGGGATTTTCTGAAGTGGGGATACCCATAAGGAGAGGGTCGTTCCTGGCATGTTCACTGCAGTAGTTCATAAGGTCTGCAGAAGCCTTGGATACCTTCAGGAACAACAGGAAACAAAGACACAGTGGAAGTTAGTCAATCCAATGGTAAACGGAGCCAGCATTCAATACACCTTGACAAATTAGATGCTGTCAAGAACCAACTAGTAACAAGTAACTTTTGATCACATCGTGCTCAGAGCAGGAGCAGCCAATCACACACGGGAGATGTTATTTAAAATAAACCCTTATAGTTCTTCTTAGTGATATATAATTCTGCACAAACATCAATAATTTTATGTCTTAAAAAGGTGGATTTATTTGTATTTGATTTTATTTGTATAAACTTTATAATAACTCGAATAGCATGCATCTAACATGGATGAAATAATTAGAAACAAAACACTGGATTTAGTGCCACAATGAATAGGGTGCATGGAGGTTGGCTGCCAATGGTTTATTGTTGCACTCTACCTTTATCCTCTCAATGCTCGCCTCTATTCTCAGTTGCTGCACTGTCCGCCGTGCAAGGGCGATGTTATTGGAACTGTGGGCCTTCGAAGACATCCTGGGCTATGCAACACTGTAACACAGAACAACAAAGCAACGCTTGAGCAACAAGGCACAGAATGAGACTTTGGCATACAGCAGGTTTTGCAAAAGACGTAATGAGGCTCAAAGGAAGAATAACACACATTGTCAGTCAGTACATCAGTACATTGAATGGACTCCCTGTACTGCAGGTGTGTGTGTTGTAACTCATTTAGCTGTCGGTTAAATAAGGGTCAACGACTCCTATTCCAAACTTCCTCTTCCTCGAAAGGCTTGTTCAATAACAATGTCTCCTTTCATCAACAGGTACACACAACAAAGCCTAGGCACACCCAGACATATGCAAATTCTTTGGATTTTCAGAGTATTTTGTCCTTTTTGGGGGGTTTTTAGAGTCTCTTTTGCAAGCCTTTAGGCAGTGCACTGCCCCTGCTCCCAGACAGTAATGCATTGTTTAAGTGAGTACACTATGAGCTCTGCTGATTGGTGCCTAACGACAACAATGAGACTGCAGGATATCTATATTTATGCATAAAGCCACAGTAATGTAAAGACTTGAGTGTTGTGAAGTGTATGTGGCTGACAGGCTGATGTATGGGAGTGAAGTGTTGGGGCTCTGCTGTGGGTTGGAGTTGGGATTCCACTTCCTACTAATCATTTACAGACAGGATGGGAACAAGCCTGGACACATCCTACACTCTCCTGCGTCTCTCCCCTGCTACTGCACTCTTACTTCTGTTTTATTGCCATGTGTGTGCGTTTCTCATACAATCACACAGTTTTCCCTGCAACGCAAACACACACATGCCATCTTGTGACACACTATGCTTTCATCAAAACATTTCTCAGCGGGGAACAGGAAGCTTGGAGCACACATTCTCAGAAGTATATTGTGAAATTGACAAGAAAAGCTACTTCATGCTCAAGGTTTATCTCTTCACCAAAAAATGATGGAAAAGAAATCGCATGACTTAACAATTAAGTATACAGTTAGTATATTTTAGTTCCATCTGGGTATTGTCAGAATGTTTGCAGTGATTTTGCAAATCTTTAATTTCAATATTTGGGTGAATAAATGCATGAAATACTTCATTCAAGTTAGAATTGTTGCCTTGTGTAATCGGGCATCCGGCACAGTGACCATAAATAGAAAAGGATGTATGGTAAGGTGGAGCAAATGCAACAGTTGAGAGTTACATGCATTCCCTTTATGTTTTTTTTAACCCTGTCTGCACCCTGTGTACTTTGCAGGATGTCGCCCCTACAGACAGCTTCAGTTTCAGAAACACAGAGGAAGGGAGGAATAAAGGCAAAACAACAAAATGGGACAGGAAGGAAAACCCTCCATTTTCAGACTTCTGCTGGGGAATGCCTGATTAAAGTGTTTTATTTCCATCAAAAGAAAAGCAATCACTGGAGTAATCACTGGAAGGGAAACACAGCCAGGGATGACTCAAAGAGCTTTAATGTTATTGATAACATGAAAGGGAGACATGAAAGGATCATGCGGCACAATGCAAAGGGACCAATCTTTCTTAGGAAACATTCTCAGCTTAGTCATAAAGGGGAGCCATCCCGGCAGAAGAGGGCAAAACAATCCTTCACACATGATGAGTGAGGGCATTTACCTCTACAGTCAGGAGGAGGTCTTTCAGTTGAACTAATGCAGGCTGAGTGCCAAATGTGTTTATTAAAGTGAGTTAGGTTCTGTATTACGCTGTGCACAACTAGTGCTTTAGACATTTAAAAACAAATAACCATAACAAGTTGCCTCCTTTCTCTATGTTGAAGCAACTACACTTTTTACAACCTCCTCTAATACTCTACAGGAGACAACAAAAATAGATATCGGGTGGTATCACCTCTGTCATGCTGTCAGTCATTAGCAACAGTAATGAACACTTGGCTGGCAGGAAAAAATCAGTATAACTACTTGTTTTAATTGTTTACTTTGTTTCTATTCTTTGACTGGCATGCTGCTTAGTCACCAACTTCTTTACACTGACACTTACAACTTCAGGTTTCCCAGCAATCCAGCAGTTATTTACCTGCTGCCAAGTAAATAACTTCCTCCTGGTTTTCCCAAGCAAGCCAGATTGCATAGTTTATAAATTGCACGCTGTGCAAACACAGTACAGAAGCTGCTGATCAAGTACTACAATGAATTTAGAGATAAAAGGAGATGTGCAAACAGCCTTCACACGTCAGGCCTGCAGTGAAAAGCATTCCCTATGGAAACTTCAGAAATAACAATCCCATGGCTAGTTAAATAGTGCTATCAGCCGACAGCAAATTTAATTTCTGCAGAAAAGGAAAAACTCAGGAATCAACTGTGTTCAGCCACGCTGAACTGGAGAAATTCCAAGACCTCTGCACTGCTTATGTGCCCTTGAACAAGACATTGAATACAACAGATGCTCCTCTGTAGCCAGCTGGGAAACTCTTGAGTAACTGCTTCAACCTGCAAGACAGGAGTATCTTGACAGGTGTAGCAACCGCACTACCGCGCTAGCAAGCTAATCTGTTAGCACTGTTCTGACGGTCATTATAATGTTGTAGAGTTTTTAATTTTGAGGAGTTTTAGTTTGCCTGAAAACTCAAACTTCTAGTAGAGACGGTTGCCAAACTTTTATATTTTTTACGGTGTAGGCTGCATGTCTCCATTTATCACAGGTGTAATTTAAGATCAAGTAAAGACAGAATTAATAGTCTCCAACTGCCTGGCGCCAAAATATCAGCTTAACCAGCATGTGGGGTAGAAGGAAGGGGCAGGTACAGGCACCTAAATCCCACGCTTTTCTCAGAAGTGATTTTTGCAGCCAAACCATCCACACTGAGTCACCTCAGTCAAACTGTGCAGCTCCTGTGATGTGATGCCAGCTACTACCAGCAGCATCAGAGTGACTGAAACTCTACGGGAGGGCACCGCTGTGTGTGAGCACCACTGTGTGGCATGAAGCACCACTGTGTACATATAGGAGACAAGTTACCTCCAGGGATCAAAAAAAGCCCACCCTATAGCAATACACACACAGTGAGAGAGACAGAGAGAGAGAGCAAGAGAGAGAGACAGAGACAGAGAGAGAGAGAGAGAGAGAGAGAGAGAGAGAGAGAGAGAAGCCAGGACCACCTACTGCACAGAACCCCTCCCCTGCTCTATACCTTACACACACAAATCCAACCCCACACATTAACACAGCGTTCAAAGTGCCAAGAAAAGGGAACCTTTATGACTCAGTGCCGTTAACACCAACACTCAGAGATGAAAAGCGGTGTGTGTCTTTTACACTGCTGCTATTCTGGAAGCTCAAACCCAAAAGAAAACTCTTTAAATTTGCTGCTGACAAACACAAACAGCCGCCATTAAAAGGCTGAGGCAAGAGTCAGTCCTGTCAACTGTACAGTATGTGTGGTCCCTCCAGCGAGTGTCTGAGGCTTTTCACACTGGAGGAGCTTTTGTAATAAAGTAACACCGCTGGAAATAAACTGCTTTAAGGCTTAATTATTGCCGGCTGCACTTAAGACTTGACATGAGGTGATGAGAGCTTGGCAAAGATCGTGCATTTCACTCATCCAAAGCCGTCCATTTACTTCATCCCAAAATTATCAGTCAGTCATTTTCTACCCTCTCTTAGTGGTTTTTAGGAGGGCTATAAAAACACAGAAGGTAAGCACCCATAGTTCACTATTTTGGGAAAAATTATAATTGAGAAGTAGAGTATTCGGTTGTAGATGTAACATCTGGCTTCATTAACTCACATAACTTGGATGGAGAGATCTTGGGTTACGTACTCTAAGGCTGAAATTAGGCTTCTGTTAAGATAAACACCTGCGGACCTAAAGAATGACATTGTTTGATAACGGTAGGCCGCAGAGGAGCTGATGAATTGCGCACACCTTCCAAATTTCTAAAACACGTGAGATTTAAAATGTACTAAAAAGACATGTAAAAAAAAATTCATGGAAACATCTGCAAAGAACACTGAAATGTTGTACAGGTCCCCATGGTCCCCATTAGCCTGGCTCCGCCCGCCCGCCTACTTCCGGCCAAATTTCATTTTCCCTTCAGTAGTCAGTCTGGGTGTACAGCGCATTTCCCAGATTCTCCGGAGAATCTACGATCGTGCCAATCAGCGAACAGAGCGAGTGGCTGAGACCGCTCCAGTTTCAGTTGAATGCTGCGTTCCTTTATACTCGGAAGAAGGAGATTTCCGACTTGGTAGTTCCGAGTTCCGACCTGTCTGTGTTCCAGTGCATCTGCTCGCGAAAGTATGGACGCCTAAAACCTTTCTCGTCCAAATAACTAAACGTTAGGCTCTAACAAGTTACTGATGCCAGGTACCGGTAGATTCATAGACTACAATATTGTAGTGAAGTCGGAAATTTCCGAGTTCCCTGTCCAACTGGAAGGCACCATCAAAAGCCGGCTCATGACACACGTGATGACCAAACATGATGCGATTGGTTGGCTAATCCAGAGTGGCACTGGGCAGATCCAATAGTTTTAAACTTCGACAGACACCCGCCTCCAAATGAGTGAACGTTTGCCAATTACAGCACTTCCAGACCTTATGTACAAATGAAATGAAGTACGATGGTCTGGTAGCACCAGGCTAGGTCCCCATGGCTGAAAACAATGAAAACTTTGTATTTCCACCATCTTTTCCTCAATACTAAATACTATTGTAGGGACCTCCTAAAATACAGTTAAATAAATACAAGGTGATTTATTTAATATGTGGGTAATTACTGCTTAATAAATAAATAGTTTATTTTATAAATGGGTAAACTGAATGGAAACTGCATTTTCCATAATACATTGTTTTTTTTTGGTAACTTGTAAATTATTTTCAATGTGTTTTAAGTTGAGTACCCATAAGCCAATAAGATTCATGTATGAAGAGGTCTTAGCGAATCACAGCTCATCTTATTGGGGAGTACAAGTTTAATGAGGAAGTGAGAACGGTAACGTGCGCATTCGGAAGAGAGACTTTCAGCAAGTGGTCGAGCAGGACTAACTTAGTTAAACGAGGAGGTTGATATTCGTAGACGCAATACCAAGTATTGGGCACGAATATCATTTACGGATAAACTTTGTGTACAATGTGTAGTGTTGACTTTTAAAAGTAAAGTGCTCCACCGGGAAATAAAAACTTCACTTAAAGGCCTACTTCACCGGTTTGAATATGAAGGTGTATTGAATTCTGAGATCCTATGTAGTATAAATGTGCAAAAAAAATTGAAATTGGTTCATCCTAGCCTGAGAAAAGGCAGAAAGAGTGTTTTTTTAACCCTATATTAATCTTACTGTGACATCACAGTAAGATAAATATAATAGGGTTAAAAAAAAAACCTTACTTTGTAAATATTACTGTGATGTCACAGTAGGAGAAATCACAGTAATATTTACAAAGTAATTTTTTTTTTAACCCTATATTTATCTTACTGTGATGTCACAGTAAGATTAATATAGGGTTAAAAAAAACACTCTTTCTGCCTTTTCTCAGGCTAGGATGAACCGATTTTTTTTTTTTTTTGCACATTTATACTACATAGGATCTCAGAATTCAATACACCTTCATATTCCCACCGGTGAAGTAGGCCTTTAAGTGCCGTGTTGGATGGACGCTGTTTGCTGCCTCGTGAGAAGGAATTCCACCGCCGGACCTGCATTGCCCACCGGAGGACTATCCGTGTTCGACTCGCCTGCTATCCTTTCACCGTGAGCTGAAATGTTTCATCTTGCCTGCCATCGTTTCACCGCCAGCGCGGCGCTGACGCTGCCATCTTTTCATCTTGACCGCCATTGTTTCGACGTCATCCCAGCTTGTTGGTTTCGGCCAAGCTGGTGGATACGTGAGTGGAGTTTCCGACACAGAGAGTGTCGCCGCATCATATGTGCCCCAACTAATACAAACCCAAGCGCTTGGTATATTTAGAGAACATTTAAAAAGATTGAACTGGTTAACCACAAGATTGCACTTCTTTCAATGTGAGGTGTGTCATTATTCAAGTGTGTTAACATTGCCTATATTTCATGTTTAACCCTTATGCCCTATTAAAATAAAGTTACACTTGGACCGTTAAGTACATTTTGTGTATTTTGACCTTTAAACTGCATTAAAATGATGAAAAAAACTGCATTATTTTTTTCATGAAGGGGTTGTTGTTCAATCTATGTCATGATTTAATTAATCACAATTAAAAATTAACCCTTTAGATGCCAGCTTCGATCATATACCACCGGTATAGTATCACCGGCTCACCCATCTGAATACTAGGTGAGAAAATTGAATTTGGTGCATTATTACTTTTTGAATAATGTCAAATTGAATAAAAAAAAGTTAGATTTCTACCATTGACTTACATTATAACGAAACTTTTTTTTGCCTCTGATTTCCCATTTTACTGCAGAAAACACAATGCAATTGGGTAAAATGAAAGAGAATAGTACATTTTATCACCTCTTTTATCATCAAAATATGAGTTTTTATGATGAAAACCACTCAGTAAAACTACAAAATAACATCTTTTATTTTTTTTTGTGAGTGTGTGTGTATGTGTAAGTGCGTGTGTGAAAGTGTGCTTGTGTGTGTGGCTTTTTTTGAGTTTACGAAATGGCATCTTTTTACACAAGGATTTCAGTTTATGTGATTTGAGTTCACACAGACTGACTCCTGGAAAATATTTTTTCACTTCAACCATTCTGACTAAAAAAGGTGTTCACTAACTACACATCAAAACCATTTTATTGTATTTTTTTTATTGGTTTGCAGCCATGAATTATAAAAGGATGCCGATTTGTTGTAAAGGGTCACCATAGAGGTCAGTGGGGGGGGCTAAAATGGGGCATTTTTTTATTGACCTTATTTTTACATAACTTCATCAAGTTTGCTACAGAGATATGGAAAATTACAGTCAAAATTTTTTTTCACTTTAATTTTAAGGTGGGGGTCAAAAAATGTCGTTATAATGGAAGTCAATGGTACAAATCGTGTAGTTAACGGTCCCAGTGTAACAAAAACATCTCACTCAGTCAAAATGAAGTAGATATGGATGAAACTCAGAATATCCAAACTTCATTGAAAAACACACCTCCTTACCAAATTTTATGGCTAGGGAACAATCACAGCCAAAATTATCCCAGAATTGCGACCCCAGATACACAAATTTCCACCACCAATAAGGGTTAAAGGGTAACTGCATACAATTTAAGTTTACTATTTACATTTAATGTGAAAAGGTTTAAAGGGCTCTTGCCTGTACATTTATTTGCATTTATTATTTTCTTTAAAGGTTTTTTATTAGTGCATTGGTACTAATTGAGTTTTTGAGACTGTGGATGAACAGTTAAGTTGTGCATATTGAAAAGAGAACTAATTAGAGGAAATATTTGAATACAAGAAAGAAAAAGCCAATTCACCATTCAACTGCTAAGTACTCAGGATCCTGTTGATTAGAACATTTATATAGTAACCTTATTTAATCATATTATACTTCCAGCGCCAGGAACGGGTTACACTATGACATCCTCATCAGCCTCTGTTGCATATTTTGTTTTGTACTAATTATCAAATGTAAGCATGCTAAACATAAGCATGTTAGCCTCACAGAGCTCCTAGCATGTCATTAGACGCATCGCCCTCATGCACAGACTGCAGAAATAAATGTCGGTGCACAGGAAACCTTATCATTCTACTTGCTAAAAAGCTAAATCAAAGTTGACATTTTTATTCCCTGTGACACTTGATATGATCAGGTTAGAAAAAGTATAATGCCTGGCGTCTGTCTGACTTTATATTACCAGCTGAGAAGTGAAGAACAGTGGATGGTGGAAAGGCGATATTTGGAGTCTAGACAGATGTCTGCCTGGTGCTTTGAACAAAAGAGAGTTCAAAGAGTTGGGCCTTAGCCACAAGCCAGTAAGTTGGTAGTAGGTTGTTCTCCCTTGTGTACCCGCACACGCTGCACCACTCTATCATTTCTCTCATGTGCCACCCCCCCTCCCCCCAACCCCCTCCTGTCCCCTCTGCTCAGTGCTCACACACACTCTCTCTCTCTCTGTCTGCAACCAGGAGTTTTCCAGTCTGCAGGCGAAGCTAAAAGTAGCCCTTCTCATACTCTCTATTGCCAGTCAGCACTTTTCCAGCTGAATGAAAAACGGTCTCTCGCTACACCTAAAACATGACCCTGCACCGGAGTTCACCGCAGATGAGATGAGATCAGTACTACTGTGCAGTCTCCTCTTGCTTTACTATAAACACCGGCCTGTTCTCACTCGGTTACCGTGCTTAGTAAACTCAATAATGCTCAGTCGTCAGCCCTGCTGCTGCTGCTGAGTAAAGTGGGATTGTGTTTATGGATCAGAGGGAGAGACTCTGGCTGCTGACTGTTGTTGGTCTGTGAATAGAGAAAGGGTGAGGCCGGGAGGAGACGGTAAGGGCCTGCACTCGCTCATTCTGTGAGAACCACCAGGGTGACATCACTACTTTCCCACCACCAGAAAAGAGAACTGTGGCTTCCCTGGTTCCTTTAACAGCCATTGCTTTGTAGTTGACACTGAACATATCATGATCATTTTGTTTACCAGGACAAAACAAAACCCCATAGAGTCTAGAGGACCCTGAGGATAGGATGTCATAATTCCTCTTAAATAATAGTGCAAAATAAATAATAATTGCTAGATTGCTTTTATCCGTTTCATATCAGGGTAAACTTAGTATCTGAGGATTTTGGTTTGTTCTTGGTTGAACAAGACAATACATTTGGAGATGTCACCTTGGACTCTTTAGAACTTGTGATGATAGGCACCTCCTTCACATAGACTTAATAACTAATCAGTTAATAAAAATAAAGAAAAGGGCATATTAATCAGTGATGTTTACTTTTATGTTATGACAGGCAGTGTATACAAGAGCATCAGTTGCATGCAAGTGCAGTCTACACACACAGTGAGGAAGATACAGCTAAGAGAAGCATAACAACCAGATAGTGTGCTTTTAGGAGGAACTATAATGAGACACACTGAGCTAAAGCACCACCACCCCAGAGCTGCAGGTATGGCCGCTGAGATAAGCAGAGCTGACGCGTGACGCAACCCCACCCAGGCAGGCCACTGGCTGAACACTCAGTACAAAGGGAATACTGGGAAATTCAGAGCTCTCTAAGCTGGACTGCACGGATACTTGATTTTGATTGGCTGAGGGGGTGTAAGCAAACGTTTCCAGAAAAAGCTACTACATGGTGTAAAAGGTTAATGGAAAGTTGTCTGGATTTCACATGCAGCAACTACGAATAACACAAATCTGTTTTTTCAGCATCACCATGAAAACATTTCAGTTGAACTTAAACCCTCATACAGTAAATTCTAACTTTCAAACTGCACAATCCTGTAAAGTCTATGGCTTGACACGACAGGATGAGGAAAAAAACTATCTAGCATACTGTTGCACAGTCCCACAGTGTCTAGACACAAGACTAGACCGGACCCATTTCTGCATGATTTCTAAATCCTAAATGCATGCGCAATTACTTGAGGTTCATTCCTGTCCAAATAAACTATGAATGATTCCTTGTTTTAAGCAAAGACTAGATGGCTGACAGACAAGCCTTTCTGCAGACAACCCAAGTTATTATGATCTCAGTTCAAAAACACTTAGCTACAAGTAAAGTCAGATAAGGGTAGCACAGCCATTAGATAGCATGCGCGGTAAGCTAATCAGTGTACTTAGACATGATGATATTCAGAACAGGATAGTGTGAACATACAGTGGTTGTTACCAAGGAGCAGAAGCATGCGTGTCAGGGACTCCGACATAATGACAGATAACAGTGATAACAGAGGGGACAGGCAACACTGTGGTATGCCAGGATTAAGCAGAGGCGAGAATTCACATGGGTAAATAATTCAATCTGTAGCCGGTAACAACGTGTAATTTATTACTTAACAAATGTTTTCTTATTTAAAGTTGAAGAGTAAAGGCCAGGACACACCAGTCCGACTCGTTCCGAGTCTTCCGACTACCCAAAAAATGGAGTCGCCGTTTCAGGAAGCTCCAGTCTTCCCGTCACGGCCAAAAAACACACCGAGACGACTGCTTATTTTCCGTACGCTCTGCGCTTGCGCGGGACGTAATATCTCCACAACAGCAGGCGGCGCTAATCGTGGCCCGAAAAAATACGAAAGCCGGAAATGATGGGACAGCTCTGTAGAGCATAAACATAGATAGAAATACGTATTTATATTTATGGACCATAAGAGCACAATTTTTAGCAGAGAGTGTCGAGCATCGTGTCGAGCAGTCAACAAGGGTTGATGCATGTGAGTACTCTCAAAACGAACAAACACATTAAAACGATGGCTAGCTGTTGTTAGCTGTTTGTGCTACCCGCCTCACTTCCGGGCTTCACTGATTCGCTAGCCCTCCACCAATCAAATTGCTCCAAATGAAAGACAGTCGGCTCAAAACAAGCCCGACGACCTCTACGTCGGCCGACGTCACGGCACACACCAAACAGATTCGTGTCCCGACCCCCTACCGACACTACGACGGCGATTATCTGGCCGGTGTGTCCTGGCCTTAATGGTGCAGCAGAGATTCATTGCACTTCATAAAAAACTTGCAGTTGTCCTTTAATTCTTTTCCCGAGCTAATAATTACTTTCATCTATGGACAGATGCACATGCACGGTCACTTGCTTTTGCAGAGGAAGTAATGGTGCATCTTCACACCATTAGAAATTAAAGCAGAACTTCTGTCCTTGACCTGTTTTTTTTCACCTATCTCTACGCACAAGTGAGTCTGGTGGTAAAGTATGTCTCCTGGATTGCTGAGGAGGACATTTGAAGCTAGCAGGATCAGCCATTATGTCGGCCTATCGTTGAGATTGCAGATTATCAGCTGTGTAATCCTAAATGTGGTGTGGCAGTGCGGTTTAAGTGGTATGTGGAATGTAGTGTAAGTGTAGTCTAGGCATATTAAGGTCTAAATGCCACCTGTAGTGGAGTAGAGTAGCAGGTCAGCCTAGGAGCAACATAATTGCTAGATAGTCAATGTAGGGAATCATGCTGCAGTTTAATGGCAAATGCATTACCATCCAAGGCATCACATTGGTTTAAGGCATTGAGGCTGCATGAATGTAACGTACCCAACCTTTGTTACATGTGATTCCTATTTCTTATGCCTAAAATCCGGTCTGCCCTCTAATAAGGCATACAATCCTTGCACACATTAAACAATGCATAACATTATACATTAAGAATGAACATCCTATGACAGTCTTGGGCTGGGATTTTACCATGTTTTCATATCAGCCGTCTTATTTACTGTGTAGTGCAGGTTGTCAAGAAAAGGACACAATGATTTAGCACTAAAATGCAAAACACCACAAGGGTCTTATTTACATTTTCAATGGGAAGACAGGGTGCAACTTCAAGAGGCACAAAGACAGACTGACATGTAGGGCAAAGGGTGACAGCAGTGACTAGGAGACGTTCCTCCGTTCCATTGATGTCAATCCTTCATTCCTTTCAAGGGAAAGGTCTGGAGGTAATGAGCCAATAATGTACGTAAGACTTTGTCGATGCCCAACAGGTATTCAGACACCACTCGTGGCTTTACGCACGGGATGCAAAACACCTGAGAGAAATACAAAAACAGACAGAGAGGTCAGCCAGCGCCTCCGTGACGTCATTCACAGCTTGGGTTTTGGACTAAAAATAGCCAACAGGTCTGGGTTATTGCTGGCTGCAGTTGAGCAGGTTTCAGCTAACAACTACTCCTACAGTAGCTAAGTATGACCAAACTGGATGCCAGCTGGGTATCGTCCAGATTAGCAAGGTCTCTGCAGTTTCCACTGAGGTGCCTATGAGCCTCTGGTTCCCCCAGTAATGGCCCATTATCAGGCCCAGAGCAGCCCAAAACAAACAGAGGCCTATGGCAGATAATGCCCTTCAGACGTCACTGCAGACGCACAGAGGCTGACATGCAGGAGACACGGGCGACCTAGGCAGTGAGGCTGCCAGGCAGCGTCTCTCTGCTCTGCCACTCGGAAAACAAACGGCATTGTTGTCACAAAAAAAAATGCACAAAAGAAAGCTTAGTGCAAGCCGAGCGGAGTTTGCTGGAAATGTACGCTGGGAAGGAATGAATGGTGGGGCTGTAGAAAAAAAGACGTGCATTTGTGACCGAGACTGCAAGAGAGATAAGAGTTTGTGTGTGAGGGAGAGGGAGAGGAAGAGGGAGAGGGAGAGAGTTCAGCTAAAAGCAAGCTGTGCAGCTGTGTGTATGTTGCATTTGGTTGCGTGCCAAAAGTCTGCTGCCGGCGACAGGAACGCCATAAAAACTTAAAGCTATTGTGAGAGGGTTGCCTTTCGTCTCTGTCCCTCCTGCCTCTGAAAGCTACTATTCATGACGAGGGCAGGGAGATACTGCACAATGGATCTGCATCACTCATCCAACACTGCCCTGCCTATATGGAACAATAAACAAACGTATTCAGTCTTTCCAGCCTCCACCCCTGAGCTGGTTCCACCACACGTACGTTATAGCACTGCAGCTAAGGTGAAAAAGAGAAGGCCAAAGGTCCGTAGTGTTGCTAGCTGTCCATCATGCAGCTCCTCCTCCCTGATGGAGATGTAGTGGGAAGGGTTCAACGACAGCATGTACGGCTGGAATAATTTATAACGGCTCGGACGTCACTCGGCTCATTAGAAAACAAAATGAAGGTCGTAAAGGAGGGTTGGTTTTATCAAGTAAAGAGGAAATGGGATTAGTCAGAGTAAGACAGGAATAGGGATGGGGTGTGTTGTGCATGTGTGAGAAATAATATTGCGTATGTGTATGAGTCAGAAGGTGCAAAGTCCATATTTGTGAGTGGATATTTAGCCTTTTATGATATTTAGGTAGGCACTGCAGACCTTATTGTTTAAAGCTATGATATTGGGTAGACACAATATGTGTCTATTGGCTTAGCTCAGTACTATTTGGAAAGTATATATTTGTGGAATCAGTCAATGGACAGCAGCTACTGATGCTGTTATACAGGACAGAGGGATTAGTGGTGGAAAAATGCAGACTGCCAGATTTCCTCTGTCAGGAAGGGGGGGGGGGGTGAGAGAGAGAGAGCAGATAGAGCTTTCTATGACATCAGAAAATAGAATATTAATATTACTCCCCGTTAGGAGGACACAAGAATGCCCTTAAAATAGATACAGTAAGTATTTCCGTTTCAAGGAATTACAGCATTGCTTTGAAGCCAACGTGGAGCCACTGACGTGTGCCTCTTCAAAGAATCTAAAATACATGTCAGGCCTCAAGTGGCTACAGAGACACCATGTGGAAACAACAAGAACTGGGATTGGTCAGATTGTGTTTTGGAATGCCAGGAGTGCCCTTCGACCATGAGACAACGTTAATCGAGCAGGTTGAAGAAGAAAGGCTGCAGTGATCTTCTCCTTTTCAGCGACACATGTCTAGAATAACCAGAACATAAGCATGGCGATTGCAGGCAGTGCTCTCTTATTTCTTATTTAGTGGTGGGACAAAGCAAACCCTTCCATTGTCGCTCTCTGTCACAAACAGGGAGAAAGAATGTTACCTCGGTCACTGTGAGGAAGTGAAGCACAATAACGGCCAGATCGCGTATCATTCATCCTTCTAATGTTGCGGCCACAAATGTTATCAAAGTGGGCTAACCAGTGCTGGCCTGTAACTCAAAACCTAGACCGTACAAATCTGGGATTGGACTGCAGTTAACCTTCCACGTCAAGTATTAGGGACGCTTTGTAACTCTGACTGGCACATTAGTGTAAAAAACAGTTGGAACATCATCATATGTGTATGTTTCTATGCGTAGATTTGTGCATTGATGTTCACAATTATTCTGTTTTACTACTGTGTTATTATTGAAGTTTGTCCATTGTTTTATATTGCAACAACAGCTATACCACTAATAAATACAAATCAGAGCGTGCATATCTCCCCGATTGCACCGCCAGGCATTAGTCAAAGTTTTGTTTAGCACCGCCGCTTTAGATCAGTGGATATTTGAGTAGCTAGACTTACTCTGGTCTGTCACTCTGAGGGTGAAATGTATTTGTCTACAAACGGTTGATCTTTGTTCCCTCAGTTCAGAGTTCAAAAGGCCAACATAGATAGTTTAGGTATCGTTTTCTCTCCGGAGTCTTTGCAGTTTCCCTTTCTTGTTCGACAACTTCGGAACTTAAGATAAGATACAGGGATCGCAGTAACAGAAGATTATGAGAGAGGTGAAACCCAAAACACCTTCTATTTGGTTTTAATAGCTCCAGAGTCATAAACTACCCCTGAGACGGAAGATTTAGTCTCTTTTGAACAATAGGACACTCTAAGGCCCTGTTCTCACGGTGAAAACGTGACAGTTTCCCCGTTTTTGGTTTAAAAAAAAAACCCTGTTCAGACACAATTTATCTGACATCTTCACTCGTACACATGTTTTCAGAGAAAACGGGACGAAATCGCTGTAGTAAGCATGCCATGCCAGCAGTTGGCGGTACAAGGTAGTAGTAGATAGCTTTTCCGGTACAATTTGATGCATAAAACCTTACTGTAACCGAAAATTAATGCCACTAACGTTCATAAAGCGGTTGGTGTAAGCTTGGGGTTACAAGTATTGTAAATTACAAGCTTTCTGTCCTCTTATTTCATCCATTGAACTCGTGAAAATAGAAGTCATGCTGGTAGTGAAGGGGCTTTGTGAGTGGCTATCTTTCCTGTTAGGCGTACGTCAAAATAAAAGTCAACTCACGTTTGTCCAGTGAAATGCTATTAATGTTTAGCCAGTGACATGCTTTTACTGTGAAGCCGTAGCCTTAATGCTCCTTTTGTTGAACAGTAACAGTAACTTAACCGCTGCGAACTATGGATAGTGTTTTTTAATGTAGAGAGCCGTGTCCCTGGAATATAGAAGCTACACACGTTTATTTTGCTAGAAAAACCGGCAGAGCACAAATCTTTCCCCAGACAAAGTGGCGCGGCGGTTGCATGGTATCAATAACTTACTAATAGACTATAGACTAAATTGGCGAGTGTTATATTTGAGCCCTGCACGACACTCTCCGCTGATCACAGTAATGGTGCCGCAGAGACACCGTGCATGTTATGTTGTCTTCTAACTTTATAACTCGCGTGTGGGTATTTTGACAGCAAATGTTATAGACTATGCATACGTGAAGTGGAGCCGTGACGTCAGCGTTATCAGGGGAAATGGTTTCGGTGTTTACAAGAAACCAAAACCGTTGTGTTTTCCAAAAAATCCTCCCTGGGAGTAGATCTCAAAAACTTGCGGTTTCATGCCTGCGTTTGCTGTTTTCATGTACATGATATAGTGCAACCGCGGGAATTTTTCCGCGTTTGCACCGTTTCGTGTTGCCGTGAGAACAGGGCCTAAGACACACTAAAAACAAGCCTCACAATGCTGAAAACAAAGAAGCCACTGGGAAACCCCTGAGCATTCCTTCCTTCAGCCTACAGGAAGCGTGGGATATCTTAAGGTGTGATGGACAAACAGTCACCCGGTCTCATGGTGTCTTTATCTAAAAAGGCACTGACTGCGTGTCGTTCAGGATCCAACCATCCACATTATCTGCAAGCGAGGGACATTTCTGAACAGACAAGGACAAGAATGACAGGCATGAGATTACCGCATGTGACCAGTGACAGTGACCACTCGAGACAAAATTGCATGAGGAGTATCCCACCCACACACACACACACACACACACAAAACAGGAAGGAGTTGGTGGAAAGTGTCTGTAGAAGAATGTACTGATGACAAATTTTCCTCAAGCTATATTGAAAAAATGCAACAGTCATAGTGATAGTTGCACATTTGTGACATTAAGGAAGCATTGACGCGGGTGCAAACAGTATTAATTAAAGAGGACATATGATACTTTTCGACTTTTATGACCTATAAACATTGTTATAATTATTTATAGTCATGTTTAACCATACTAGAGTATCAAGTAATTACGTACATGCATTTCGACATATTCCCTGCTGACCGTCTGGGGTGGCTATGCAGAGCACTAAAAACTATGGCAGCCGGTCGAGCCGAACTTGTTTAAATTTCCGGGTTGTGTCTGTCACGCTGGGGTCGTTTCTGTCATGTTGCCATATATGGTAATGCTGCCGCTCAGGCAAGCTCCTGCGGCATGCCCCCACCTTCCTTAAAATTTCCCGCTGCTGGAAGGAAGGTAACCAATCACAACGGAGTGGGGTTTGCAGCAGGGGGGGGAGGGGCGGAGAAGCTCAAAGCAGTGTGTAGAGAGAGAATGCTGTGCTCGCTAGGGTAAGAGGAAGAGTGTCCCGAAAATCTACATAGTTTTTTGTGATGTGATTCGTGTCAGGTTGCTCTATAGCAGTTTTTAACAAGAAATGAAGACCAGAAAAGTAGTATAATAGGATCTCTTTAAGTTAATCTCAACTGATAAATTGCCCATTCCAATCTGATCAGGAGCATACGTTTATGGCTATATTCTTCTTACAATGAATGAACTCTCCAACTATTTACTGTGCAGGTGACTGGTTTATGAACCATTTACGATGTTGAAGTTCCTTCAGTGCCGTGTCAGGGCAAGGCCAGGAACAAGGTCAGGACTCAGGACAAAAGGCCAAGACCAGGAAGAATGACACTCAAAAAGGGACTGAAAGCATAACATTTCATTGTATTGTTCAGAGAGAAAAAAATGAGGCAAATGAAATGGACTTTCCTGTTATTGTTAAAACTTTCAAGCATCTTTGTGTTGTCCAATGTGGAAAGTCCCACCTATCTGACAACAATGTAGAGGAAAATGTATGCGTGTATTATGAGTTATTCCCTGATTAATTTATATTTGCACTTGTCAATATAAAAGATCCAATTAAAGGAGCATTACAGTGATTAAGTGATACTTTAATTTACTTACAAGACTTACAAGAGACATATTTAATCAAAACTGAAGCAGTAGCGGCTGAAACTATCCTGATTTTTTGTTCCTCGCAAGAGTCAAGCTCAACTCATGACTGGATCATTCATTTCCCATTGTGCAACTGGATGACATCTTTAATTAGACACCCCCTGCCATCTTAATGCCCGCTTCTTTCATACTCCACACCTGGAGGCTTTCCGCTAACAAGACAACAAGACTCAGTCGTGCTGTGTGAGGCTTTACATACAGTAGCCAATGCAGTGGAGCTGAAATTCTAACGGCTGTGTGCTAATTGCTCACAATGACTATACTGTACAATGATTATCATTTTCATCATCTAGCTTAGCATTTTAGCATGCTAACATATTCTAATTAGAAACAAACACAATGTACAGCTGCAGTTTGTGGGATTAGAATTCATTTTGTATACAATCATAAACCGGGTATAATGTAAGTAATACATAATAGAAAGTATTTTGTCACTTTGTAAAGGAAATTTTGACCCGAGAGACATAACTGTGTGTACCAAATGTCATGATAATCATCTAAGTTATGGCTAGATAATTCAGTCAAAAGTTAGTGGAAATCGTGACCTCTGGTTAAAGAGGAAAAGTGGAGGAATTTAGGATCACCAAAGTCATGAGGCCTCATCCTCTGTGTAAACCATAGATGCTTTTGCAGAACTTCATGGCCATCCATGATCAGTGGTATAGATATATATATTCTGGACCAAGTGACATGCTGTGTTTAGTACTTCTTGTGACCAGTAAACTGAAGCTAATGTGTTATATTGGCAGCAATCCCCTCAAAGGAGTACAGTTCATACAAGGACAAATGTACATATTGCAATGTCAGAAAACCCAAGCAAAACCCCCAAAAGAAGAGGAAGCAAGCAACCCTGATGTAACTCAAGATGTTGCACGATTTGGCATTCAATGTGAAAACAGGGAACATACAGTAACTACCGATCATGCTGTTTAATGTCAAAAGTAGCCTACTTTTGGTTTTTCTGCCCTTTTACAGTGATGGAAGCGCAGGTTACATCAATTAATAAAACAATATTTTTCGAGAGTGACAAACTAATGAAACTAATCAAATTAAAGCCAGTCCAAAAGATTCAGTCAGTGTCATAACAAGACATTTCAGACAGCGAGTTCAAAGTTCAAATACATCAAAAAAAATAAAGGCACAGACTTTCAGACAGATGCATGACTTTAACACACAGACTGCTTTATAACCCCCCACCCCCCCCCCCCCCCACACACACACACACACACATACACACACACAGAAAGGGGTCTGAGCTGTTACTATTAATCAGAAACCACATGAATGGCCGCTCCTCCCTCCAACCACTGCGACTCAGTTCATCTAACAGTTTCAAAGACTTGTCAGGTCGAGGAAGAGTCTCACCCACTGGGTCACACTGAGGCCACTTCCTCTGCAGCCCACCCCCAAATCCCTTCACAAAATGATGGCTGCCTGCCTCCTCCATATCCTCCCTTCATCTCCCTTACTTCCTCTCTCTTCATGCTCAATCCATTTCTCAGCACGAGCCGGGGTCACTGGGTTCACCTGCCTCATTTATACAAGTAGTTCTGTTCAATGTTTTACAAAAGAAAGTCTGCAGAATGAGTAACAAAACAGTCGATACAGGATATTTAGGACTTTCTGCCAAAAGGTCGCACCGCATAGTAGAATCTAGAAAAATCTTAAACAAAACTCTACTGTAGCCTGTAAGTCTTTAACATAAAGACATGTGTGTGCACAGAGATGTAATAATTTTTTTCCTCGAAATGGAGTAAGTATGAAATGCTTGAATTGCAGATTCTGAGGCTGATTGCTTCTAGTGAGGAGAAAATGCTACACAATAAGATAACTGTTTGGTTTTCCAACAACACGCCTGTGGATATAGGGAACATTGCCTGTTTGTTATAGTGCAGAGAGGTAACACCACAAGTAGCCAATGTACGAGAAGCAGTCCTCCTGTGACAAAACTTGAGACCTTGCTCCCACGTGCACCAGAAGAGCAGAGAAATGATTCAATAAATCATAGTCAAAGTGCAGCTCTCCAAACGTGCGTCAATTTGACCGGGTGTGAATGCGGCACCTGATTTCAGTGACTTGAGGGCACACCAGGGGCCTCATTTATAAAGGTGTGCGTAGAAACCTTCCCAAAACATTGCGTTCGCACAAAGCCAAGAATGTGCTGCGCAAAAAAAAAGTTGAGATTTATAAAACTGTGCGGCGCACTGTTGCACGCAATCTTCCCTTTATAATTACCCACCTGCGGTGCCGGTGAATTGTGCGCAGACGATCTCCGCCCCGTGTCCTCCCACTTCACCTCCCAGTTTCATTCCACAATCTTCCATACATGGCGAATGCTAAATAGCTCCTGAATATGGTGACGCTCTTAATAAGCACGGCATCTTGACTGACATGAGGGACTGACAAGGGAGGCAACCGGCAGCAAAGAAAGCGACTGGGAAGGAAGAAAGCCCGTGCCATGCCCCGCTGTAACTGGCACACAAAAACACACGTGCGCTGATCACATATCATGATTGGCACAGTCATTACAGTCTTTGTCAAGCTGTTTTGCCCAACTTTGTACTGTATGAAATATCACGTATTAGCGAACCTGTAGGACTATATGTAGGCCTATATAAAATGTGTTGTGAGAAGTGAAATAATGCATTAGCCTGTAGTCTATTCCAAAGCATTGTTTCCCTTCCGTGAGATCTACACATTTCCAACAACGTCAGATTATAGTTTAAACTTCCAGGGTAAGTTGTTATAGGAAATAGATGCATGTAATAATTTGCTAAATTCATAACATGATTTTATCTAACGAAATATACAGTTTTAATTACATTTTTTGGCCTTAACTTTGTACAAAACTACTTTTTACACACAGCCTAAACACTAGCCTAGACTATTTGCTCTCCGGCTGGCCACTCACGGACACACCTCCCGACGTATATGATATTATTATAAAGTAGAACTATAAGATTCAAT
The DNA here is from genome assembly GCF_949987685.1 of Ammodytes marinus. NCBI lineage: Eukaryota > Metazoa > Chordata > Actinopteri > Uranoscopiformes > Ammodytidae > Ammodytes > Ammodytes marinus. Next base: position 18,055,464 of record NC_137213.1, on the reverse strand, counting down.
TTAAAAATATAACCAAAACATGTATAGACCTACTTGATGAGTAAATCAACCTAGATCATTACTGCATGCCAAAGACAACAGTACCCTATATTCGCAACAATAGGTAAGCACATATTTTTGATTAAATATATCGGGTGCCAATGCGTTTCACAAGGATATGTGTGTTTTTCCGATGACGGAGCTTTATTTCGTGGTGTTGCCATTGAGTGTTGCTGATTCCCCGAGTCAGGAAAACCTTACGGAAGCTCTACGCATGGTCAAAAGTTGGCGTGGGAATACGCACACTTCTCCGCAAATAATTATTTTATAAATACCACCGTTTTGCCACCGCACATTTGACCGCACATTTCTGCCGTTTACACAAGGTTTTTGTGCACAGCGAGCTTTATAAATGAGGCCCCTGGAGTGTGGACTAGGAGACAGGCAGCAGTTGTCAATGATCTGGGACACCTGTTTCTGCTGGTTTTAGACAGAGAAACTTAGTGTGGTGGCCAGACAAAAACTTTGGGGCCCGAGTCTACGAAAAGGGTGGGGTGCAGTTTCTGATCTGAAACGGCAACATGTGCGAGCGCAGACACTTGTAGATGATCCCTACTCCTTTGCCACAGGTGTCGGGTCCTTTTCAGAGTCCCGTCCCGGCTCGGCCTCAGTGACGAGGCACACACACACTGGCCTTTGTTTGGGATGCCAGCAAAGTTCCCCATGGACTCATAAAGGGCGCTAAAAGGACTTAAAGAATCCATCAAAGCGACACTCTTTTCTACAGCCCATTCTCTCTCTCTCACACAGACTCACACACACCACACAAATATAGGCGTTATGAATGATCAATTTGTCATTGGAGTTGGAATGCATGCCGCATGCCTCTGCTGCATCTTAACCTTTCGTCCAGTAAGTTTAAAGCAACACTGGACACTTTCAACACATACATACGTCAGGACTTGTTAGCATATTATGTTTCAAAAGGAATTCAAATCCATTCCTCTTCTGAAAGGTACCTGCTGCTCTCTCCCCCACTGACAGGATATGTCCATATTTGGGCTTTGGTCTTATGAAATGCTGTGTATGTCTGAGGAAATAACATAAGTGATGATGAGGGTTTGTGTCCTTACAAGAGGTGTGTCTTCCTGTGAGTGGGAGTACTCCATAGCGAATTAGGCCCAGTCCAACCAGATGAAAGGATTTTCTCTTTGCACTACATTCCTACACATTCCCTCATACAGGAAAGGGTTCAGACTTTGAAATACCAGGTGATCACGTGGACAAGGCATGCATGGGGAAAAGTGTGCATAGGGTGCATTACATCACCAGAGTGAGAGGTCATTTGAAAGGACGAATAATTATGTTGAGAAAGTTGTTAGTTCTTTTTCATAAAATGTAAAGGTTTCAGTCTGTAAATATTTGAAATATTTCTATATAATGTCTGATTGTATCTTTATCAACAGCACTCTAAGCATTGTATCTGCATTAGGGCCCGACCGATTTATCGGCCGGCCGATTATATCGGCCGATTATCGCATATTTCGGAATTATCGGCATCGGACGTTTTTTTGCCGATTTTTTTTTAAGCAATCATATGTGAAATGTATTGCTGCCCTGGAGGTAGCCTAAATGAATAGCATTAATGCTATAGCCTATTTACAGCAGCAGCAGGTGTGTTGTAATACATTGGATTAATTTACACTTGACAGTTCCCCCTGACACCAATAGCAGAGGCATTGGTCATCGCTTGACTGTTAATAATAATAATTGATAGAATTTATATAGTGCTTTTTTGAAGGTCATTCAAAGACACTTTACATCATAGAGAATCATACATGTAGAAAAAGAAAACAAAATACAGAAAAAAGTAAAATAAGGTTTGAATTGGAGTCAGGTGTCATTATGCTTCCTTAAAGAGGTGAGTTTTGAGTTGACTTTTGAATGAGTTTATTGAGTCTGAAATGCTGATGTTTGGGGGGAGGGAGTTCCAGAGGGTTGGGTGCACAATGTCTGAATTTAGACATATTTGTTACACTTTATTTTTTTAGACAATGCGTATTGCAATAAAGAAAAAGTTCCTGGACATATTTTCAACAGTAAAAGGTATATATACACTCAACAAAAATATAAACGCAACACTTTTGTTTTTGCTCCCATTTTTCATGAGATGGACTTAAAGATCTAAAATTCATTCCAGATACACAATATTACCATTTCTCTCAAACATTGTTCACAAATCTGTCTAAATGTGTGATAGTGAGCACTTCTGCTTTGCTGAGATAATCCATCCCACCTCACAGGTGTGCCACATCAAGATGCTGATCTGACATCATGATTAGTGCACAGGGGTGCCTTAGACTGTCCACAATAAAAGGCCACCCTGAAATGTGCATTTTTTTGCTTTATTGAGGGTCTGGGGACTCAGAACCAGTCAGTATCTGGTGTGACCACCATTTGCCTCATGCAATGCAACACATCTTCTTCGCATAGAGTTTATCAGATTGTCAATTGTGGCCTGTGGAATGTTGGTCCACTCCTCTTCAATGGCTGTGCGAAGTTGCTGGATATTAGTGGGAAGTGGTGCACGCTGTCGTATACGCCGGTCAAGCACATCCCAAACATGCTCAATGGGTGACATGTCCGGTGAGTATGCTGGCCATGCAAGAACTGGGACATTTTCAGCTTCCAAGAATTGTGTACAGAGATCCTTGCAACATGGGGCCGTGCATTATCTCGCTGAAACGTGAGGTGATGTTCATGGATGTATGGCACAACAATGGGCCTCAGGATCTCATCACGGTATCTCTGTGCATTCAAAATGCCATCAATAAAATGCACCTGTGTTCTTCGTCCATAACAGATGCCTGCCCATACCATAACCCCACCACCACCATGGGCCACTCGATCCACAACATTGACATCAGCAAAGCGCTCACCCACACGACGCCACACACGCTGTCTGCCATCTGCCCTGAACAATGTAAACCGAGATTCATCCGTGAAGAGAACACCTCTCCAACGTGCCAGACGCCATCGAATGTGAGCATTTGCCCACTCAAGTCTGTTACGGCGACGAGCTGGAGTCAGGTCAAGACCCCGATGAGGACGACGAGCATGCAGTTGAGCTTCCCTGAGACGGTTTCTGACAGTTTGTGCAGAAATTGTTTGGTTATGCAAACCAATTGTTTCAGCAGCTGTCTCAGTGGCTGGTCTCAGACGATCTTGGAGGTGAACCTGCTGGATGTGGAGGTCCTGGGCTGGTGTGGTTACACGTGGTCTGCGGTTGTGAGGCCGGTTGGATGTACTGCCATATTCACTGAAACGCCTTTGGAGACGGCTTATGGTGGAGAAATGAACATTCAATGCATGAGCAACAGATCTGGTTGACATTCCTGCTGTCAGCATGCCAATTGCACGCTCCCTCAATGCTTGTGGCATCTGTGGCATTTTGCTGTGAGACAAAACTGCACATTTCAGGGTGGCCTTTTATTGTGGACAGTCTAAGGCACACCTGTTCACTAATCATGATGTCAGATCAGCATCTTGATGTGGCACACCTGTGAGGTGGGATGGATTATCTCAGCAAAGCAGAAGTGCTCACTATCACACATTTAGACAGATTTGTGAACAATGTTTGAGAGAAATGGTAATATTGTGTATCTGGAATGAATTTTAGATCTTTAAGTCCATCTCATGAAAAATGGGAGCAAAAACAAAAGTGTTGCGTTTATATTTTTGTTGAGTGTATATTTAAGGGTTCAAAAAAGTAAATTTTTCAATATATATTTTGGGGATTTTTTTTATCGGCCGATTTAATCGTAATCGTAATTTTTCTCTGAAAATAATCGGCATTGGCACTCCAAAATCAATATCAGTCGGGCCCTAATCTGCATGTCGGATCATATAGTGGGCTGTCAGCCCTGTGTGTTGAAGACACTCTGCATGTGACGGTTACTATAGAGTCTTTCCAGTAAATAATCCAGATAGCAACATGATCTACACCGGTGCACTCACACTATCTCAGCTAGCAAAACAAATGACTGGAAACGTCTCGCGTCACAGCAGGTGCAACAAAAAACAATACACACAGACAAACACCAAGCTCTCTCTTTCTCTCTCTCAGAAAATGTTCTCCCTCACACACAGTCACAGGTTCCATCTCTCTCAAAAATGTCTCCATGAATTACTAGGTAATTACTATGTGTAGGCCCCCTAGCTGTGCCAGAGTGACAGAGGGTGCATGTGTGTGAGAGAGAGAAAGAGATAGTGTGACAGACAAAGGATACTGGGGGTGGATTATCAATAGGTAGGGAAACAGGTGATGCAGGAACGTTTGATTTCATCATGTGGGGCAGATATAACTTGTGTTAACAAGATTTACACACAGAGCTACAGGTACTATCACTATAGCAGCCAATTAAATTTTTTGAACCACTGAACCAGCCAGCGACTAGAGGAAGGCAGGGTGCAGTCAGAGTGCACCACTATGTGGCAAAAAGAAGGTACTGCTGAGAATTACAAAGTTATTGGATAACTTCAAGATCCAAAGTGCTTTGTTGTTATTGATTGACTGTTTCAAATATAACAGGCAAAACAGTCGACCGTCCTTTCAAGCTAATTCATATTCATTAAATATGTAAATGACTAAGTAAGTTTTAAGGCTGTTAAGAAACCTATCACACTGAGCCCCAGTGCCTACCTCTTGTTCTCCATGATTTGAGGGGCTGCCTTTAAAGAATGTAAAATACTTCAAACACACACACACACACACACACACACACACACACACACTCGCAGCTCTCATAAAAGTAACACTTACATGTCAGTTGTGATTTTGATTAATAGATTAATCATTCAACAAAAATAATGGAAAATAGGGAAATAGGCAATATCCAAATTTGAAGTGACAATTTTTTTGTTTGTTATTGCGAAGTTCTTCATTCATGCTGACGAGCAGCCAGCTTGGCTCATTTATTAACCTTGACAGACTAAGGGGCAGTTGCTAATTTAACCTCAGATCAGCATCTACGAGGAACTTCAACCTTGGAAACATCTTGCACTCTAAACATACCTTACTTATCTGCTTCCTTCTCTCCGTCCAATCAGAGTTTGAGGATGAACAGCTGTTAAAGCACAGTTATGTCAGCGAACTAGGGCCTCGTCAACGAAACAAAGTGTTGAAACAGCCTTTATTTTTTAGATTTGGTTTTCGATCACGGAGATGGCTTTATAGGCATAGACCTAGCCTACTCATTGATTGTAATCCAGGATATTTGCTGTCAAAATCAACTAATATCTACTCACTATTCGCTACCTGTCCGTAGTGTGTGTGCGCGCTGACAAAGTCGGGTGTTTACACCATGGACCTACACACAGCCGCGGCTCAGTTGACGGCGACTTAAAAAAGCTTGTTCAGAGCCAGCAGCCGCCCAATACGTTGCGGAACGAAGTTTCGGACAATGGCCCAGGCCCACACAGGCCTTCGCTCGGAGCTTAAATATCGCTGTGTTTAGTATAAACATAAACAAACAATCTCCAAACGTTCTCTGGAGATAACTTATCCCATATTTAAGGTTTTATTCTACAATGAAAAAAAAAATGAAAAAAATGCTCTTATCTATAACAATGTGCAATAGCTAAGGTAAGGTGTAAAATAATGTACAGTATGATGCATGCAGCATGTGCATTGTTCAGAGAAAAAACTACTTCCTAAAACTAAAAGATAACTCACCTGCAAAATTACAAAAAGGAAGACTGACTCAAGATGGCGTTGTTGAGTTGACATGTTAACAGTTAACCCATAGCTACCATCATATTTAGTCCATGAAAGAAGCATACCATTAATGCAGTGCAAAAGCATGAGCACATAATCCACACACTGGTTTCAATCTGTACAAAAAAGCATGTTTTCCTTTAGAGGATTGGATTTCTGCCATAGGTCCCAACATGCTATCAAAGGCCCTTAGCGCTTAGCAGACAACGGCAAGTCATAACCTACTATAGGCATAGGTCATAGTTATTACTCAAATGTCCTTTCCCCCTCCCAAAAAAAGCCAGTGAACGCAACACAACTGAATAGGGTCCTTTAATGTTTAACTGTTAAACCCTCATAACAACTTGAAGAATTTACTCTACTCAGTATGCAATGGTAAAAAGGAGTCTCCATATCTTAGTACATTTAAAGGTGCTCTATGAAACATGTTGTGTCAGAGAAGTACACATATCCTAAGGTATATTATCATAACTGAATAAACAACATTTCCTCACAGGACAATTGGATACCTGGAACAATGTTTGAATATAAAAGAATACGTTAAAAGTTCCGTAACCCCAAATGAATGACTGCTGGCTGCCACTAACGTTCATGAAGCTTTTGGTGTGAGCGCATGGTTACAACAAGTATTGCAAATTACAAGCTTTCTGTCCTCTTTTTCAGTTCGTAGAACTCGTGAAGACTAAAGACATGCTGCTAGTGACTGGTGATGTAGAATGCCATGTACCGGGCATTACCGGTTGCAGGGGCCAAAATGCACATTTGGTCTATTTGTTTATTGTTTATTTTGAAAAGTCACGCACACTGTTTTGGTTTATGTCACTTCCTTTTGATTGACACATGGGTGTGGTTTAAACTATATACCTGGGCACTTGTGGCGGGCGGGAGTTAAGAGACAAAGGGGGTTAGTGGCACACCTGATTACATTTTTCTGTTTACCGTCAAGCAACCGTCAAACTATCGTCAAACAACCGTCAATTACAGCAGTTTATCTTTTCTTTATTTGTTTTCAATGCCCTCGTCATGTTTTCATTCATCAGTTGTCATTCTGCCTTCATTTATTAAATTCTCAAACTATACTCATCAACGGACTTGGAAATTGATTGACGCGTAACTGCCTGGAGCCCACTTAAGCCTCTTCGCGGCCTTTATTGGAAAGCTGTCGCTATACCGGTGGTGACACGGGTTTATCAGTCGCTAGAAAAGCCGGCAGAGCACACATCTTTCACCAGCCAAACTTGCAGGTGGTCTCAATAACTTACATTATGCCTAAGACTATATTTACCGACATCTGGCGAGTGTTATATTTGAGACCTGCACAAGACTCACCACTGATCGGTTTATGTTGTCTTCTGTGACTGAGTGGAGCCGTTATGTCATCGTTATCACAGTGAACAGCCCTTCTATTTAGTATTAACATGGTGACGCTGTTACATTTCAAAAGATTCCACTCTGTAATCTGGTTTCAAAAGTTTATGTTTTCAGTCCACGATGTTATCGTGTAAATGAATGGCCCGAATTTTTAAAATACTTTTACGTTTGAGTTGAAAAATTCAGTGTGTAAAAAGCCCCTTAAAATTACATGTAGAGTAATATTTTGTAAACAGGCTATGAAAATGTAAACAAATCCTCCTTCCCTGAAACTTCATAGTGCACCTTTAAATGCAAAACATCATGAGAGGAAATACAGCCATTGAATAAAATCCTGAACTTCATAGGAGCTTTGAGAGAGCTCGGAGGAGGAAGCTGTGGTCATAAAGCATTCCATGGTTTCTCCTCCCGCGTGTAAGGTGGCTCCTTGTTTTCCACTTTTCTGTCTGTTCACTGTCTCCTCCGACTCAGATGGACAAACACCACTACAAAAGCACTGCACAGCCAAAAGAAAACTGTTAAAAGCTTCAGAGCCACAACGATGAATCACCTTAAAAACCTTTGACACATGTACCGGAATGAGGGGAGATCACATCTGTTCAGCTACCTTTCTCACCTCTCTCAGATGGTTGCCAGGACAACATTTCCTGCTTGGCTTGACGAATGAACATCTGAGTGAGATGTCGACCTGATTAATACGCGTCCTGAGCACTAACGGCCCCTTACTTCCTGAAACCATAAGCGACAAAATCTAAGTTTGTGCTGTGACAGTTCATCCTACGTGGCGTCTACTTTATAAACTCATTAGAACAGACATACTTGAACCAATATCTGGGAAGATGTTTCTGCTTTAAAAAGGAGATATGTTGGAGTCGGTCTGTTTTGAGCCAATAAAATAAGGATCCAGCAATGCTTGGTATTTCAAGAAAGCAAAGTAATTGCTGTTGCCAAACCAACAGATGGGTGTGACTCTTTATCCACAATGTTGCTACCATTCCTCCCAGTGCATTTGCCCCTGGGTAGGGTGGAATTTAAGCTAACCACTGTGGGTATGGCCTCGTGACTACTCACACACACACACCCTTTCTCCAGCAAGTCTTTAGGAGCTACAGTGCATCTTTACACACCTCTGAACTATAAAGTGATGCATTCCTGATGATTGATTGCTGACAATTGTCCAATACAACCTGACATCCTAAAGAGACAGCCACCAATGTTACCACTTTTGAGTAATCTCTGGCAGTTGACAAATGAATATCATCTCACGCCGTATCACATTGCCTCACATTGCCAAACCCTATCATCAAAAACCTGAACGTTTGCATCAAGTGGTTGCTCAAATTTGTCATCTAGTTCACATTTTGGACAGTTTTAAGGCATTTAAGAAAACTCTTGACATGTTAACGGCTGCCATTTGTAATTATTTTCAATATCTATGTCTTTATCAATGATTTTTGTTGATCAATCTATAAATTGTTTTGCCTATAAAATGTCAGATATAATTGTAAGATGCGTGAGGTGACACTATATAAACAATTTAACATATGTAAAAATCTATGACTGCAACCAACAATTATTTGTATTGTTTCTAAATTCATCTTTTTATCTATCAAATGTCAGAAAATAGTGAAATGTTAGAATTTTCTGAGAGCACATGGTCACATCTTCAAACCGTTTGTTTCATCCAATCAACCAACCCAGATATTCCGTCAACTATCACATACAGGTCCTTCTCATATAATTAGCATATTGTGATAAAGTTCAATATTTTCTGTAATGTACTGATAAACATTAGACTTTCATATATTTTAGATTCATTACACACAACTGAAGTAGTTCAAGTCTTTTATTGTTTTAATATTGATGATTTTGGCAAAAAAGTAAAGAAAAACCAAAAATCCCTATCTCAAAAAATTAGCATATTTCATCCGACCAATAAAAGAAAAGTGTTTTTAATACAAAAAAGTCAACCTTCAAATAATTATGTTCAGTTATGCACTCAATACTTGGTCGGGAATCCTTTCGCAGAAATGACTGCTTCAAAGTGGCGTGGCATGGAGGCAATCAGCCTGTGGCACTGCTGAGGTGTTATGGAGGCCCAGGATGCTTCGATAGCGGCCTTAAGCTCATCCACAGTGTTGGGTCTGGTGTCTCTCAACTTCCTCTTCACAATATCCCACAGATTCTCTATGGGGTTCAGGTCAGGAGAGTTGGCAGGCCAATTGAGCACAGTAATACCATGGTCAGTAAACCATTGTGCAGGTGCCAGGTCTTGTTGAAAAATGAAATCTTCATCTCCATAAAGCTTTTCAGCAGATGGAAGCATGAAGTGCTCCAAAATCTCCTGATAGCTAGCTGCATTGACCCTGCCTTTGATAAAACACAGTGGACCAACACCAGCAGCTGACATGGCACCCCAGACCATCACTGACTGTGGGTACTTGACACTGGACTTCAGGCATTTTGGCATTTCCTTCTCCCCAGTCTTCCTCCAGACTCTGGCACCTTGATTTCCGAATGACATGCAAAATTTGCTTTCATCCGAAAAAAGTACTTTGGACCACTGAGCAACAGTCCAGTGCTGCTTCTCTGTAGCCCAGGTCAGGCGCTTCTGCCGCCTTTACTGGTTCAAAAGTGGCTTGACCTGGGGAATGCGGCACCTGTAGCCCATTTCCTGCACACGCCTGTGCACGGTGGCTCTGGATGTTTCTACTCCAGACTCAGTCCACTGCTTCCGCAGGTCCCCCAAGGTCTGGAATCGGCCCTTCTCCACAATCCTCCTCAGGGTCCGGTCAACTCTTCTGGTTGAGCAGCGTTTTCTGCCACGCTTTTTCCTTCCCACAGACTTCCCACTGAGGTGCCTTGATACAGCACTCTGGGAACAGCCTATTCGCTCAGAAATTTCTTTCTGTGTCTTACCCTCTTGCTTGAGGGTGTCAATGATGGCCTTCTGGACAGCAGTCAGGTCGGCAGTCTTACCCATGATTGCGGTTTTGAGTAATGAACCAGACTGGGAGTTTTTAAAAGCCTCAGGAATCTTTTGCAGGTGTTTAGAGTTAATTAGTTGATTCAGATGATTAGGTTAAGAGCTCGTTTAGAGTACCTTTTCATGATATGCTAATTTTTTGAGATAGGAATTTGGGGTTTTCATGAGCTGTATGCCAAAATCATCAGTATTAAAACAACAAAAGACCTGAAATATTTCAGTTAGTGTGCAATGAATCTAAAATATATGAAAGTTCAATTATTATCATTACATTATGGAAAATAATCAACTTTATCACAATATGCTAATTATATGAGAAGGACCTGTATATGTCAAAATAAAAGCTAGTCATTTGAGAAAATAAATCAATGACAATTAAACAGTTTCTGATTAACTAAAGGAGGAAGAAACAACATACACTTTTCGAAATTCACTCAGCCCAGTAAGGAAGTTCACTTAAAAGACATTGAAGCAAGCGCGCACAGGCGCGCGCGCACACACACACCAACTCCTAACTTCAACAACCTCTAGTCTGTGCTATGAAAGAGCTGCGGGGGAATCCACAGACTGCACTACTATGAGGAAACAGATCCTGGCTGACTAGGTGAGGGTCGGACGGCGGCTGCCCGATCGAGTCCGGCAGCATTCTGTGCCAGAGCAAAGGTATTACAGCATTGGTTACAGCTGCCTGCGTGTGCCAATTCCCACGTGACCCCCCTACAGTCCAGCCATTGTTTCCAGAGTTATTTAACTCATACGGAGACAGAGGAAGGGTATTAAATATCCATCCTCCTCTCAATCATCAAGACACAGTGAGCTTTGTATCCTTTTTCTATTGAATCCAATATCTTTTGCATTGAGCAAGACAATGTTCCTGTCTGGACCACCTACTGTAGCAGCCCCCACCCCCTCCCTCATGTTACTAATCAAATTTACATGCATCACACGTCACATTAAATCCTGCCAGGAGCAATCCGGGCTAACAGTCAAACCATTGCAAATGCAGCCCAGAGCGAGAGAGTGAGAATAACGTTATTAATTGCATGTAAAAAAAATATATACGTCATTGATTGTGTTTTGATTTTCCTATTAGTATGTTTTGTACACGTGACATCTATCTATTGCATGTCTGTCCATCCTCCCTGATATTTCTCAGTTTTTCCCTGTTATAAGCTGTGTGTGGCTTTTTGTGATATTGATGGGTAAATCAACTGATTTGACTTGATTATAAGGATTGCATTGATGTTTAAAGGATATCTCAAAAAGCATCATTGGAATTGGACTGTTCTCTCCATCCGGATAAGAGGAGGAAATGAGAAGTTGATACAGTATTCATTGAATACAGGGGGTACTAGTGTTTGTTCCAATCCAGACAGACAACTCTATGAACAGATCTGACAGCATTAGACAAGGCGGCTGTATGTCGACGTCACCATCTCCATTTCTAATGAAACATGATACATTTTCTGACCTTTTGACACCTTTTTACGTGTCAATTTTGAAAAAGGCAGTGACACAATAAAAAGATGATTGTTGCATGTGTGTCCCTTCACCATTCATTCATTTGGAGGCTCTTCCTCTTGGCTGGTGTCCTTCATAATAAAAAGTAAGGCACCTTACATCGAAACCACCTTACATCGTGTGATCCTCAGCTTCCAGTGTGGGCCCTTACTCATGTTGATGGGTGTTGAGAGGAGGCTTTGATGGCGCTGAATGGGGTACTAATGAGTTGGCCTTATCAATGGCCGGTCTGTTTTCTGTCCTCCTAATGGCCATGGACCATCTACCGAGCTGTTGATGCTGCATGTAAACATCTCTTCCCTGTTTCTGTTTGTGTGTTTGTGTGTGTGTGTGTGTGTGTGTGTGTGTGTGTGTGTGTGTGTGTGTGTGTGTGTGTGTGTGTGTGTGTGTGTGTGTGTGTGTGTGTGTGTGTGTGTGTGTGAGTGAGTGAGTGAGTGAGAGGGAGAGAGGGGGGCTCCTTAACATCTCAACGGGTTCATAATCAAATTGGTTCATGTTGGACTACACTGGCAAATGTTGCAAGCGGTTACTTCTTGCATAATTGACTATAGTTTGAGGGAAGTGACTGTTTTTTAGGCTACATGGAGCTGTTTTTACTGCATGTGATAGCAATTTGCTTTCCAAAATAACTCATTATGTGGCAAACACAGTAGGTGGGGCCTGTAGGGAATAATCAAGGCAGAAGGCCCATACACCAGCAACTGTGCAGCTATCAACCTGTTGAACACTAAATTCATGGTGATCCTCATGTAGGCGTATGTGGTCAGTGGAGCCACAGACAAGCAAAAGGAAACGCAGTAGTAGTAGGTAGGCTATAGCCTAATTCACTGTGGTGTCATTGGAACAGTTGCATAAACGGATGAAAACTATGAAAGCTGGTAGCAGTGAGCAGTAAATATGATAGGCTATCTTTAGTAAAAACAGACCGAGACCCAACTGTTGCTTCAGGTTAAAAAATAAAAGTGCCTTATATGTCCGCAGTTATTGTGACAGTTTGTCGACACATGGCGGTCTTACCTGGCCCGGGGAGCGTACAGTATGGTCCAGCCGTGTCTCCTTTCACTGAAGCCAAACTGTATCCGTCAACAGACTGGGAGGAGACCTTTCCCTTTGCTCTGTCGCTCACCACCGCGCAATGTCACAACTCCGCCAGCTTGTTTACACCATAGACTGTGGAAAACCAGCTCTCACTGGCGACTTCAAAGCTGCCGACTCGAACCGCTGTCACTTTCCGCTGACGGTTGGTGTTAATGGTTAATTGTTGCTGACTTTTTCTCCCCCTTTCCCAGCACTAACAGTCTCCCCCCTCTCCTTTCCTTCTTTCTCCGCCGCTCGGACGCTTCGCGACGAGAACATCCGAGTTCAGTCGGGAGGAGGGGCGGACCCGGGCGGACCCGACCGAAACACTGGCGGATGTTCACCAGCGTCAAGCTAGCTCTTGTTCAAACACAACTTCCGGGAGAGATTTTCAAAATAAATCCGCTGATGAAATTTTAGAAAACTTTGTTGAGCCTATTGTAAGTTTGTGTTTAAACTTTCTTCATTGAATGTGTTACGAGATGTGTTTTTTTTGTCATTTATGTGATTTACTAGGCCTACATAAATGTTCCCTTTGGGGATAAATAAAGTAGGCTAACATATATTTTTATCGTTCTATGAATCTATCAATACCTCTAGCTAGTGTGTGTGAAATGTAGACTACATGGTCTGTAATTTATAGGCCTATTATTGTACGTTGTTATTCTGGTCTATTATTTTACTTTATGTTATATCCCATACAATGTTATAAATATGTTAATATGATGTAGCCTAGTATTAAACAATGTACTACAAAAAAATGTATATAGCTTTACATTCTCTACATATATCCTACCTTACTTTGCTGCTCACCCCACTTTGTCCCTTTGCTTGATACAGTGATGCACTATTGGTTTAAATACACCACTGGTACTAGGTTTTAACCTAACCTATAGGCCTATACATTGCTGCTAGTCTTGTAATTTTGTGTTTAATCACTTGTGTGGTTTGAAGTTTTGATTTCCTTTCTTATCTAACATACTTTCTACTCTTTTTTAATCCCTCATATTTACTTCTGCCCTTGTAGAGATCAATAAAAGCTTATTTTATCTTCAAGATGAATAAAAAGGGTTACATGCCCCTCTACAAGTTGAGAAAAATAGCTTGGGTCGTCAGGATCATTTTGTAACCACTGTATTGTCAAGGCAGGAAAAACAGCTGAAACAAGGCCAGAGCTCCTGGAAGTTGACAATGCTACATGTATGATGCTACAGGAGATTAGGCTATTTCATGATTAAGATTAAATGTTAGTCTATAGATTAACAAATAATTTAAATTCTTTTTTAGATATTTTTGGAGTATAGTCAACATTTCCTCTGAATGAAGTGGCATACAATTTAAGTTTAACAAGGAAGAAACAATAGTCAGTAACCTTACATTAAAGCTGTATGTATTTACATACATCAATTCAGGTGGTTTCAATCTTTTGATGAAGCACTATTAATGTAGAAGCAAGTCAAGTTTATGTTCCAAATCCTTCATTCAGCATTTACTTTAAATCTACAAAAGCAAACTTCCTGTCTTTACACTAGCTGCCTATGGCTAGCTTGACTGATTAAAAAGGTGAAAGCAGGTTTGTTTTTCTGCTCTAAGCCTTGTGGAGGCGCGCTCTCCCTACAGAAACGGGTTCATATTCAGTGTATTTTGTGTCCCACAAATGTCAGTTTAAAGACCTTGTCTGCAAGTCTTTTAGAAATATACTGTGTGTACTGTATCAAAACACTTTAAAAAGTAAAATCCTGCGATTAGTATATTCACTGTAGTATAACTCAAGTTATAGTCACTTTAAACCAAGTATAAAATGCACTAAATTCCGTATAGAAACATTTCCTTGTGTTAATTTGTTTTTATTTACTAGAAGAAAAAAAATAAGGAATGGTATATAAAACATCAACTTGAGTATATCATTCAGAGCAAACACTGACAAAACTCAAAGATATTAAGTAAAAGTTTTCTTTTATTAAATTAGCATAAACAAAAACAAAAAACTAAGAACCGTGTGTAATGGGCGACAGTCAACTTCAAAAACATTGATAGAGCTTGAAGCATGTATTTTGGAAAGTTGAAAATAAGCACTTTATAAAAAATAGACATCTACATTGTAACATAATCAACGTACAGTATGCATTTCCCAAAGTGGCTATGTGATCTGTAAATTTCCCCCAAAGATATAAAAAAAAAAGATCTGCAACCACTTGCAGCGCCAGTACTCAACATTATCTACTTTCTATGGAATATATGTATCTGTGACGGGCTCTAAATTAAGGCCTCCAACTGAGTATATCACAGGTAATTAAGCAGATATTGAAGGAGTGGCTAAAATGTTTCCTGCTGTCCGTCTATGCCAAAAGCTCAGGTCTTTACAAAGGATTTACTTTCTGCACACTGTACTTTAAAAAAACAGGAGTGCGACGGCTGCCAAATGCAACTTCTGACCACCAAGAAATGGTTCTCTTTACACTTGAATGTCTTTTTTTTCTTTTTTTTGGCGTCAAAAGCATTGTGCAACATTTACAAACACAACAAGGTTTACATATTGAAACGTAAGGATTACAATTACACCATGAAATGAAAAGGACTGATAGGAGTGTTGATAATATTCAAGATCAGTGTCAAGGCTGAGGGGTTGGTGCTGGAAGAGGGACACCATGCGAGTTGTCAGGGTTGATGCCGATTTTAAACCCGGTGAGGTTAAGAGAGAAGGCCTGTTTTGATTACATATAAAAAGGGATGGGGGTTGATTGGAGCAGTAGGTAGCAGAGGGGAGTCGTAAAAGTGTGAAGATCTACTCCTGGGCCTCTTTGCCAGTCATCTTGTAGATCTCAGTAGGGCCATCAACATGGGTGATGGTAGTAGTGAGCTGGATGTCTTCTCCACTGTTTGCTCCAATATCTCCTGCACATGTAAACATGACATCATGGTGAAGGACACTAAAATGTATATATTATGACATCAATACTCAACATTTTCCGAGCATACATGTTGTTGTTTGGCATCTCTAGCAAATGCCTTTGCATTACTACAGGTAATGCTCCGCTGCATATAAAGTTGGCTTAGCTCAATTTCATTAACATAAATCTTTTCAGCTTGTGCGAAACACAAGTCAAAACTCAAGAGCTGATAAAGTAAATCAACACAAGGACTTGGGGAGAGACGCGCCCCTCCCATGAGATTGGTTGACTCACTTGAGGGAAAGCTTCCAGAACTTCAAACCCTCCTTTTCTCTCTCCTTGTGTCACTGACGTCAAGAGATGGATGGATGGTTTTCATTACTTCCCTTCTCTCCACCCACACCCCTCCTTTACTCTTCCCTCCCCTTTTGCCTGGAAGGAAGCCTGGCGTCCATTAGAATCACCCTCTCGGGCCAAAGAGACCCTTCTTTCCCCTGGGAATCTGGGTCCCTCTGAATCACTACCCCTCCCCTCCTCCTTCGAGAACAAACATGGGATGAATAGGCAGCTTTAAAAAGCGGACGGAGACTTGCTCACCATCAGAATTAATTGAAAACTACAGGGACAGAGGAAATGTAACCACTAACTTTAATACAATGGGAAGAGAACATGTTGGGGGCTTATTTATGTACTAATTAGAAACACGTAATACAAACAACTAATTATTTAATTTTATTTCTATAATTACAGCACTATTTAACAAGCTACATTTTTTTTAATCCAAGAAGTCAACCTAAAACTTAAAATAAGCGACAAACAATATGGACTGAATTTTAGAGCTAGCAGACCTTTCTATCCATTTGTAAATGTTTAGTTATATTCTACCCTACTGTATAGCAACAGAAAGCTACTACAACACTTGCTGAAGATAAAAGCGTGAAGTTACCAGTGATGCACTGACCACTTGACGACTCGTCTCCGTAGCGCTTGTGAGATGGCGCGTAGAGGAACATGATGGCAAAGACGTACAGGTTCCACATGCCGTAGATGCCTGTGAAGAAGGCGCTGTTCACCTGCACTGTGTGCTCGCCCCAGTGCCAGTGGCCCTCATTCACCTGCACACAAGACAAACACAGCATGCTTTCTGTGTCACTGTCTTCAGGTCGGGGGGTTGTGTGCCAGGCTTCGTGTATGTTGTAAAATAACTCATTGTTAAATATAAATAAATAAATAATAATTATAACAATCAATATAATTATCACCTCAATAGTCGTAATTGTGGTTACTTCTGATTTGATAACACTAGGCACTCACCTGACTGATGATGAAAAAGATGACAGTCATGGCAGCACAGAACAGAGTGACCAGCATGAGGAATTTGAACCTAAAAATCAGGCCCTAAAAAATGGCGACAAAGGGGAAAGAGTTGGGCACAAAAATTGATTAAAAGAAATCATTGTGTATGGTCTTTATCAAGTTGTTTTCTGTTTAAAATAAATAGGTGATAATGAAAACACAAACGCACTTCATAGTGAAGGCGTCTTGCCTTGGACATGGCAGGCAGGGACGTCCTCTTGCCGCTGATGTTGCGGAAGACTTGGAAAACCATGAAGCAGAGGAAGAGGAAGTAGAGACAAGCACAGATCCCTGCCACAATTATGAAGGCCATCTGAGGCAACAACAGTCAAGGAAAAAACAAATAACACTGAGACTTTCAGAGTGGTGTTGCATACTGAGGGACATTAATACCGACACATTTTTGTCCTCATACATACATACATACATACATACATACATACATACATAGTTGTTTTCAAAATAATAGCAGTGTGTTTAAAAAATTTAGTAAAGATCAAAATCCTTATAATAGCTTTTATTTCCAAACACGCAAATGCATTGGGGACATTGCACATTCTATTCCAACTCCAAATATGAAGAAACATTTGTCAAATGTTTCTTCATCTTTACAGAAAGGGAAGAAAAAGGAATATTAGACAGTTCAAAAAAATAGCAGTGTCTGCATTTTTCTTTACAACTCAAACATTTACTGTATCAACTGAAAAATGCATGAAGATTTAGCTTTTCTATGAATCACTGAGCTAATATTTAGTTGTATAACCTCTGTTTCTGAGAACTGCTTCACATCTGTGTTGCAGGGAGCCGACCAACTTATGGCACCTGTGAACAGGTGTTTCAGCCCAGGACGATTGGACTACATTCCACAATTCCTCTGCATTTCTTGGTTTTGCCTCAAAAACAGCATTTTTGATGTCACCACAGGTTTTCTATTGGATTAAGGTCCAGGGATTGGGCTGGCCACTCCATAACGTTAATCTTGTTGGTCTGGAACCAAGATCGTGTTCGCTTACTGGTGTGTTTGGGGTCGTTGACTTGTTGGAACACCCATTTCAAGGGTATTTCCTCTTCAGCATAAGGCAACATGACCTCTTCAAGTATTCTAATGTATCCAAACTGATCCATGATCCATGGTATGCGATAAATAGACCCAACACCATAGTATGAGAAACATCCCCATAACATGATGTCTGTACCACCATGCTTCACTGTCTTCAAAGTGTACTGTGGCTTGAATAGGGGCCTCAGACAGTTTGTCAGACGACCCCCAAACACTGAATTCAAGCCACGGTACACTTTGAAGACAGTGAAGCATGGTGGCACAGACATCATGTTATGGGGATGTTTCTCATACTATGGTGTCGGGTCTATTTATCGCATACCATGGATCATGGATCAGTTTGGATACATTAGAATACTTGAAGAGGTCATGTTGCCTTATGCTGAAGAGGAAATGCCCTTGAAACGGGTGTTCCAACAAGTCAACGACCCCAAACACACCAGTAAGCGAACAAGATCTTGGTTCCAGACCAACAAGATTAACGTTATGGAGTGGCCATTCCAATCCCTGGACCTTAATCCAATATGTGACATGTGGTGACATCAAAAATGCTGTTTTTGAGGCAAAACCAAAAAATGCAGAGGAATTGTGGAATGTGGTTCAATCGTCCTGTTGTTGGTGCTGAAACACCTGTTCACAGGTGCCATAAGTTGGTCGGCTCCCTGCAACACAGATGTGAAGCAGTTCTCAGAAACAGAGGTTATACAACTAAATATTAGTTTAGTGATTCATAGGAAAGCTAAATCTTCATGCATTTTTCAGTTGATACAGTAAATGTTTGAGTCGTAAAGAAAAATGCAGACACTGCTATTTTTTTGAAATAGATGAAGAAACATTTGACAAGTTTCTTCATATTTGGATTTGGAATAGAATGTGCAATGTCCCCAATGCATTTGCGTGTTTGGTAATAAAAGCTATGATACAGATTTTGATCTTTCCTCACTTTTTTAAACACACTGCTATTATTTTGAACACAACTGTGTGTGTGTGTGTGTGTGTGTGTGTGTGTATATATATATATATATATATATTAGGGCTGTCAAATTAACGCGTTAATTTCGATTAATTAATCACAGAAAAATTAACGCGATTAAAAAAATTAACGCAGAATAATCGCACTTCTATATTGCCCTTTGACCCGGTGCAAAAGAGGTGAGATGATAGCGGAGCTGCACCTGTAGTTTGCGGACACGGCCCGCACGGGATTAAAGAGTGAAGAAAGAAGCATAGAAAGGGCTCTATGGACGTTTTATGTGCTACTCCGTGCAAATAAGCAAGAAGGTAGGAATACGTCTTATGTTATTCTCCGCAGTGTCTGTGCATTGATATAGTGGGTTCCTAATTAACAATGTAGGTTCAAAACAACTCTCAATCTTCCTCTGTGTCTCAATTTTGTTTGCTAGCTGCGATTGTCTACAGCAAACGGACACCCGCCCCCTCTCATTCTTCCTAGCATATGCCTGTCTTTTTTCCTCCTTTGTGTGCGTGTGTGTGTATCAATATGTTTGGCTATGAGTAGGACGATGTTGAATGAGTCGGCATAGGCAATGTACACCTGTGTGGCAGTGCAGCGCTGTCTGTTGTGGGAGATAGACAGTCGTCATTTAGCCTGCTTGTTTTTTTTCCGGCACCAGTAGTTCAGAGAGAGAGAGAGACGAACGGTAGCCTATACAGTTGTTTATAAACAGGCATACAAGTGTCATATAAGTATGCGATTAATTAAATCACACAGCCTGTAATTAATTAGATTATTTTTTTTAATCGCTTGACACACACACACACAACTTTATTAGGTACACCTGTTCAATGGCTTATAAATCATATAACTAATCAGCCAATCGCATGGCAGAAACTCAATGCATTAAGGCATGTAGACGTGGTCAAGACAACATGCCGAAGTCAAACCCAGCATCAGAATGGGGAAGAAACAGGGTTTAAGTGACTTTGAACGTCGCATGGTTGATGGTTCACGGCAGGATGGATCCATGCTTTTATGTTGTTTATGCCAAAAATATATATAGGGGAAGGTGGGGTGATTTGTGCATTTTGGAAGTTGCAAAACCCCTTGTTTCTAGAAAACCGTGGAAGAAATTGGAAATGTGACCACATATTTAAGAAGAGCCATCCATTTGACTCATCCTGTAAAGAAGGGAGACACAAGGAATAAGATATAAGCACATTTAAGCTCAAAAAACTGTGTTTTGCCTTTCAAAGTAAAATTTCCATGATCAAGGTTTTTTGATTATTGTGTCTGAACAATTATAGACACGTTTGAAAACATTTGACACATGTTTTAGTGCTTTGGTATGCTACACTTTGAGTCTATATAGTTAGCACAATGTCAACCCTAAATTGCTGCATCATGCCTATTATCCAAAATTCTGGGGATGGGGTGATTTGTGCGCAAGGGCCTGGGTGAGTTATAAGTAAGTAAGTAAGTAAAATGTATTTATAAAAGCACATTTATGACAGTTTGCACTGTCCAAAGTGCTGTACATAGTGCATTCAGTAGGTAAACAATGAAGGTAAAATAACAATAACCAAAATAAAAGACGTAAAGCCCATACATCCACATAAACACAGATAGTAGTGCAGAGGTAAGTAAGTAGTGCAGAGGTTAATGGGGAGGAAACACCAGGGTGTACATATGGGTTTTGAGCCTTGATTTAAAGGCAGAAATGTAGGGGGAATCACATTTGTCAGGTGGCAGTTGGTTCCACAAGCACGGAGCAACTAGTGCAAAGTACATTTCTGAGAGTTGTGCCAGTGGCATGGCTGTATACGCTGGTCACCAAAAGAAAGTGATAGTCTACAGTAGCTCAGGAGAGAGTGACATCTCAATTCCACTTAACGACACCACTGATGAGAGTTCAGATGGCCAGAAAGATGATGATGGTGACTTTGTCATTGTGACACAATGACGCACAAATCACCCCACTACGTGGGGTGATTTGTGCGACAAGACAACTTTTTTTCCGAAAGCTATATTTCTTAAACAGTTTATTCCAGATCCAAAGTTTTTATTGCCAGGGATGCACAACATCCTGAAATATATGTACATATTTGAGTTGGAGACATAACTGTCAAGGCCTCACTTTAAAATCACTTTGAGTAAAAAGTTGCACAAATCACCCCACCTTCCCCTATATAAATAAATTAGATTAAAAGGTTAATAGATTAGAAACTTCACAAATTCTACAAACTGTTTATATTTGCTTGTCTCCTTCTTACTCTTTAATCAGTAACTCTTAATCATTAAGAAACTGCTTTGAAATGCTTGGTAAGGTTATGCGCCTCATTAATAAAACCTTAAAAAGAGACTTTACTGCAGTAGAAGGCATAGCGGAAACAGGTCAGCTTATAAAGATTTGATGAACCTGATTAAAGACACTGTACCAAATGTCCTCGTCAAACCGCTTAGAGTTAGACACTCTAAGCAGGCTTTCTAACTTTTAAAGAGACTCAAAGAAAAAGAGAACAAAAAGGAGAAAAAAGCTTAAGTGCTTTTAATTGTTTTTGTTAAGGAGGTGGGCTGGTGAATCTTGCATTGCTCAGCTTGGCAAGAAAGGCAAACAAATAGGTAAACACACACGCATTGCAAACCAGCATAGACTAGACTGCAAAAGCATCATCCCGAGAGCCTGGGCACTGCGCTCACATATGGCATTGCTGAATTATTTCTCATCTTATTAGTCAGTTTCCAGTTCATGCTTAAGCCGACTAGAAGAACGTCTCCTGCTTGTACTGCATAAACTAGAAGCAGGGTATTAAGTCGAGGTGACAGAAGCAGCACCACTTTGCACAGTTATTCTTAAAACATCACGAGCAGAGGAACAACCATAAACATGTTAACAGGCAGCTTAGGTGAAAAACATAATGGGGCCATATACACTCACAGGGGTTTCATGAGGAACCTTTTTGTCAGACAAGCCGCCTGTCTGTATGAAGGGAGTGCTCCGTTTCTGATACTGCTGTCAAATATAGATTTAAAAAAATAAATAAAAAGGATACAGCAAGCTCAGTTCCTACATCGGACGCCCAGATGCTGTAGAAGGGGTTTGTCAGCTGGACTCCTCTGGTGACACAAACCAAAAAATACAACCCCACAATTATGCATAACCCCCTTTGAGGAGTATGTAACATTTTATTCCAAAAACCTGATGTGAACAGGTTGTGGCAATAAAACAAACAAATATACATATATAAACATTAAAATACAATTCACAATAATAATGTATTGCATACTGCATTATGACATTTAACAATTTGTGAATCAAGTTTCTTGTTCTAAAAAGGGATTTGATCTCACCTCTCACACATATCGAAGATAAAGAGGCAGAAGGAGCCAAACACGATGGGTCCCACCTGCTTCCAGTAGACCGAGAAACGGTTCCTCTCCGTCTGGTCCTGAGAAATAATGGGAAAAAAACACAGTCTTAAAGTTGGGGTTTACTGCATTACATTTCATAGATTACATAATAGCACAAGCATATAACCAGATTTAACCATAATTGGCTGAAGGTGAGATCACACACACACAGAGAGAGA
Organism: Ammodytes marinus; assembly: GCF_949987685.1. Taxonomy (NCBI): domain Eukaryota; kingdom Metazoa; phylum Chordata; class Actinopteri; order Uranoscopiformes; family Ammodytidae; genus Ammodytes; species Ammodytes marinus. Next base: position 18,032,899 of record NC_137213.1, on the reverse strand, counting down.
GAGAGAGAGAGAGAGCGAGAGAGAGAGCGAGAGAGCGAGAGAGCGAGAGAGCGAGAGAGCGAGAGAGCGAGAGAGCGAGAGCGAGAGAGAGAGCCTGTATGTCAATCAAGAAAAACATTAAGCAATGTCAAAATGCAAAGTTAACCAGTGGCGTGTACAGTACCATGAGGTGCTCCCCGCAGAAGATGATCCAGAAGGAGAGCAGCATGGAGTAGAAGATGCCCTGCCTGATGTCTCCAAAAAGCAGCATCCAGGTCCAGTTGAAGCCGACTGAGAACCACTCCACTGGGATGTTGATGAATGTCATGGAGATACCCAGAGCCAGGATCGACCTGATGGAGCAAAGACAGGTTCAAACATTTTTCTCAGATCAAATCAGTTTTATTTATATAGCCCAAAATCACAAATAAATTTGCCTCGGTGGGCTTTACATTTCATACAATATGATATATGATACAATATGATACAATATTATTGTCAACATGCTGATGCATTTGTGGCAATGGCATCATAAATGGAGACCATGAATATTTGTTCAAATATGTCCATTGACGAGTGTTGATAACTAATGTTGGATTGGATTTCCATAGAAACAGTACAATTACTGTAGCATTAGGAGCCATGCTGGTATATTGCGAGGTAACTCTTTTCTGTTGTAAATTAATAAATAAGTTAGTGTTAGCAGTGCTGGCAGATAAAATGTAGGCTCACTTTATAGGTTATAAAACTAAAGTCTGGACAAGTCTTTTACACAATAAATGTTTTAGAGCAAGGCTCCATCGGCGTCTGTTGAAGACGGCTCATTAGATTTTAGGACATTATTGATTAGATTATGCATTCAGCTAGAAGCACAATGTGTCCCCACTGACCTATCCAATTCTACATAATGCACTGCCATTATTACTGCCTGCTTCCCTCCCTCAACCTTGAATCCAGACATTTAGGAAGGAATGGGGGGGGGGGGATAAATAAAGAACGTTCAGCCTACAGAGAGATGGAATAGAGCTCATCTGCCAAGCGTCTGCAGCAGGTCCCTGCATGCCTTCACTAGATGAAAGGGTGACTGTAAATAGACACGTAAGAGGGCAAAACAGTGTGTGTGTGTGTGTGTGTGTGTTGACCTGAAAACATGTTGTTACAAAGGTTTTTTTTTTTTTTTTACACACACACTGGGTAATAGCAATAATGTAACCCAGCTTCTAAGCTAATCCACTCCAGACAGCTCATCAGCGATGTTCTACAGAGCGAACAGAGTGAAACCACATTTGACTGGTATGCAGAGAATGTGTCAGACAGACAAAGACAGGAGGGCTGATGCTAAAATATATCTGTGTGAATGTGTGCACGTGAGGAAACAAAAAAGACAAAAAAGGACCCTATGGCAATATGTAAAAGGTAATGCTAGAGGTCCTAAAAATACATTTCACACAGGACATTTTGACATGCGACAGCATTAAAGCACAGGTGGATGTTAGAATTAACTACTTATGGATGAGACGGGTCCTGGGTCCTTCTTCTGTAGATTGTATCTCTGACACTGATAACTAAACTAGTCATTTTAAGTGTTAATAATAATAATAATAATCCCAGCTGTCAATATCCTGCTTTAACTAGTCACAATGTCTTGCTGGTTTTACTGTTGAGAACAAAACAAGTTTTTAAATGAAGATCATGGATGTTAAGTAGGTAATACCTCAAGAGTTTTCCTCTTTTTTTTATAAATAATATCATTTTCCACAGGGTTCCCACTCCCATCAGTCCTCTAAGTTTATATGAAGTCTGAGGCTTTCTGTTCCGACACCTCTGTGGACTAGCATGACAGGATTCTCTGGTTAAAGCTTTTACAGCATGAAAAAACCATCCGCCGTCCACAAATAGGGTACGAGCCGCACTTCCTCCGACTCGGCTGGCCATTTGGGAATAGGAGCCGTGAGCCGGAAAATACAGAGACATGGACTGTGTGTGTGTGTGTGTGTGTGTGTGTGTGTGTCTGTCTGAGCGAGTGCACCATCTAAGCAAGCTGGTGTGTTTGTCCTGAATGTGTGTATGCAGCATGTGTCAGTTCAGCTGAGTGCTAGCTTGCAGATTTTGTAACGCACTTCACGCTTCGCCAGGCACTTCCTGTAGCACAGAATGCTGCCTCTTACTGATCTGTCTTCCCAGCACAGCAGGGGGTTAGACAAACACTGGGCACTGAGCACAGCTTCAACTTTCCACAGTGTGGTATTCCCTGTCTGCTTCAGGCAGAACTACCTTGTATGTCTGCATATGACTTCTAAGGGGTTTGGTTTAGAAATGGACAAATATCTGGTATCTGTTTTAAATCACTCTTTGCCTCTAAATATTTCAAGAGTAGATGTGGCAAAAGTAAGGTTCACATTAGTTTTGAAATCGGATACGAATCTACCCCAGTTTCACAGATTTGTTTGATTAAAACTAAATCAGATGATTGATTAGCAACACCCTCCGATGTCGGTGACCCTCACTGGAGTTAGTATGCCCTACTTGTAAATTTCATCCATAGTTAATATAGGTCTTCTTCAACCAGTAGATGCACTAAAGCAGAGCTTCCACTGCAGACATAAATCCAATAATCCATTACTGTAAGTCAAGGATGCTTTTCATCAAACATTCACCATAAATGTAAAACTTTAAGTTCTTAATTGCATGCCTTATTTATCTTCGGGTGAATGTTTCATATGGAACTATGAGACAAAATGTACCATCCTCCAACACTGATAAATATGATACCAACAATACAACGGTGAAGCGAGAACACCAGTGAGATACAGAGAGAGAGAGAGAGCTGCCCTACTTCTCCAGCAGCACAGGAGGTCTGCTCATGAGGGTGATCCGTCTCCAGTACCAGATCATGATGATGAGGATGCTGGGTGTGAGGAACGTCTTCATGGCAAACCACACTTTGGTGAAGCCTCCGTTCTGATGAATGCTCTTGGGAGGAGAAAAGAAAACACACCGTCAGTGACAACTATTAGTGATGTGCATGTTTTTTTATTGGCCAACATTGAATGACACCATATGACAGCCAAATGTGTCTTCAACTATGTGGGTGAATAATTTACCATTGTAACAAAAAGCTTTAAATATACAGGTTCCAATAAAATGCAAAGTTACCACAAGACGAATGTCTTTGATTTCTCCGATCCCCACGTTGACCTTTTTGCGCTCGTTTACAGGCAGGCGGATGTTAAGGAGATAGTACTTATGGGCCACGCTGCCAACCTCCATGAAGGGCAGCAGGTCACACTCATAGTAACGTCCCTCATTCTCAAAGGTCTGGAAAACACAGCAACACACCATAACTAGTTTAACATGCATTTATCTAGTTTATATTTCTTCAATATAATCAAAAGGCATGGCCTACATAACTAAAGTAGTGTCCAAAATATGCCAAAGTTTCCTTAAACTAGATTTTTAATCTCTCCTATTAAAATGGAGTTAATCAGCAAAGTATCTTAGCAATAAGCAAAATGGAAAGTGGTTTTGAATAAAAATTAATTTGAATTTTCCAGTAATTAAAGCTAAAAGGAAAATGACATGAAACTTCAACAAGAAGATTATTTGATAAACTGCAATGACAAATAAGTAGTTTATTTACATTTGATTTAGAAAACCATGTTCATTTTTTATGATTTGTCTTCTGCAACAGCAATAGCTGCATAATAGTAGAATAATCAACAGGACCCTCATTACAAATTGTACTGGATTAAAGGAATAATTCAACATTTTTAAATGTTTGGCTTTTTTCCCCCCTCACTATCTTGCTCAAGAAAAGGTGACGGAAATAAACCCAACCCAAGTCCCAACAAGCACACGATAGCATTTAGTGATGTTGTAAAGTTTATATTTTGACCTGCTCCCCTTGACTACCAGTGTTTGAGCCTAGCTAACATGGATGAGCGATCTTTGCTCATTTCTATATCAAAAACGCACACACAGTTACAGGAACTGTTTCTGTCACCTTTTTCTTGAGCCGGAGAGTGAGGCAAAAAGCTTCAAATTGAAAATGTTGAACTATCCCTTTAAGGTGTTTTTAGTATTCTAGTGATGATAGTTTACAGTGACTGTCGTTCCCACACCTTGGTAGTAGTGAAGTTGCAGCTGAGCTTCCTCTGTTCGAACGAGTGAGCCATCTCCGTCCACTCGCTGACTGTGTCGTCTCTGTAGGCCAGGCCCACGTCAATGGTGGCTAACGCTCCATCCTCTGCACAAGAATAACCACACCACCAATTCACTCTCATGTCAGAACAAACATTTCATAGGACATAATGTATTTACCAAAATACTTTGAGTCTGCAAGTGTGTCAATAAATGTTATCAAATCAAAAGAAGAATTGCGTTCAGAGATAGACCAATTATTTATTCCAAAAGGAATATAAAGTACTTGCAGAACAGAGAATGTATGTCTTCCAAAACTTAATTTGTGTCCGTCTGTACTTCAATGTCTGTTCTACCTACTCTTTGCTGGCTGTCAATTAAGTTGTGATGACAGACATTCATGGCCTTTTAACTACAAGGCCAGCAAAGTGACAACACTGCTAGCACAGACATGGAGGCATTTCCCGACTACAGTGGTGGATATGCTTAAGAACTTCCCAGTGCCTTGATTTAAAGAAGATGGTGATTGACACTTTGTTCATTTAAAAACTCTTTGCCTGCAGTTCTACCTTATGTCTACAAACGCACAGCTGTATTTTCAACTTGGTTTTTGTCAGTCTATTCTAAAAACTAACACAATAACCTAGCTAGAATGAGTTCTGAAAGCGGGAGATTGATGGGATTATTTTCTCAGCATGTAAGCAAACATATCCAGCCAGTCAGTCTGCTCTCTATGGTGGCCCAAATATAAGTTACTTCCTACTTGACAAACTCCCAACAAGACCTTGAGCTGGCCTCCGACAGCCCAGCCTATCCCAGTGCAGTAAATCCAACCAAAACATCCAATGCAAAGCTATTTTAACATCCAATGCAAAGCTATTATAACAGCATCTTTAGATCACATTACAAAGCCAAGTGTTCTCTACTTCATCCCTTCAGAGTGCCTCTTGTGCTGTTACGAAACAAGCTGGAATGAAGAGAAAGAAACCCATTGGCCTGCGCAGTGAGAAAAGGAGGGGGGATCAAAAAAGTAGGAGGGGGAGATGGAGCCAGATGAGAACTGGCAGCCGACTGTCTCTGTAATGCCCTCCACTCTTGCCATTGGTCGAGCCGGACGCCCTCGAATGTCAGCGCGCTTCATGCAAACATTCCACTCCAGTCCAGCAGCCATCGCCACGGAGACTAAAGCCTCCTCAACAGCTGTGTTATTGCTGGACTCTAGCCAAGGGGTGCCTGGTGCCGGGGAGGGGAAGGGAGTGGGGCAGGTGGGTGGAGTGGTTAATAAGGGCAAAGCTGCTCTTCTTCCAGGACTCAACATTGTTCCACTGATAAGGTAGTCAAGGAAGAGGTGGCCTTGTGTGTTCATTGTATCACACAGCCGCATTGCAAAATCTGCCCACCTCTGGCATTTAGAAAATGTATGGAAGTCATGGCTCCGTTGTTTAGAGGGTTGGAATAAATAAGCATTTGAAACACAAATTCCTATTAAACTGGTTTGGGTTTAAATAGCTAGCAATACATTTTATGAAGAAAAGCTATAGAAGTTCAAATCTATATATTGAGAGCTACAAATAGTTTTAGATGGACATTAAAGTTGTGCTACTGTGCTAGCCATTCATAGTATGAATACCTGAATGTTTTGCATAATGCTCTTTTTTATGAGGAGAGAGAATTACATTAGTTGGATGAACATTTTACTCAGTAACAGTCAGCCTTAAGGCTTGGGTATGCTAAATCCAAAGACGTATGGCTTCAAAATAGTCAATGAAATCATGAGTTTTAAGGTGGCGATCTCACCTCTACAGCCCTGCATGCAGCACCTACAGCAATCTGCTTCCTCCACATTAACTGGTTCTTACAAAGCTCCTTGCGTGGCTCAGGAAGATCTATACGAGTCCGGAGAATCTGGCACAGACCTGTTTGTGGTCCAGGCTTGTTTCACAGACTCCTCTGTCCGCCAGCCAGGCAGTAAACAAACCCACAGCCTCCGACCTGAACACATATCCGTCAGGCCAAGACTGTGTGAGAAAGCAAGCGATGCTGATGGCGAGGTCACCATTGCAACTCAAATGTTTAGACAAGCCAGAACAGAAAGGCTGGGCTGGGTCGCATAAAAGTACACCACAAACCTTCAAAAAAGAATATTTCCCCACTCTATTACATTTTAGTATTGGCCAATAGGTGGATGTTTATTAAGCCAAGGTTTAAAAAGGCATTTGTCAGTGTAGACATGACTCTGTAGATCAGAGGTTGTTCTAAAGCTCAAGATGACATTAACATGCATAGCTAAAATATTCTAAGCCATAAAGCGAAAGATGTTATTGACTCAAAACGTATTTCCCAGACACCCCTGGGTATTCAGGAATTTATTAGATTTTCTCCTCAACTCTCTCTCTAATCCATACTTTCAGGATTCCAAGCCCCCTACCAGGATACCAAACCCTGAGTTTGTCTCCCTCTTCTTCCTGCAAGTCAGTATATCTACTGAATTTGATACACTTCACAACACAGTGTTTCCCCTACCATTGTACAGGCCTGGCGGGGCCGCCAGGCCAACGGGACCCCCCGCCAGGCCAACAGCAGCCTAACTTTAAAAAAAAATAATAATAAAAAAAAAAAAATTATTATCAATTTTTCATTGATTCCGTAATAATAATATGCGAGCGTCTGCGCGGCACTGTCGGTCTACCCCTCGTGTGCGCCTGTCTTTACAACCTCTCGTTTGATCATCCCATCAGCTGATCTGTGTGTCTGCGTGTGTGTATGTGTGTCTGCGCGCGGCGCGATGCGCGTGTGTATTCGGTGCGGGTGCGCACTTGTTAAAACACGGAAGACAATGAGCAGGAGCATGACTAGCAAGCAAACGTTGAACTAGTGGCGAAAATAAAACCAGCGCCTGCTCTATGGAGATACTAAGGACTCAGTAACAGGGACGTTGAACAGGAAAAAGTGCTGCGCAAAGTTTAGAAAGTTAAAATCGCTACGTCGCCGTGGCAACACAACCAATCTGTATCAACAGCTGAGACAGCGCTGAAAAAAACGGCATGCACTCGTTTCAGTAAGTTTACCGAAGTGCCACACTGCTACTGCCTTTGACATTCTCAGAAAAGCATTCATTTATTTTCAAGGGACATATTAATTTATTTATTGTTTTAACTGTCAAGTTATCTTGAAAACAGCAGGCTATTGTAGGCCTACAAGCTTTATGTTTTTGTATTTTCAATGCTACTTTATTTGTATGTTTTAAATTGAGAAATAGGCTAGATGAAATATAATGGTCGGAATAGGGAATTTGCCTTATGTAGCACACATGTTGATAGGCTAATCATGATGTGTAGCCTATGTTAATTCATTTATTTTCAACAAGGCTATTTGCATTAAAAAAAAATAAAGAACATTTTTCAATAGGCTAGCTTCAAGGTGAGGTGATTCAGATTATTCCAGAAATGAGTCTAAACAGGACCTGTCTATATTAGATCTTAGTGTTTATTGTTTTTTTATTGAAATCCATGTGTTTTTCTTCAATAGTTTACGTGGCTTGTGTCTCCAAATTATTACAGAAAATAGTTATAGGCAGGACATATGTTGTTTACAGAGCACAGAATTAATCAGATTCCGCCTCTCAAAGTGCACCAGATTGATGCATTTAACTTTAAAAAGGATAAGGTTTCTTCTGCAGGGGCATGCCCCCAGACCCCCCTAGAATGTCCATTCTCACCCAGCAGGATCTAAAAATCCTGTGAGAAACACCACATGTACAAACGTACTGAATGTGAAAGCATAACCCTATGCCCTAATTTTTAACAGGCTGTCAAAAGAGGCTCATCCCAAATGGGGTTCGTTTTGGTCAATTTCTTCTAGAAATTTGGTACGCACGCGGCATGCATACTCTTTATCAGCTCTTACCACCGGGCCTAAAAAAAATTCTAGGGGAAACACTGCAACAGTTTAGTTTGATGTTCGGTGCCAACACAAAACAGGGTAAGTTGCTGTTGGGTTCCTTTAATAAAAATAAATATTTGAATGTAATGAGATGTTACCAAATGGCAGAAATATTTTGGTTCTGGGTCTCAGGATTTGATAATAATTCAATGCTCACTCAACCAACAAGAACCCAGTCTAGATTACCTCTCTCTTCTATTTCTACAGTCTCAAGGGTGTCTGACAAGCCCCTCTCTACACTCTTTCCCCCCCCCCCCCCTACCCCAAGGAGCTAACCCACTAGAACAAACAGCAGGACATCCATCATTGTTTGCAGCCTTTCAGTCTAACAGAAATCCAATCTAGTGAAAATGACACATTTCGGTGGGTTCCTCAAGTGTTGTTCACCATGATGCACTGAAAAAACAAGATGGAGTCTGACCACAGCGTTTTGCAGGAAAGGTAATAAAAACAAACACAACGTCGACGACCATTACTTGTAAAGTGGGAATGACTCTTGAATTTACGATGCAAGTAATTCGAAGTGACACTGGCTGTGAATATTTTAGAGGCTAGATTGGTCACATTGAGGCTCTAAAAATATTTGTCTTTAGATTGTAAAGAAATTACAGAGCAAAACATTGACACAACTGAAGAAAAAAAAAATCCAACAACTGAAAGTTCAGCAAGAACTAGCAAGGCCATTACCCAAACTTTTAAGTACAATTACTAGCAATAATTATTACTAGTTCATTATCATCTACAGTTCTTTTGATTATCTTAAGATTCTCTATACTGCAAGTCCAATGTAAGAAAGCATGGCCTCTTTTAATTACCACAGACTGTCTTCTCCCCCCATCTTGGAAGCCATGGCCTGGAGGAGAAACGTGAGCTCTGTTGTCTTCACCCCCCTTTTTTTCCCTTTTCTTTTTTAACCAATAAGAAAGCCTTGGTTCTCACCAAAGTCTATGATTCTCACCTATCTGGTTGTGCATCTTAAATGCGATGTCAAACTGCAGGATGACCAGCATAAACTGGAACCATGCGCTCATCTCCTTGTCGGGCATAGGAATGTGGACCGCAAACACAATGTTGTTGGCCTCGATCTTCTTGGCCGTGGCCTCTTCAAAGGTGCGGATCTTGTCGCATTGGTTAGGACCCCAAGGCATGAACCATTTCACTTCCTGCCGGTGCTTGGCTGCGTCCACACACTTGGTGGCCATGTAGTCGACTGCTGTGGTGGGGCTTGGAGCTGGTGAGACAAACACAAAGATGTTAGACTAGTTGGTGTCACGTTGAAATATTGCGGCAAAGTGTTTCTGCTGTGTTTCAAAAGGTCCTGCCAACTTACAAATTTCCCCTCAAACTAATAAATCACGCAAAAGGTTGGGAGTAAAGATCAATAAATAAAACTTGAGCACAAGGGATTAAACTGCGCACGGGGCAATATTAATATTTTAGCAACCATTAGGAACCGTCAACAGGTTGGGTTTGAGCCAAATCCAGTCCCAAACACTTTGCCAATTACTTTTAACACTGTTTAGAGAATGGCTCTCTCTCCCTTCTCTCTGAAGTGAAGGGGAGGGAAAATTCCCAAAAGCTCTCAGGCACCAATTACACTGTTTATGCATTGAGATTCATGAGCTTGACAAGGCTGGTGTTTGTAGTCTCCACTCACAGGATTTGAGCAGTGCTTGGGAAAATATCCATCATTATCATGTGCACACAAAAACTTAAGTCTCTGGTTGTAAACGCTGGAGGTCTGACGTGAACAACGAGGTGTTGCCTCAAGTCGAAAAGCTAACGTCAGAGTTTTCTTCAAACATGTAGTGGATGGTGTCAGTTGGTCAGTGAGCCTGTTACCCTTCGCTCTCTTTGAACTGTGTGGAGTCACAAAGCTACAATTCACAGCATACACACCAGTAAGATTTGCAACTGTCACACACAATATAACAGTCACAGCAGTTACTTTTATTTTGATGGTTGGCCCTGATGCTGTTCAAGCACACTTAAGTTAGTTTGAAAGTCCTGTAGACGATTTAACTGATTGTACATTATGAAAAATTAATGCATTTGACTACATGTGAAAGCCTGTGGGAAGAACTGACTCATGGGGGTGAACATGAAAGCCCAGTCTTCCAGATTAAGTTTACGAAAAACCCTAGTAAGATATCTAGGTACGTAGACTTTCAATTTATGAGCAACACATTTATATTGACTCTTTTTTTTTTATGTTCTAGTTTCCACAAGGTGTACTATTGCATAACTGCAAGAAAAATTCGCCAACACTAAAGTTTGTCCCCGTTACTAATCTGAACATGCTATCATATCTATATCAAAGAGGTGAAGGCGGACACAAGGAACTATTTACACACCCTTTGGGCAACAGACAACTCACGCTCATAAAACTCAAACCAAGGCCATCCTAAAGGAACCTTTAGCTGTGTTAAGTGAGTTAACAGCTGTGTAGAATATAAAAATAAAAGCTCACACAATAGTACACACAGAGTGACAAAGAAGCTACACCACCCCAGTTATCTGGAAACCCTTTGGAGTTCAATTAGGCCTATCTAGTGACCGGCTCCTCCAGTCTCCGTTGCAGGGTGACTGGAATAATGGCTGACCCCCCCGCCCCCCTCAGCCTGCTGACCCCACGCTGTGTTCCCGGGTTTGTCGGGGAAACAAGGGGAGAAAAACCCCTTTCTACTCAATTACCCCCGCCGCCCTCGGCCACCGGGCAAACACAAAGGAATCCGGCTTCATTAAAACCATCTCAGCCCAGGAACGGACCAAACAAGCTAATTTATCACCAGCCATAGTGAGAGAGAGAGAGGGGGACACAGATAAACTGACAGGTGTTTTGGGAGGAGAGGTGGGTGGCTGGGGACGGTTTCCAGATTCAGCCTGTAAGAAAAGATACGCATCCTTGTATAAACCCTGTGCGTGTGTGTGTTGTGCATCTGTGAGAGTGAGTGGGTGGATTTGAAGAAACTTGACAGCAACTCCAATACAGTCCTCAAGGCAAAGTGCAACTTTGACAGCTGTGTGGTGCACTTGTGAAGTGTCGTTTTTTCTTCTTCTTTTTTTTTGCATCTGTCTCAATGCAAATGAAAAACTGGGGAAAGAGGAAGAAACATGAATATTCTGCCTGCTAGGCTGACAGGGATTTGGGGAGTAAGGGAGGGAGGCTTCACACAGGGGGAGAGAAGAGAGGAAGGAGTAGGTGAAAAAGGAAGGTAGAGATGCTGCCTGGGGCCCCACACAGCAGACAGACATTATATATGGGAGGAGGAGGTATGAGGAAAGAAAGGGGGGAGGGAACATTCGAGTTTGGATCAAAGAAGTGGAAAAGAAAACACACGTACAAAAGGTTGGGTGCATTTCAAAGCATTCCTATGTTGAAAATCCGAAATAAATCACCAAACTTTCCTATCAATTGTAATTTTTAGACGAAGAACTGAAGCCAAACGGTTGTGGCACGCGGGCGGTGAACACCTTAATACAAAGCAGTGATTTATCTGAGGTGCACTTCGTCTTTGGCAGCGTTGCCGTCAAAAGTCACTGTTTTAAAGCACCGCATTGTGTCTGTGCTGTGCACGACAAATCAAGCACAGGTAGGTAAAATACAGCCGAAAAGTTTAGGCTTATTCTTAAGAAGGCATTTATAAACGCTGAATGCAAACAGTCCATCTTTAAACTTCAGAGACGTTAGCATTTTACATTTCAGGAGGCACGCGCGCACAGACAAATGTTAGCCAAACGAATGATAAAAGTAAAAGGACAAAGAGGAGGGGAGGAAACTTACCAATTAATCCGCCAACCATGAAAGCAAACGCCTGGAACAAAAGCAGAGTAACTCCCACTATCACCAACTTTTTGGTGCTCATGTTTTCAATAATAGCCCCCGCCATGGCGAAGGAAAGCTTGGGGTGGAAATATCACACCGCGCGAGAAACTAACAAAAATGTGGTGGAGAAGGGACGAAAGCGTTGCATCCACGGCGAGTAGGAAGGCAAGCTGGGCCCCCTCCGCTGCACTGCTCCTGCCTTTCAACTTCGAAGGAGGAAAGAAAAAAGGGAAGGAAAAAAAACAGGAATCACATGACCGAGTAGCACTCAGCTTTATCCCCGATCAGCCAACGCCAGACCGGGGAGAGATGTGTGGTGCGCCAACGCATTGCAATAGAGGCAGCTAATGCAGGTTACCGTGTCATTGAATGCCTGTTATAGCGCCCTGTTGTGCAGGTCCAGGGCTATTTAAAGGAAAGTTTTAGAGTTCCTTTCTCTTGTTTATTGCTCAATAACCGTCAAAACATTGTCCCTCAAAATATATTCTTTAGTCCCATGAGGAATAGTGTTGGATAGGCTATTTGTGCATATGCATAATGAGATCAAGAGGGTTTTCACATATTCTGCAGTATTGATTTTAGATATGTTGCATGTAGGCCTACACAGTTTTAAACTGACTTAATTAAAAGGTTTAAAATTCGAGCACATCCACCTTGATAAATCATTTGTAGGCCTATAGCCTCAGTGTGGTGGAATAACCAGTAGGCTATTAGGCAATAGGTTTATTCAGAAATAGACTCATGTAGACAACTAAGCCTAGTTAGAAGAAGTATAGCGTACTCAAAGTAAAAGTGCTTATTATGAAGAATGGCCATTTCAGAATATTGATGCATTATTGTGTATTTTAATGTAGGCCTACAGTATTTGGTAAAGGTGGAGGTAATTTAATAATCTATTACTACCCTACATACTGCATCCTGAGAGTTTCCCACATCAATTAAATAAAATATTTTCTTGTAAACACATCATCGTTTATTTGTTGATTTTAGCCTATTTTGTAGCCTATCTATGCACAAGTAAAAAGTACAATATTTACCCTTGTATTGTGATGGTTGCGAAGTATAAAGCAACCAAAAATGGAGATAGGCCTATAAAGTTCAAGTACTTGGTATTTAGGTACTGTATACATGTATTTAGTTGGGCTACTTTACGTCTGAGCTGGTATTGATTTGAGTACTTGGCTTATTTGGAAAGATCTATCTTTGCAACCTTTTATCACACCACATGAGAATGGAATAGTAGAGGCTTCCATTTTCTGAGCATATTAAAGACTTTCTCGGCCACATTGCTTCAAAAGCCGTTGTTACTCTTGACCTTTGAGTCCGAAGTTGAGACATAACCTCTCCATGAGATCCATTTAGTAGTTGCTTTGGAATTATTTCTTAAGCATCAGTTTCAGTTAAGCATCCTTTAAGAACTGTTGGACTCATTTTTATATTATCTCACTATATCAGGCTGATGGGCTTTCCACTGAGTTTATATTAATACATGATATATACCACTAGTCTGCAAATTACGCAATGCTCAATGTCACATATATACATATACAGTATGCATTTATGGTTGGCATGCTGGCTGCTGCTTCCTCTTCCTCTCTGCGCATCCTGAAGGACAGCACAGCTGGGAACTGAGCTTTCATGTCTTCTTCTTACTTAGACAGATGCTGCGAGCTGCGACAAGATCTCATTCTCTCTTCCCGAGAGAGAATTGAGACTCAGTGAGGGCTGGCTAATAAGGCTCCTGACAGTGTCTGTATAGGTTTGATTCAAATTAAAAATACTGGTGGTGTAGAATGTGTATTAGTGCTCATTTAGGTTCAAAATGATTATTTTACTCTTAAAACACAGGTTTGAAATACTGGGAGTTTTATTTAAAAGCCATCCATGTAAGCTCATACCCCTGTAAACCTTTAAAAAGTCACCAGCACAGAATATGATATTTAAAAAAAAACATGCAGCTTCTAGTAAGTGTACAACATTCCAGTACCAATAAACACAACAAATGTAGACACAGCGTAGTAATGGGGTAAAAACGGAAAAAAAACGAGTGCAAAGACAAAAAACAAGTGCAAAGACAGAAAGAGAGGAAAGCATGATGATATCTTCTGAGCATGTGTACTGCAGTGAAAGACAAACGGGGGAATCTCCAGCTGTCTGTAATGACTTCCACTCCTATTTCCTATTCATCTCAGACGCTCCAATAAATGTGTGAAGGCGACAAGCTGCAACAGATCTACAAAACCACGTCTATCAATTAAAGGTAATTTCCTTACAGGAAGTCATTTTAAGACTGATGTAATGCATTCCTCTTTGTTTTTCTTTGTTTTTTTAAGTCCGATGCACTGCAACGTGACCAAGGCATAGAGGTGGCCATTCCACCTGACAACAGTCATTAGATTGGTTTTGGCACTTAGGGATTGGAGTCAAGATAAGCTAAAATGGAGACAGGAAGTTCAGGTAAAGAGTCAGATTGGTACAAATAGCCTGGGGTATTGTGTTCAGAAACGGGCACGGATTCTCTCAAAAGGATCCTTCTCCCACATCTTGGGATCCCAAGCCTGGAACCAGCCGGTGAACGTTGGAGGCTCTGCTCCCTGCTTGATGGTGGTGATGGGCAGTCCCCTGCGACCAGAAGGATCAGAGTCCACATACTCTTTTGCTGCATTAAAGAGAGGAAGGGATAGATAGAAAGACAGGAGACGGAAAGTCAGAACATGGCATCTAACGGCATCACTTTGCAGAGAACAAACTTGGAATTTAAATGTGATGTCAACAAATCATATACACATTACCAAGCATTTTATCAACACATTTTGAAAAATCATGTAAAATATGATCTGTTATAATATTAGATCCTGTTGCCTTATAACACCTTCCAGTATTAAAGGCCAGAGAGGGAGTGCTTATAACCTAATAGCAATAACTGTACGGGGCTATCTGGTCACAAGTATGTAAAGCACATTCATGATCTAACGGGCACATTTGTTTCTTTCTTTTTGAGTTTTTCATGCAACAAACCTATTTTTGGAGCTCCAGTCTTTTCCTCTGCATTAGCATCTTCTCCAACCCAAAGGAAGATCTGCAGGGAAGAGAAACAACACACATCAGTCTCTCGGATAGTCTCCAATTACGTAGAGCTTAAAAGAGCATGTATGCCTCTATCTAGTCTGTGGAGTCTCTGAAATACAAAACCCTGCGTTACAAAAAAAACTTTCTGCAAGCTCCTTATGAAGAGGACAGAGAGCTCTTCTTACCTGGTCACAGGTGTCCAGGAGCATGACATCATCAGTGGCCAGGTCTGACTGAGTGAATTCCCCTGGTACCTCCTCAACCTGATGGACAATAGAGAAGAAAAAACTCATACCGACTGTTTGTAGATTATTTTAAACTACGGTACATTAACATAACTGTGTTAATAGGGTAATTAATATACAATGTGCTAAGGTGGAGTCAGCAATTTGGGAGAATGCTTGTTTCCAAAATCACTTTTTGTCAAAATCAGTAAAAATCTCCTCACGATCCGCAGCCTGTCCGTACTGTGTGTGCACTGAAAAAAAAATCCAGTGTTAAGACACTCTGTCTCTGTAAACGGGCATGTTGCTAGCTCGGTGGGCCCCCTTTGTTTACATACCAGTTTACAGAGCCAAGGCGAATCGCTGACTCCACCTTTGATATCACAAATAAATATTACCCTCCTCATCCCATTCTCTTACTTACACTAAGTCTTCCAGTTTTGTTAGAGCAACCAAACAGACGTGGAGGGTTGACCATGTTCCGCAGACTCTTGGAGGTCTGGTAATCCTTCTTGCCGCCGAGAGCAGACCAGAAATCACCTGGAAGGGAAGAAAGTAATAAATGCAACAGCTGCCAGCTCCAAGTAATTTGATCTTTTTCTAAATGTACTTTTGCCTTGTTTGCCTGATCAGGAAGTGAATCACATCCTGCACCTAAAATGACGCAGCTGCTCTTTGAGTCGACCACTAACAAGATGCATCGTCCTCCTACTCAAGTTTAATCCAAACCAGACCTAAAATACAGCAGTTATGTCTTCTCGGGCCAATCAGTGAAACTCTTTAGAAAAGCTAGATCTGCATTGCAACATACAGGGTTTAGTGATTACACATGACTCTGTAGTGATTAGGGACATTCATTTTTAGCTTTTAAAGTTTCTTTAAAAAAACACAATAAAGAGCTGATTCTGTACGTCAAAGTTCTGTCAAAAGAAGACCTATGACTTCGATAAAGTATAACTACTTTACATAAAACCTTTGCCTTTAAATGACCGCACAGTCATTAGACTAATGAGTAAAATGTTTACACGGAGTGATGATGCGTCCCTCCTTCAATATTGTCATAAATAAGGCTAGCACTTTTGGCAGAGAAATAAAGGCAAAGGCTTTCCATGGGGAATAAGCTAACCTAATAATTTTTTGTCCCTTCTCTTGATGAGGTATACGGTATAATATATCCCTGTGGTCACACCCACCTGGCTCCTTGCCCTCCGACACCTGGCTGGCACTGCCACCCAGGAAGCCCACCACATGCTTGGCGGCCTCCACCTCCTCATCAGTGGCACCCACTCCCCGCCACACAAACACAGCGCTCTGGGATTTCAGCACAAACATATCGTTGGTGTTCAGGCTGGAAGCGGTGGGCTGGACCTAGGGAAACACACGTAGGCAGGTGAGAGGCGGGAATAGAGAATCTGTACACATCTTCTTATAAGGATGCAACAGAACAGCAGCAGCCATGATGCGCTTGCAGGCTGCTTACCTCTACAGCCCGGGAACCGTGGGAGGAGCTCTGCCGAATGTGGAAGAGCCGGGTGTTGCCAGTCTGCGTCTGTCCACCTTTGCGTGATGTTCCTCCGCTGTGGATGATCATGGGTTTTCCCTGGAACAGGCTCATCAGGTGGGG
Source organism: Ammodytes marinus (assembly GCF_949987685.1). Lineage (NCBI taxonomy): Eukaryota > Metazoa > Chordata > Actinopteri > Uranoscopiformes > Ammodytidae > Ammodytes > Ammodytes marinus. Next base: position 18,016,095 of record NC_137213.1, on the reverse strand, counting down.
AGGCTCCTGGCCCTGAGTCACTCTCACCTATGGAGCAGGTCAAAAAATTTCTTTTCATGAAGGTTTGTGACACTGTTCTGATATATTTCTCTAGGTTGTAATTTCTTCCTTTCTTTCTTTCTCCTGAAATGCGCTTGAGTTGTGTTATAATTAATTTGTTATTTTTTGTCAATAAGTAATAACAAAAAATGGACGTAAAAGACTGCAGACGCTTAAATGTTCACTGTGATCAAATACAATCTTGTCAAATCTGACTAGGCTGCTTATACATTTGTCTGTCCACAGAATTGGACAGGAAAATATGGACGCCTGGAGTCAGAGAAAAAGTGCATTCAAATATCTCAAACACAGAATCACAATCTTAGTCTTAAAATGCATGTGATTCTTAGTAGTGCTAAAACATGCTTAACCACCTGTAAGGTATTTTAAAGAAATAATTATAGGAATTAGACTTCAGAAAAGGGGGGTGGGGGGCGCTATAACCACTACACCAAGAGGGCCCCTGGCCAGCTCTGTTGTGACCATGAAGATGTTGTGAATCCTGAAATAATGATGTGGTATGTTTTGGAAGTGCATCAGTTTTGATTTGAGTGGTATCAAAATAAATACTACAGTGACACTGCCCTCTGGTGGTTGTCAGAGGTTGGTAGTTTTTACATGGCAGAAGAGTGAACAGAGATTATTGGTCAACTGTATTTGACGGATTATGAAGCTTAACCCTCATTATCAGCTACTATGTACAATGTTTAATGAGTTTATAAATGAGAAGGTAATCGTTAAATTGTTCAAGCTAGTTCTCAATTTTGACACCTAAACTGCAACTTGTCACTCTACTTTCACAATCCTCTTCTTGTATTCAGAGAACTCAAGCAATTGTACCCTTGTCTTTTATGGTCTGTGCATGGAAAAATGATTCCTTCCGGACTCACTCTAACTCTTAATTCCATTGGAATAAATCTAACTTTAGTACAGGAATATTATTATTTATAGTATTCCTTTAATTATCATGAGGCACACACAAGTTTTGTGTTTATTTTGTCACGTACAATGGGTGACTGTGTATGTGCAGAATGTGAGCTTGTTTTTCGAGCTCTGACCTGAACCGGGGATCCTCCCATTGAGTCATCAAGCTTCACCGTGAGGAACGCAGAGCCTGCCAGCTCGTCCTGTGTGCACTTCAGCCCCTGCCTGACACAGTCACACACACACACACACACACACACACACACACACACACACAAGCAGTCTGAATGAGTGAGGTCAGTTACTGGTGCATATATGTGGTCTTATGGGGTGTGGCGGGGTAATGTGCGAAGGGCTCGTAACTGATATGTTATGACACAAATTATACAATGTGACTGTGCACACTTGTTTTTCTTTCTACCCTACCAGGTGTAAATGATGTGTTGCTCGCGGCCTCCCACTCTGTAGCTGTAGAGGATGAGGTAACAGTCTCCGCCATAGAAGTGACCGTAGGAGGAGGGGTCCACAGGCACCTTTTCGCCGGTCTCAACTCGCCAAATCTGAAAAGCCATTGCGCAAACCTGTTTTTCCAAGTCTTTGTAATACATTGCATTAAAAAAAACTATTAAAAACACATAAGCGTAATCTTACCTGGACTTTGCCTTTACCATCATCCACCATGCCATGTTGGGCTGCCATGGCCTTGTTGCTGTGCAGGGTGGAAGCATCGAAGGGCACCTGTTTGACTCTGGCTATGCTGCCGATGGTGTAGGCCTTGCTGGGGCCCGTGGTCTCGTCTTTGTCCTTCCAGTCGCCGAAGAACTGCTTGAACAGAGTGGTCTCAGCTCCTGCAGGGAGACATTGGATCTGCGGTGGAAAGAGGTCAGGAAGGGATTTTAGACTTTGCAACATGTACACTAATCACACTAATTTTGCAACGAGATGCTGCTCTCCAGTTTGACTCATGTTTTCCACATGATTTACCTGTGTCTTATTGGAGTATCCCTTGTCTTTGAGGAACTTCTGACCTGCTGACATGGCCGCCTTGCGCTCTGACATGTTGGCCTTGGGACCTGTTCGTTGAAGTCAGGTAAAAAAAAATTACTAAGTTAAGATGTCATAAAAAAGCTGCGATTTTCAACATTGTTTTCTGCTGTGTGTATTGAGCTTGTAAGGCTGTCGGCACCTTTCCAAACGAAGATGTGCCTGTCCGGCCCATTGTCGAGGATGTAGCACTCCTCAGGAGAGAGCATGGCCTGTTTGAAGGGACTGGATTGAGCCACGGCCGACACCTTCATCGAACCAGACGCATCAGAGATCTACAAGCAAAAAAGGGATACATAGCATCAGCTACCAGCTCCGTTCTCAAAGGGAAGAGTTAAAGCCACTACGAGTAAGTCGGCACGTTGGCGACACCTTTGAACAAAAGCGGTAGTATTTTTACGACGCCAGCTGTCGTGAAGCTGTTTTCTAGCTCGTGCAGGGCCTCAAGATTCAAATAATCAGGAAGCAATATAGTGCGTGTCCGTGTGTTGAAAGTGTGAGGGCACCAGACTCTTTTCGGCTCGGTGAGAGTGGTTAGTGACACAGCATCAACTACACCTGATTGCAATGAGTTGATCCATTGTCACCTCTCACGGAGCTGAACGAGTATGTGTCCCCACACAAAGCGAATGAACGAGAGACGGCAGTTAGTTATGGATCACGATGAGGTAATGTGTTTATGTTGTTGTAAATAATGACTATTTCAGATGAATAATGGTCATCTGATGATGCTGGTGAGGCAAAGTAAACTTTGTTTTAGTAGGCTACCGCTCATTCATTTAGGAGTAAACACTGCAGTCTAGGTTCGCTCCGTGAAATTGTGTATACGTTGCTTGGCAACGCCCTCCCGCCCGCCTATCACTCTCCCTTTTACCTTTTCTTCATTGCATTTTCTTTTTTTTCTTTGATGGTTCAGCCCCGTTATCAGTCATTATGACGACAAATAGCCTAACTGTCTCAAACAAGGCTCCCGCTCCCCTTCTAGGATGACCAGATCGCATTTCCATTACTTTTCACACGTCCCGCAAATTGAGACGTTGTCCCGCATTGTTATTGAAAGTGAGCCCCCCTTTTTAAATGCGTGTTTTATAATCTGGCATTTATCCGATAGCTGTGAGGAGACAGCAGTCTCTGTTTGTCTGTGTGTGTGTTTGTCTGTGTGTGTGTATCGGGCTGCTGGGCTCAGTGGCTCTGTGAAGGTGCTGCCTGCAGTGCTTCAGCGTTTGTCTTCCTGTTACTTCAAAATAAAAGCCAACTCACGTTTGTCAAGTGAAATGCTAATGTGAAGCCAGTGAAATGCTTTTAATGTGAAGCCGCAGCCTTAATGCTCTATTTGTTTAACAGTAGCTAACTTAACTGCTGCGCGCTGATCTAAAGATAGTGTTTTTTTAATATAGAAAGCCGTGTCTCTGGCATTACCGGTGGTGACACAAGTTTATTTTGCTAAAAAAACGGCACTTTGTCCCGCATTGTCCCGCACAAACGTAGTCTTTGTCCCACATCTGGTGAATTGGGATCTGGTCTCCCTATCCCCTTCCCTCACCTGGAGTGATAGGCTTCTCAAATCGCGTTCCTGCGCCATACTGAAATCTGCGACCAATACGGATATGTGACCATAGAGCATGCACGAGCGAACCGAAAATCGGACTGGGTCTACGACCAGATCAAATGCAGTAATAAAAACTATATAAAAACGTCTTTCTTTGCACTGATGGTCTCGTTTGCTGTTAAAGGTAATTTATGATTATGAGAGGAAACATGAGGCTGTTTAAAAGATATTTAAATGTTACTCGTAGCCGCTTTAAGTAAAGATTTATTTCACCAACTTTCTTCAATTACTTCAACCTCTATTTGTTACAATATTCAAACTTTTATTTTTGTAAATTAATATTTTAAACTGAAGTGGTGGAGATGTTATCATATGAGATACATAGAAAGAAAAATAGTATGTGAAATTGACTTTATAATTGACTTTTTTTCTAATTTTGGGAAGTCATTCTCAGTTGATGGATAATTCAAACATAGATCGAGACTGTTATAATCTTTCTTTATTATTCAAATCAGTGCTAAGAGAATGCAGACAATTGCTTTGAATGATTATTGAGCTAAATCACAAATCCTGCTTAGGGAAAAATCCCTTAGTGAGATCATATTTTCCACCCACAAATCAGTCACACTCACAAGTATATAAAATTTAAAAAAACAAATGGTCAATTGTGTTACTCACCATGTAGAGGGCACCCTTCGTCCTGTTGGAGTTGTCCGCCTTGTCATCATCCGCAGTACCAGGGGCAATGGCGGGTTTGGGCCCCAGAGCCTACAAAATCAGAGGAATGATTCATTGTGCTCCTGTTTTTGACATATTTATCACTTTTGCTCAAAATAACACTTGTGTGTCTTCTACAAATAAAGATAAAACAGCCGATGTAGTGATTTGGTTTTCACTGTTTTCTTCGATTAGATCTTAATAAATTAAAAACATGTTGTGTACACCACCCCCTCCCTCTCTCATTAGGCCTCCCCCCTCTAAAGGAAGTGTTTACAATGCAGCCTTGGCACAGAGTTGGCACATTAGCAGCACATTACAAAGGACAGCGTTGTGTCCGCTCGTTCCCACGCTAACTAACCCATCGGCCGTGAAATGCATCAATACCACTTATAGCTCCCGCTCGCTAGCAATCACCTCTAAGACTGCTGCCGGCTCGTCCCCCTCCTCCACTATGTGCAGCTTGGCTCTGCCATTCCTCTCATTATCTCTGATGTCGATGGCGACCTCAGAAGCCTTCAGTCTCTCAAAGCGGTTACTCTCACTGCCACACCACTGATAGACTTCCTGCAATGAGAGGGAAATGACAGGAAATTAATATAAATGATTATTAAAGATTTCAGTTCAGTTGATTTGCTGACAATCTGGTACTAACAGTGTGTGTAGTTTAATACTTCTGGTCCAAAAATCCTGGAGGCAGCAGATTTTGTAAGATAAATATCAAAAGAGCAACTGGTGTGTCTGTTTAAACTGCAGCATAATAAATTTACTTTGTGTTTGAAAAAAAATAAAAACTGTGGAAAATGTTTTCACCAGTATAGATTATCTGCAGCATCATTTCCTGAATCCCTCATGCAAGGGTGGGCAAGTGGAATTTAGCAACGTTGTGGCAGACTCCACCACTAACTAGTGAACAACTATAAAGAGAGGTAATAACTGGATGTCAATACATAGACTGGCTATTGTTCTAAGAAGAAAAAGCAAAATACAATAATGGTGAATGCCATCTCTATTATCAAAGACAAAGTAAGCGGTGTAAATGGAAAGTCAACTAGATGGCTCTTTCTATCTCACACAGACAAACAGACACACACACTGCTGTTTACTTATGTCGTTTTGGGGTTTTAAAATAGACTTACATTTATTTTCTGGAGACTCACTCAGTGCAAAAAACACAATTTTTATATCGTTTTTCCTAATGCCTTTGTCTGGGTACGCTCACCCAGGAACAACAGCTGGCGTCTTAAAAGAATACTGAATATAACTGAAAGTTCCTCGTAGCCAATTTAATCACCGCCAACATGTGTGTGTGTGTGTGTGTGTGTGTGTGTGTGTGTGTGTGTGTGTGTGTGTGTGTGTGTGTGTGTGTGTGTGTGTGTGTGTCTATCTAAGGGCTCTAAGTCATACCGACACACACACACATTAAAACAGATCAAACCCAGCTCACCTTGCCCAGGTCAATAATGAAGCAGTCTCCCTTGTTGAAGTTGGACCAGCTCATGTCCACCTCCATTGCTCTGACGACCCTCCGTCCCTTGAGGTGCAGCAGACGCTTCACATCCGTGTCGTTGGTCACCACATGCTGAAACCCTGAGGCCACGCCGCCTTTCTGCGATACAACAATTATTATTATTATTCACGATAAGTTATATACAGGGAAATCTCGGCTTCACTTAAAATGTGTACAGTAAATGAGCAGAGTTAAGGGGGGGAAAACGAATACAGTTTTGGTTTATCATTTCCATATGCTAGTCAAATAAACAAAGTCACAAATGCACTACTGAGGGGTCTGGGGCAGGTTGGGAGGAGTCGGATGATTTTCACAAGACACATAGCTCGACTTTTTCTGCACAGGGAGGGTGAAATGAATTTTGCACACTGCAAAGAGCTCAAAGGACAAAAGGCTGTACATTGTGCAGTCAAATTTTGTCACTAGCGTCATAAATCACAGCTCATAAAGCCGATAAACCTTATCAAAGGGGAAGTATAAAACTAACATGATGCCTGCCTGTGGAAAGGAGGATCATGTCTGTTCTGTGCAACAGTGATTTACCTGGGAGGCAGGATTGTTCCATAATGTGCCATCCTTGGTGTAGCCATTAAACAAAACAGGTATTTACAAGGCATGCAAATGAAACCCCTGAAAATGAGCAACAGATGGATGTTCTGCCAGAGAGAACGCAATATGGCTGCTCTGATACAGTAGATCAAGTTTGAACATCTTTTCAACATGTCAAAACTAAAGCTGAGACCAAGTCCTCTCATTGCATGAGAATAAAACCAAAGAGGTTGTGTAGTTCTTATATTGTATTATACACAAAAGCACAGAGCCTTGGCATCTAGAGGAGTGGCTACTTAGGCCTTAAAATGGAAACCACATTCATGCTGTTCATCTGCATGCCTTTCTCTTGGGGGGAACAGTCAAATTTTCCATGGCACCAATGCAGGCTCTGTTTATTCTAATGGAGGGATTGTTTCCTAACAGTGGAGTTACCAAAACTATGAACAGATAATAAAGTTTAGTTCTCTCGCTCTTTTCTCTAAAAGAACACTATGTGAATGTGTGCGTGAACTGGATGTCTGCACATGTGAGGAGCAGAGTTTCCACCCTCTAATTTCGCTGAAGTAGTAAACAAGAGTTTTGGACTAATTACGTCCAACCAAAGCCCGAATGGGGGTTTGGATGCTTTTCATGACAACGAGAAACAGATGGATGAAAAAAAGTGGCCTTGGTTGTGCCTTTCAAAACATTCTCTTTTGAACAGGGTGGCTGCCTCGGTTAAGTCAGTCAGTCAGTCCAGTAGTCTGTCAGACACACCCTGGGATGTGTTGTAGGAATAGTTTTTCTTCCTCTGAACTTCAGACTCATTAGCTTAACTCATGGAAGAGTTCATGGAATGCTGATAATCATTAAACCCGGTAGATATATTTAGGTCAAAAGAGACGGATTGTTGCTCCACTTTATGCTTTTGTTCAACATAAAATTCACTGGTCAGGTTGTAAGAAATATACTGAAATCTATTCATTGGTCACGTTATATTTGATAGCGCATATTTGTTAACTGTGGACTCAAAAAAGACAAGAGAAAAGGCGGGCATTGCTTTAAAGTTTTCTCATTCATGCAGCCATCAATCAAGTCCAGTGTTCCCCACCCCATTTTTTCTCATAAACCCTTGATACATGGGAATGTCTAATCGTGACATGGTACATATCTGTCTTTACTTACATTAATTTGTATAATTTGAAGAGGCCTTGAGATGAAATATGGTGCAGCAAACCATCATTTGGGCTGAATAGTAAACATCAGCATGCTAAAATGCTTACAATGACAAGACTGTATAGTATTTATCAAAATAATCACAATCTTGCAACCCCTCGTTGGGGTCTCACCCCCCAGGTTGGGGACCAAACTCATCTATGACATTTTTTTACAGTATTTTCTTTCATAAAGTGAACCATCTGAAATCTTCTCTGCTGTACAGTGAAGCTCACCTGGTACTTGATCCCTGATCTGAAGTACCCCTGAAAGGTGTTGGATTCATGGCCCTGCACCTCCCTGTACTGCACCGGCCCACCACCCAGATGGTCATCCAGCTGTGTGGCAAAGATGGCCGCCGCTCCGCTCTCATCTTGAGAACACATGTCCCCTGCAATTAAAAAGAGAAAATGTACAGTCAATCAAGCTGCCTGTCTCACCCAGTTCTTCTCCTACTCTAACTGCATCAAATCTATGCACAAGGATCGAGTTTCTCTCACGAGAGTATTCAGTTGTTTTGCATTAGCTAGGCAAAGTGCAGCACTTTAGTTTCTGCATTGACCTTAAGGGACCTCTGAGTCAGAAGACTGGAGGCTTTAAATCACGTAAACCACATTTGCAGAAGCAGGCGTTTTGTATCCTGCTGTTACTTTCAGATGGCACGCAATTAGGATAAAACTGTTCCACAACTTTAGATGACTAACATAGTTCCCAGACTGAAGGGTTAATTGTTGCTTTAACGCAGTGGTTCTCAAAGTGCGGCCCGCGGGCCAATGGCGGTGGCCGCATTGAATTATGAAAAAAAAAATATATATATAGGGGAGAACGGGGGAATCTGAGGCATCGGGTAATGTGAGCCACCCCCTGTATCTAGGCAACGGAAAACATTTATGGTCAAGTGAGATATATTTTTTCAAACCCCTCTCATTTCCACATGGCCCTGAAAGAGAGGACCTCATGGTGCTGTGGTAAGCATGTTTTTTTCACCAAAATAGGTATTTGTGACAAAGCAAATGTATTCACGTGAAAAACTTCTATCATACCTGTTGATGAACAACCAACATATACAAACCATGTGATGATATTAGCTAAAGATTAGCCTGAAATGCTAAGAGAGGTAGTTTTTTCTCAAATTGTGGTGGTGGGGGAAAGTGTGCCAAACGCTGTGGGGGAAAGTGAGACACTGTCTCAAATAAATCATTTTAGCTCACTTAGAGGGGAGCAAATGTTTTTTTTTTTTTTAAACGCACGGAGGGGATGCGTCATTAAAAACAGTACATGGGTCGAAACACTTAAATATCCCTCCTAATTGTTCATATTCATTCCCCAATTATTAATAACACCCCTACAGTGGACCATACCATCTTAAACTTGCCGACGTTGGCCTCTGCCTCTCGTTGCAGACGGCTGGTCAGCCTCCCGCAGTGCAGCAGGCAGTGTAGTGGTCCAAATGTTGTTAGATAGTGAGCTTGTTAAGCCCAATACGATGCACTTTCTCACCTTCAAGGTGAATTAGATTGGGTCAAGTGTCTAAGGATGGATGCTAACATTATCTGGTTTCTAACTCTTTTGCCTAAAGTTTAGCTAACAAGCTAACGTTAGCTAGCTGCTGATAGCCATGGAACTATGTATGACTGCTGATAGCCCACCCTGTTTATTTCCAATGTATATCGTCATAATAGTTAACACAGTCCTACAAAAAAAACACTCCAAAAGGTGATTCAATGTGCAGAAAGTTTTGAACAATAAAATAGAGTAAGTACTTGAATGCAATACAGCATGCCTACAGATTTATATTCCATTAGATTTGCGTAAATGGGAGCTAGCTGTCTTTTCCTGGACTCCCCCCAGACCCCTGCTTTTAATGTGTCCCCCCCCCCCCCCCATGTTGAAATGAAACCTAGCCCTTCATTAATTAATTAAAATGTGTTAATTACACATTACTGGATGCAGACCGATACATGTAAACTGTAAAGACGCAACCTGGCCATTTAAATGATTTCAGTTTTTTCAATTGTTTTCCTTCGGCGGCCCTCGGTCCAATGTTGGGTTCCTAAATTGGCCCTCAGCTATCAAAAGTTTGAGAACCCCTGCTTTAACGTGTAGGCCTACTAACTGGAGGAAAATTGGCAGGGAGCACTTCAAAACATGCTGGGACTGGTACCCGTCCCTTGTGGCCTCCGGAGGGTATTCCAGATGTGAGTCATCTTTTGTTTTTTTTGTTTTTTGTTATACTTATGTAACCGAAAAATGTGCAGAGCATGAGAAAGTCAAAGAAGGATTTAAAGTGAAGCTGAAGTTGGTGTGTCATTGTTTGCACTGTGCAGGCCTGAACTGAGCCTGCCATGAGAGCGGGCAGCGCAGAAAGGGAACTGTGTGGCAAAGAGGTATAATGTCACAACCTGCTTCGACTATTAGAGGTGAACATTTCGGCGACTTCTACAGTCTACAGACAACATACAGATGACGTGAGATCAGATGTCTCATTTGCTCACTCATCTCACTTAAAACCCACAGCTATAGGGTGAGGCAACCAAATGAGGAAGTTTCCGATGCCGTGTTTGTCTCGTAAGCTTATAAGTGTGTGTGTGTGTGAGTGGTCAGAAGAATGAAAATGCGTAGATGTTCAACTGTCTGCCACATGCTGTACGTGCATGAACGGTCTGCCGATCGAATTTTGAGGAAATAACTTTTTCACTCGCCTTTATTGCCATCTAAAAAATATAGAAATTGTCTTTGCCGAGCTCACACAATAAAAAAAAACATACCACACAATCACAACGGTTCAACAATTAAATGTAAATGTAATTGTGCAAAATAACAAAGTTAAAAAAAATTAAACATATGCAAAATGAACACACTGCAGTGAAATGGCTTCTGCTGACAAGTATTATGTTTTTGATTATTTCTCTATAATGTAATTCATGAACGTAGTCTTTATAAAGCAAAATAAAAAAAGTAGGTTTCAATTAGCTGCATGTTTTTCATAAAAAATTACAATATTAAACATTTGAATTGTCTTATAATCGGAGTATGAACATGTTACACTGTACTGAGGAGCACAATATGCTGCCATGTCTTACCCAGCCACATGTGTATGTTGTATGAAGGGGCCTTGGTGGTGTAGAGCATCAGGTAGGCATCCCCGATGTAGAAGTTTCCATACAGGGCCTTGGGAACCGGCTTCAGGTCCAAGTTCTCGATACGCCAGACCTGCAGGCCCGGCTGCTTCCCTGCAGCCGAGAACTCCTTATGGGAAACCATGGTGGCACTGAGAGGGAGACAGAGATGAGGGAAGAGAGTGCATACGCTTTTAATGTTTTTGCCTTGCAAAACGTTGCTGCAAAGTCTGTAAATCCCAACCTAATGACGCATAGACAGAAAGCTTTAGCAAACAGGGAGCAATAAAGGAACAGATTTGTCTTCAGCCTCATCGGGAGTTTCCTGATCAAATAGACTTTTGCAGAGTTGTGGGTACAAATTCACAGGGTTTAAAAAAACAATAACACGTGTCATCTTGTGCTCACCTCTTACCATATTCAACTGGACAAACTAGTTATTTAACCTGTATTCAGAGCTGTCATCAATGTCTGCTGCTGTTAAGTAAATAGTTCAGATGCGTGACTCCCTGGGGTGATTTTCTTAAATAATAATAATTGTGTCTGACATTTACTGCATGTGACTGACACATAATCTGGCTCTTTTATGAGTTTGGAACATTCTCCTTCTTCATGGGCCAATTTTTTCTCAAAAATGGGTAGTCAAATCTGCCTTAAACAAGGTTACAGATACATGGTTTCCAAGTTGCTTTAAGCCTCTCTGATCATGTTCAAGTCAAAATCCAGTATAATTTGTCACATGAGATAAACAGCTTATCACAATAACTTGATTGGAAATATGAAAAATACGAAAATAAACACATGGAACCAATAACATTGTCCGGAATACAGTATGTTTTCAATTGCTGACACCAGATTGATGCAGGGACTTTGAACCGTTATCAGTAGATATTTCATCTGTAAATAATACTTCCGCCATCATAAGAGAGATAACCACACGACCTACTTTCTTAGCTCACAGAGATATGGAGTGAAAAGAAAACCAAATGTAATCGGTGTTATATTACTTCTGCATGAGCTGGACTGCAGACTGAATAAGTAAGTAAACCCCATTATGTCATTTGACTGCTGTACTAAAACATTTTTATTTAATAAATAAACTTGAAATCATAATGAGAGGAGCGTTTGAGCAACTAATGTCGAGAGATTACGCAGATTTACATTTCCCCCGATTACACAAGCGCAAGATTACAAATTGATGTGGCAGCAGGATTATTGCTGCAGTGAGGCTGACGTCCGACTGACATCATGACACAAGGTTTGCGATGTCCAACTTCCTCACTCCTGTTGCAGCTTTAACCCACCCTACTGTGATCCACATAGTGTCCTGTCACTATAACCTGCTCATTGTGTGTATAATTTACACAGTGTACAGCCATAATAACCACTGATAACCCCAGACAATAACACACCCGTCATCACTATACCACTGAACTGAAAGAGGATTATTACTGTGGAGTTTGTTCAGCTGTGTGTGTGTGTGTGTGTGTGTGTGTGTGTGTGTGTGTGTGTGTGTGTGTGTGTGTGTGTGTGTGTGTGTGTGTGTGTGTGTGTGTGTGTGTGTGTGTGTGTGTGTGTGTGTGTGTGTGTGTGTGTGTGTGTGTGTGTGTGTGTGTGTGTGGTGAATGAGCAGCTCGGGTTTCAGCTGGCAGTGGGCAAACAGCCAGTGGACTTCCTGTAACAGGCTGATCAATATAATGCTGCATCATGGGTAAGTCTTCAGTTGCCATAAGATGTATAGTGGTTTTACCGTCTGGAGCCAAATGCAGTGTTAATAACACTGTTGTGACCAAGGTACTGATCATAATGCTGCAGGTCTGTGGAAATAGCCTACAATCAGATGCAAATGTATCTGGTGGGTAGACCATCTGTAATGAGTGACTTCATCTACAGTAAGCGGCTGAGTGCAGCAGCTCTGCTTGCCTCCTGCTGTCTGCCTGCCTATAGACTGGAGGCTGGAGGGAGGGTTATTCTTTATTTAAAACTATAGTGCGTAACTTTTCCCCATATAAATGATTGTTGGTAACATTCAATCAATCGCCATACAAGTTGACACAAAGTTGACTAAATCTATCAGCCCCACAAAACTCTCTGTATTTCTTAGTATGGCAGCGTTTGCGAACTGCTGTCACCCATCATCACTGCATGGGCTCAGAAAAATCCCAAGAAGCGCCCAAGAAATGTTTAGGTTGTTGATTTTACTGCTAAGAAAAAACCTGGACATACATCAGAAGGTATTAAATCCATGCATGATCATCGAAGGCTTACCGCAGGCAACAGAAGTTACGCACTATAGCTTTAATTGGAGACGTTGTAAGGAAATAAACAAAAACTGAACCTCGATTTATTCATGTTGCCCACAGTAAAATAATAGTCTACTTACCCTTTGCACAACTCAACGTCTATCTTTGTTTAAGAAGGTATAGGCTATTACATTATATCTAAACAAGCCTATAACTTCCTGCACTTCTATCGGAGGTTTCTTCGTTATTTTCACTCAGAATACCATTACGGGCATTCGTGCAATAACGGAGCATCATAAAGCAACGCAATAGGTTCGGTTCCAATATAACAATCCGAAGTGTTTTGGTCCCTCTGCTTTCGACCATTTGCTGACTGGCAGCTGTGACTCATTGGAGAAAAATTGAACGCAGATTTTCCACATCTGGAAATGCGATTCATTCAGACTTCGCAACAGTGAACTAAGCAAGCCACATAGGCTACATGCAGAGACACACAACAAAACATCGCGAATCATCTAGTCGATAATCAACACGAGCTGTGCAGGCTTGAAATCCAAGAAATCGTGCAAAAGAAAACAGAAAAAGCGCTCGTCAGAAATGTGAAAGTGTGAAAAGTCGCACTAGGTGACCGGGAGAAGTGAAGAACTCACAGTTTGCGAGATGAATCACACAGGACAGGAGAGAGTAGCAGAACCGCTGGTGGAGGCTATAGATGAGGGAGTGGGCTGATTGTGGAGCGTCTTTATGTTTTAATGGTGTAGTAAAGGAGGAGGAGGAGGAGGAGGGAGTGTGCAGGCTGTTCGTCTGAAGAGGAGAGAGTGCGAGCCCTGATTGGTTGACAGCAGAATGAGAAGCTAAATATGCTTCTGTCTGTCTATATGAAAGAGGATTTCCTTGTGTATTTAAACTGTGGTGGTCAAGCAGGAACACATTAGTTTTCTGTTTTTTTTTGTTTAGGTTCCCCCTCTCAGTTCTGTGGAACTCGACTCTGCGCTCTTTCCTGTTCACTACAGAGTGTTCGGACAGAAAGGGACAAAGTCCATGAAGTCATAGTGTGTTCCTTGCATAAACATATCCGTCTGTTGGCTTAAAAAAGGCATTGTGTGCAATGGAGATTTTAAAAAGAACTGCTAAGAAAAAGTGCCTCCCTTTGACTTCCTTGATTGCAACAGGATCTATATGAAAACAATCAAGGAATTAGTGGCACATACACAGGAAACTGATGGGTTTATGATATGAATATACAGCTATAGTGTATAACTACTGTTGCCCCAATTAGGAATTCTAAGTAATTTCAACAACACTGCCTGGCGCATCCACATGAGGAAAGCCTTCTCTATGGATTTTATACCATCTGAACATCCAATAGAATCAACAACTGAAACATAAAAACGCTTGTGTGTGGGTGTTACACCAGTTTGTAAATGCTGCCATACTGAGAAACAGAGTTTTGTGGTGCAGATAGGCTTGATCTACTTTGTGTCAACTTGTTTGGCAATGGCTTGAAAGTAACACATTCATTCTTATGAAAAAGTAATGCATAATACTGTAGCTGTAAAGGAGATTTCAGGGATTTAAAAAAAAAGAGAAAAAAGAGAAATAAAGAAAACTTTCAGGTTCAAAAACCATCTCTGCAGACAAAACACACCTTGAATACCACTAACAAAGGAATGCTAAATATTGACTTTGACAGGCGCTGTCTCAATACACCGAGACAAAAAACATTATAGCACCAGCAAAGCAACAGGTCCCATTTCAATCCTGAAGGCTTGCACACCCAGCCTCTACCTACTGTTGTTTCTCGCTTGCTGCAAACAGTGTGTATATTTATACATGGTAAGGTTTCTGGCCTCTGGGCCGTTGAGCGACATCATGGCTGTTTATATATAAATGTTAGGCACACAAGAATAACAATGTGTATACATCCTGCAGGTAGAAAACCAGACAAAGGCATGAGCTTCAACATGAAGCCGCTGCTTGATGCCACAGGTATATCCCATTGAGTCTTCGGACTCAATGGGATATACCTGTATAAATAAAGGTTAAAAAAAAAAGTTGACTGTAATTAGCAACACTGTACACTGTACTTCACACAGCAGGGTTTGGCTATCAGTGCATTTTTCTAACTGCACGGGGCCACGGTCTGTGCACACATGATTCTGATGATGCTGATTACAGCTTTTGTGCATTTCACAGTTTAGGGGGAGGGGGTAAGGAGTATAAACCCTTCTCACATGCTATTTCATCAGGTTTTTTGGTGAAAACAGCTGTGGAACAAACCTCCCTAAAGTTATCATTGACCTGCACGCAGAACACACTGCAGCCGCTTAGACAGTCAGTATAAAGGTGCCACTGTTTATAAATCATTAGATGTGGCAGATTCCAACTCATCAAGTCCTCACAACCAAAAGCACGGGACATCTGTGTTTACTCATTTGTCTGGTGTTTGTCTGGTGTCTGGACCCCATAGTAGCCTAACCATACAAAAATGTGAAGAAAAAACAATGGACCGAATGGGCTGAATAGCTAATCCTTGTCCCTGTCTTTCTGGTACCTATATTCTCAAAGATCATTGTCGACAATTCAAAATCAGGATTGGCTTTGTTGTGGATCAGTTCATGTAAATAAGTTTTCTATTTTTCATGAAGCACACCTAAAATTGTTGCTAGGTGCGAGGCCCTCACCATCACTCTGAGCTCATTTGTTCATCTGTGCACAGTGGGACAACACAGGTGGCAGACTGTGGGTCTGGTAAGTCTTATCATCAAAACAGGATGTGACATGTTAGCCGAGTGGCCGGCTGCCAGAGCCCCATTGTGCCACACACTGACAGCTGACTGATGCACATCCTCACTGACAATACAACCAACCAGAAATGGATTACGCTCTTATAGTCAGAGGCTTACACTGTGAGAAGGGACTGATGTTCACTGAGGCTTGTAGAGCACATGTGTCCCACCACTTTGCCACTGAATAATCAGAATACCAGGTAAAACTTAAATAACCATACAATAAGCAAGTGCGTGTGCTTATAACAAGCATAAAGGCGTAGTTTGACTTCTTACTGACGTTCGTCCCATCAATGAGATGAAAGGATCGATCCCATTTTAAAGCTCCCATATTATACACTTTTCGGTTCTATTATACACCATATTATATGGTCTTAGTGGTCCCTAATACGTTTTTCTTTAATTGTTTGCTGAAAAAAACTTTCAGATAATTTATTATACTATGCTGATGTTCAGCTAATCTCACAATGGCTTAAAAAAAAAGAGTTGCAGGTCCCCTCGTAAATATACAATCTTTGAGCTCCCCCCGCCCCCTGTCCGGAAGCGAAGCCAGATACGCCTCGCCCTCTGTCTGTCAGGGCCGTGGACCAATAAGAAAAAGGGGTGTGGGCTGCACAGTGGAAGCTTCTGGCTTTACGGTTTGTGAGGTCAGAAAAGGGGATAATTCTGACTGGAGTGTTTTGGGGGGGAGGGGTGGGGGTTTCAGAAAAGGGGAGAGTGAGAAAAGGAGAGATGGTTATTTTTTTTGATATTTTGGCAGTCTCTAGGCACACCGTGGACGCATGGATATGTTGGAACACATTTAAAAAGTGCATTTAGCATAATATGGGACCTTTAATGTGTGTCTACTTCATATGTAGCTGGAGCCAGCACAGAATAAGCTTTTAGCTAGGAATAAGACACTGCACACAGGGGGAAACAGCTACAGACCAGCTCTGTCCAAACTGTGACGAAAATACTACAGGAAGTTACTGCACACAGCCTTGAAATGATTAAGCACATCACCCTCAGTAAAACCATAAATAGTCGATTTCACTCTTTGCTTTTCTGTACAGATTAAATATACAAGAAATGACACGTTGTCATGTGTTAGAGCCACTGAGCCAGGCCAGCTGGTTCCTCTTGCTTACAGTCATTGTGTTAATAATAGGAGTAGGCCTAAGTCAAACTATTTCTTAATAAGATTGACTATAAGAAAATTGTTGAAGTTTGAAGCAGCAAATGTCTGACATTTCCGTCATGGAAGCATTGAGTGAATGAAAAACTAAGGCTAAGCATTAAATTACTTTTTTGGTAGCCTAAATGTGTCAGAGCATTACAAACAGTCAACAGTTGGCATCAGATATCTGGTCAGATTTGTAATCTTGTTTTCTTGTTCTTATAGTTATTGATTTAAAATTAAAATGCTGAAAATTTGAGAGTGACTTAACAGACTAAGATACGAAGGTCAACTCTGTGCTGGGATGCCCTCTAGTCCCCGGAGAAAGGATAACAATGGCTAAGCTATCATCTATGATGGTGGGCATGTCCTAGTCCTTGCTTCACATTTGGGATTGTCTTTTCTAAATAGTTCCAATTTTAGGGAAATTAAAGAAAATTGCGGTCTTTATGAAACCGGTGGTTTGTTTGGTATTTTAATTGAAAGGTATCCCAAGCACTTTCAAAAACCACATCGCTTTCCTACAGAAATGTGGCTCAAGTAGGATTATTCATCACCTTCAAAGCTATCTCTCGTGAAAACTGGTTTGGACAAAGTCAACAAAGTCTCACATGACTTACTGAGCAGGAACTGTGGGGGTTAACCATCACCTGACCACAAGCGTCAGTCACACCAAACTGGTTCAAGGCACAGAAGCAAATGTCTCTTTCCTCTGGTTGTCATTGTCATAAAAAAGGAAAAAAAGTGAACTGGGAAACCCACTCCCATCATCTCCGTAATAAAAAGGTTATGTTTAGTAAGGGAAAGGTCAATATGAGCTGCACCCTGGTGATTGTGGAGAGCTGTGGGAGGAGATAGCAATGACCTTTCATCAATGTCAGACATTCCTGGCTGTTTTTCCATGGTGCTGACTCAAAGGACAGAGCCCCTCCTGGTAAGACCATGCTGAGTGCAATCCTCATCTCCATGCGGTCCATGAAAACTCCTTCTAAAGACAGTTTCTCAGTGATTCAGATTTTACCCTAGACCTCCGCTTCTCCTTTTGGGGAGGAATTGGCCTGTCCATTGAGGAACATTGTGAAATCATTTATTTTGAAATGTTGTGACATTAAAAGGTAGGCAACAAATTGTGTGTTAACACTGGTGTTGCAGGTTGCTGCTATAAGCTGAAAAGACAAGGGCAGACATCTTTTTCTGGGAGCCCATGTCATCATTATTGTTGGCTGTCTGTGCGTGGGCAGTCAGATAAGGGTTGCACAGCTCCTTGGTATAAAAGGGTATTTGTCACTTTGAATGCCATAAAGGAAGCTGTCAAGGGCATTAACAGAGATAACCTGCACTGCCCACAAGCCTGAGCCCCAGGATAAAGACATCTCAGATAGTTAAATATTATTTTGGGACCAAAATAGATCCCACTGCCTGAGCCTGATGTGATTCTGTCTGTACTGTTTTAACATTAAACTCAAAAGAGCAGCACAACCCACAGAGCCAACTCCCTCCCTGTCACAGTCAGCAAACAAGGGTCTTGTCCCTTTAATCATCATGGCATTATTACTTTATTGTCCAGTAAGTCACATGTATGTTACGGTATACTTGACAAACAGCCAGCCACTGCATTGCCAGCTGTGGTTAACTCGTGTGTCACACACATAGGCCTGCGCTGTGGTTAACAAGGCGCTCTACCTGAAATAACCACGGCACACACGCCTTGCTCTATAGTTTCTCACACTGAACCACTATTTCTGAGTGATCTGTTTTGTGCAAGCCGTGCAGACAACTTCTACATAGGAAATCCCTCACATGAACTCAATCAACTGATGGAGTCAGGTGTCTTAAGTCCCCCAGTCCAAATTAGACTAAAACGAATAGTTCACCTTTAATAGGAAATCCCCTTTTTTTGCTTTCTGGTAGAAAATTCTCTCAAATCTGTCTGTTCAATATGAGCCTGCAGCATGGTTAGCTTGGTTTAGCACAAAGATTGGAAACAGGGGGGAACAACTAGTCTATCAGCACCTCTTAAATTTGGTAGCCTAATTAACACGTTAATATATATAGTTTGAACAATATGTACCAAAAACAAAGTTTAAAAACAATTTATTGCTGTTTTATGGGGGGGGGGGGGGGGTTATGTGTGGCACTATTTCTGGGCCGGGAGCAGTGACTCCCTCAAGGCACCCAAATCTGAAGCTCCCCTCTGGCGGTATAAAGAGTTTCAGCTCATTCTTTAGCTGTCTGGCCCACAACTTTGCAGTTTTGGTTCCCTCTTAAACACTCTCATAGTGTAGTTTTCATCCGCATAAGACTCTTTCTGAATGTGGACTTTTTGTTTAATTAGGAAAGAGCAACTATTTAAATAGCTAAAAAAGAAAATGCATCCTTTTCTACACTTTCTGCACCATTTTGTATAGAGCAGTGTGAAAGAAGATGTAAAGAAGACAGTGGTGGAGACATAAGGAAGTTCCATGGAGGAACTAGATCAGCTACGTTGCACGCAATACACCACAGTAAACCACATCCTCAAAAGTAAAAAAACACATTAAAGAACAAAATGAGAAAGCAGAAAGACAGATGTTTCTCCAAAAAATCTAAAAACTAAAATGATCCCTAAACTCATGAAAGTGTTCCCACCTCTGCAACATGAGAGTGCAGGACATGCAGGCCAGTTCACAGACAGAAGAGATGGCAGTGTTTGTCGCCTTTGGCAACACAAACACAGTCGCTCATTAACCATCTATCGCGCGCGCACACGCACACACACGCGCACACACACACGCGCACACACACACACAGAAAACCTTTTGTAACCACTGAAGGCTGTAGTGAGCAAAAGTAAATATGAATAGCCCCCCCTCGTATATTAGCAGGAAAAACAAATGACATTTACAGCATTCAACAAGCCGTCTCATTCTGCCAAACCAAACACTTTATATGATATGCAACAGGTGATTAAACCTCAGGGCTGGATTACTGATTGGAAAAAGTGTTCTTTTCCTACTGTTCCTATATTTGATCTAAGTATTATTGAAGGCTCTATTCTCAAGAGGGTGTGCACTGATGATGAGATGTGAGGCCCCCTTGGCACAGATGCATAAACAAGGCTGTCTTCCTTGAAAGTATGTTGGAAAAAAACAAAAATACTTTACTTTTGGGAAAAATTTCTTTCTCGTTAAGGATTAGATACACTAGAGCCAGCAGCATGTTAGCTTAGCTTAGCATAAAGCATGGAAACAAGAGTAAACTTCTAGCCTGGCTCTGTCCAAAGGTAACAAATCCACCGCACAGGGTCCCCTGGGTAACCCAGTGGTGTAAAAGACAATTGTTCTTGGTCAGATACACAAGGTTGTTCAGAATCAGTATAGTAAATTGCTAAACATACAGTATGCCACAAAACATGTTTAATTTCTTACTATAAACCTTTGTTAACTTATACAAATAGTCAAACTAACACTTTATCTGATTAGTTAAGGCAGCCTAAATGGAGTAAAACTCCCCCTAAAGCCCATGGCCTGGAGACTAAACGTGTCTACTGTTCTTGTTATGTAACCACGTGAGACTGCCAAATCCAATTTAACTAGCTTGAGAGATTCAGCATAAACCCCTCCCCTCCTATCCACAGCCCTGAGCCAAAACATTATTCTCCCAGACAGGAAGCTGACAGTTTTTCTGGCAACAAGACCCCACGACATGGGAATAATCCAAGCTGATGTTATCGGGGGAGAAAAAGGTCTTTTTACATTTCTCCGGAGAATAAAGAGGGATGACAGTGGTTACTAAATGGGACTGTTTACTTTTACTCTTATTTATGGCTAATGTAATGCATGTGTATGTATCGTTGTGAGTGTATACATGCATGTAAATGTAAAGCGTATGTGTATATAGTTTATTGATGCAATTTCATGTAGAGTATATTATAATATAATGAAATGTCTTATGATGTAATGTGTAGAGCTGACTGCTGCGGCATCAGCTAATCGGGATCCTATTAATAGTCAATAAACAATAAACAGCTGGAGTCAAACCAAACACAAAACATGAAGTAAAGGAAAAACTTTGCATAAAAAAAATATTTTATTAATTTAACTTGTTCAAAATTGTGTAAAAATACATAAATATGGGTACGGCATAGAAACAACATGAAATACACATGCTACTATTTAAAGTGGATAAAACAACATCACAGTAGATAATTCAAAGATGAGGTTATGTATACTCATCATATTTTTTTCCTTGCGGACAGCATCACTGCTTGATTTCAGTAAAACACCTAGAAAGGGACAAGAGATGCTACTAGATTCAGCACTATATCACATGTACACACGTTTTAACAACTCTTCTCAAGCTTCTGTTTGGAGACACGGTTTCATGTCTCCTTGACGTCCCCTCTAAAAAGGGGGGGAAAGAAAATGTACATCAGTGACACACAAACGCTACAATCTGTGGAAAAAAACCCAAAGTACAAATATATGTTCTACTGATTTTTTCTCATTAAAGGCTGTGATATTTATTATTTAAATCGTCTTACTATATGATGGGGTCAGAAATTAAAACAAGATGTTACATTTATTTTATTTAAATAAAAAATTAAGATATTTTTGGGCATTTTTCATGCTTTATTGATAGTTTTTGAAGAGACAGAGGTGAAATGGGGCAGAGAGGGGAGTGACATGCAGAGAACGACCACGGGCGGGAATCGAACCCGGGTCTGCCGGGCCGGGCCCGGGGGGGGGGGGGGGGTCAAAGTTAGTTTGACGTGATGATGTCGAGAATGTCTGTGCTCCAATCAGTATTGGTGTTTAAATGTCAAAAAAAAATATTATAAACACTCAGTGCCAAGTTGTTGCCTTTAAATGACTTGTTTTGTGCTACCAACAACACAGAAGGTTTTCAATGTATATGTTAAACAGAGAAATCTGGTATATCTTTACATAGGAGAAACTGGAACTAAAGATTTATAGTAGAGAAACCGTCATCAAAAAAAGAGCACATTAATAAATTACTTTCAAAGGACTGAGCGATGTATATAGTATCAGACAGAGAGGGATGGGGTTGTTACCTGGAGCGTGAGGAGGCTGCTACATCATATCTGTGATAAGCCAGTGGAGCTCCATAAAGAAGGGTCCTCCTGCATGGCTAACGTCTGGTTGACAAACCTCAGCATCCCCGTCAGTGAACTGGGATCCACTTCCTCATACTCATTACCCACCGGAGTGCACACAGACTCGGCCCTTGACAAGCTAGGCAGCTCATCGTCTCCCTCCTGCATTGAGGTAGCATCCATGTTGAGGTTTGAGTCCACCATGTAAGTGAGGGGGTTGAAGGAGAGGTCGGAGGTCACCGTGGCCTCCGTGGCACTAATTCCCTGCCAGCCGGTGTCTGGGAATGAGTGAACAACAGATCTGGAGGAGGAGTTCCATGGCTGCTTGCTCAAAGCCTCCCTCAGTGTGGGCTTCAGGCTCGCAGGGCTATGCAGAGAAAAGTCGCCACGAGTTTGGTGGCTCTCGATTTGGTTGGATATGCAAGGGTCGTAGTGTGTGTGGGGAGGGGACGACGGGCAAGGTCGTGTGTGTGTTGGGGAGAGGAGGCGAGTGGAGTGAGCGAGGTTGGAAGAGTTAGGGGAGAGAGTAGAGGTGGAGGAGGAGAGTTCAGGGGAGTGCAGAGCAGGGAGGGAGAGTGTGTGGTTGTACAGATGCTGGTGTTCAGCGGCTCGCTGCAGACTAGAAATTCTGGCAAGGAGTCGTGTCACCTCAGAATCCTGAAAAAAAGACAAGGAGATGCAATTAAAATCAGGGATGGGACCGATCCGATCCAGTATTGGTATAGGGTCCGATATACTGTATGGCTGCAATCCACTTATTGCATATCGGACTGAAGCCTCCAAACAATATATCAATCCAAATTACATAGCCTGATTTTCCTCAAAAAGAACCTGCAGATGTTTCTTGACTGTCATTTTGAATTACATATCGCTAGCTCCTGTGTTTTATCTGCTAATTTGGTTGTTCATGCTCTGGTGGTAGAGCAGGTCAGCCAATTATCCAAGGGTTGGCGGTTCGATTCCCGCCCTGCCACTTGTGTCATGGTTGTTGTGTCCTTGGGCAAGACACTTCACCCACCTTGCCTCGTATGAATGTGTATGACTGTATGTTTGAGGTGGTGGTCGGAGGGGCCGTAGACGCGAATTGGCAGCCACGCTACCGTCAGTCTGCCCCAGGGGAGCTGTGGCTACTATTGTAGTTTACCATCACCGGTATGACTGTGTGGGAATGAATGGTACCTGGATCTCTGTAAAGCGCTTTGAGTAAAACAAAAAAAAAAAGCGCCATATAAATTAGGGGTGGGAATCTCTTGGCACCTCACGATTTGATTCCGAGGTCAACGATTTCGATTCAAAATCGATTCTCAATGCATCTCGATGCAATTTTCTTTTTACGTAATTACCTATGTGTGATTTTCAAAAATATATTTATATACTAGTGGTGGGCCGATAACGGCGTTAACGTGCTGCGTTAACGCCAGACTCTTATCGGCGATAAAAAAAATATCGCCGTTAATCTCTTGTTCCTCTTATTTTAGCGCGGATGTATACCTGGCCGAATTGCACTGTAGTGCACGAGTCAGAACGAGTCCGACTTCGCACCCGTGTACCACATCAAACGTAACGTGCTGACATGGATGCAGCTAGGAAGCCGCCGGGTTTGCTTCAGGGAAAATGTATTTTTAAGAAGCTTCCCAATGGAAACCTCGACAAGACCAAGGTTGTTTAACACCTTGTGCAATGCGGAATTGGTTTACTGTAGGAGTTCTAACAGTCTGTGCTCTCGGAAGCGGCCGGGGCATGCGTGTGTGCAATGGGAGAGCTTTGTGTGGAGAGAAAAAAAAGAGGCAAGGGAAATCGCCAAAGCCAATGCATAGCCTCGACTCATTAAAGGTTGAAAATCACTGAATTACACAACATGTAGGCTAGCCTATGGCTTAAGGCTATGGAAATCATTATGGAAACAATATTTTTTTTTATCAGTGATAGCTCAGCTGATCTCGTTGCTATAGAGACCACGTCCGTCCGCTTTGTTTGACAACTGACAGAGCTGCCAAGTCTCACCCTTTTGGCCGTCAGACACACTCATATCAACCAGCTCACACTCTCACACGCTAGCCTACAACTCAAATTTCTCACGCGGAGAAGTTAATCCCCAAAATAACGATTGTTTTGCGGGACTTTTATTTTGACAGTCTTATATTGAAAAGCTAACGGACATGAGTTCCGTGACATCCTCTTTCTGCACGCAAGTTAACTTGATGCATTAGGTGTGCACCTGCACAGGAGATGAGCCCCTGGTCTGATGCGCCACCTGGCTTGAGAAACACGTTCTCAAAGACTTACTTTGAGTCATTATTTAGGGAGCACACACATATTATGAATGAATTCAAATGAGCCATTTTAATCTAGATTAATCTAGATTAATTCCAAAATTAATCTAGATTAATCTAGATTAAAAAAATTAATCTATGCCCACCTCTATTATATACACATCTGAGTTTGCTCCTCAGAGTTTGCTAATCACTTCCTACTTTTGTGATGATCATTAAATACAATCAATAGATGAATTACCTTCTCTAATATTGCATTAGAGAAAAAGCTTTTCTTGTCACAAATATGACTTTCTATGACCAGTGCAATAATCAATGCAGCTTTCAACACAATATGGGAGTATGTAAAAACTAAACCGATTCAGTTTAATTTTCTTTCTACTCTTGTGAATCATGTTTCTATAGGATTTATATTCTGTTATTTTCTGTCATTTCAACACATTGTGCAAAAAGTATGGCTTGGAATTCAGCTCTCATACAAAAACGTTAACAGACACAAAGCCAGTGCAGGTCATATGGGTTTGCTGCTCTCTGCCCTTTTGTCGCCACTTTTAACAACTCGCACTTGTGTGGTGTGCATGCGCAGTGGCGCAGGAAATACTAATATTAAATACTAGTAAAAAACTGGATTTTTATAAATCCAGTGTTTCCCCTACAATTATACAGGCCT
The DNA here is from genome assembly GCF_949987685.1 of Ammodytes marinus. Classification (NCBI taxonomy): domain Eukaryota; kingdom Metazoa; phylum Chordata; class Actinopteri; order Uranoscopiformes; family Ammodytidae; genus Ammodytes; species Ammodytes marinus. The sequence continues at coordinate 17,991,218 of NC_137213.1, read as the reverse complement.
GGCGGGCCCGCCAGGCCAACGGGACCCCCCGCCAGGCCAACAGCTAACCAAAAAAATGTTTTTTTGTCTGCGCGGTGCGATGCGCGTGTGCATTCGGAGCGCACATGTCAAACAGCGAAACTGATGAGAAATAAACTTCCTTTATAGGTCCATGGCAGGAGCATGACTAGCCAGCAGACATTACACTGGAGATATTTAGGACTCAGTAACAGGGAGTTGAACAGGAAAAAGTGCTGAGCAAAATTTAGAAAGCTAAAGCCGCTACGTCGCCGTGGCAACCTAATTTGCAAGTTATTTTGAAAACAGCAGGCTATTGTAGCCCTACAAGCTTTATTTTTTGGTATTTTCAATGCTACTTTATTTGTATGTTTTAAATTGAGAGCTAGGCTACATGAAATATGAAATTTGGCTTATTTTGCACACATTTTGATTGATTGGCTAATCATGATGTGTAGCCTAGGTTCATTTATTTTAAATTAATATTTGATAAATTAAAGGAAATGTTTCATGATCCAGATTATTCCAGAAATTAATACTAGAGAGGACATACCTGTCTATATTAGGTCTTAGTGTTTATTGTATCTTATTTTCATATCCATGTGTTTTTCTTCAATAGTTTATATGGCTTGTGTCTCCAAATTATTCCAGAAAATTGTTTTAGGCAGGACATATATGACAGCTGTTTACAGAGCAAAAAAAATAAAATCAGATTTAGCTTCTCAAAGTGCACCAGATTGATGCATTTAACTTTAAAAAGTTAAATTTTTTCTTCCGCAGGGGCATGCCCCAAGACCCCACTAGAAGGTCCATTCTCCCCCAGCAGTCTCAAAAAATCCTGAGGGAAACACAAAATGTACAAACGTACCGAATGTGAAGGCATAACCCTATGCCCTAATTTGTAGCGGGCTGTCAAAAGAGGCTCATCCATAATACGGTTACTTTTGGTCAATTTCTACTAGAAATGTGGTACGCACGCCGCGCGCATACTCTTTATCAGCTTTTACCACCGGGCCTAAAAAAAAATCTAGGGGAAACACTGAAATCGATTATTAACTTTTATGAATCGATTCGGAATCGTTCGAGGGAGAATCGCGATTAATCGGAAAATATTTTTTTTGTTCAGTGTCGTTGTTGCTGCATTAAAATAAAGCCCTTCTTCATTCAGTTACACATTCTTGCACTTCATTGAAATATTCTTTACACTTTCAAAGGCTCACTGTTCAAATAAATGGGTTCCAATACATAAACCTTTTTGGATTTTTTGTATATGTTTTGCTCTTTTAAATTAGAATTGCTGTGTTACTTAATTCTTCATAATCTTACACCTAATAATACCACCAACAAAATGTCTTATAATAATTATGATATCGGACAGTATCGGCCGTTTTGGAAATCCCAGATATCGGACTCCGATCGGAACTGAAAAATAATGGATCAGATACATACTATTTTAATATTACACTTCCGGGGTGTAAGTTTCATTGCAAGCACATTTCTAAACAGGACACTACCTTGATGAGCAGGGACTCGTAGGAGCATTCCATTGTCTTCTCGGAGGCCTGGAGCTGAGTCTGGAGCTGGGCGGTCTCGGCTCTGGCTTGGTTTAACTGGTTCCTGAGCTGCTCCAGCTGGGCATGGAGCTGGTTGTTCTGTGATGTGGTCTGTTCCCCCAGAATCCTGCTTTGCTCCAGCTGTGTTTTACTCATAAGGAACTGGGTCTGAATGTGGTCCTTTTGAGTATTGAGGATGGCCACTTGGTTTATGACGCAATCCAACTCAGCCTTGGCTTGTTCCCGCTGGTTCTGGCTCTGCTGAAGTTGAGCGGAGAGCTGGAGAGGGACGATAAAGGCAGACGGATGAGACATGAATTTTTTATTTTTTTATTTTTTTTACAAGCTGATATGATGATGTGAATATGGATACACTGCTCCGATAAGAATATGATCCACTTCCTTATGATTGTAATCATCTAATCCCAAATTGGGAAAAGGAGGCACAGGAATAGCACCATATCAACAGGATTTAAGATCTTATCAGTTCTGTGTGATGATGGGATGAACTCAAGATATCAGGTAGTCTCATGGGGGTTGACGATTGTGTAAAAAAAGAAACGGACACAACTAGAGAACAACAGTGACAAACAGGAAGGCAGACCCAAAACCAATACCCACAAGACTTTCATTGCGTAGAAGAACAAGGGTTGTCACATCGTTGTGCTAACACAATTATGTTATAGTTTCAAATGACAAGCCTATCACAAAGATCATACATTGAATCTGATGCTCAGCAAAGAACCAAGCCATGCAGAACAACTGAACCATGCAGCATGGTTTCCCTCTTTGAACATGTTTTCCTAAATAAAAATAAAAATAATTATTCAATGCATTTGAAGGAAGGATGAAGAGGACACCGGTATTGAAGCCTCAGTAGCTACTACACACAGACCAACCCGATCTCACGCCGAGGCGTGAGATACACACGCATGGACCGGCGTCTAACTCACACGCCTTGCCTGACCAGGGCGTGTGAGTTACACGCGCACCTCCCGTAGTCAAGATGGCGGCCGCGGTTTTCCGTCAATGTTTTATCTATATTATAACCTCTCCCTGTCCCCTTGCCCTAACCCTAACCACCGAGGGGGCTGCAGCTAGATAGTATTGAAATGCTGGGAGAACATGTCGTGCTATTCCTGGGAGAACATGTCGGCCCCTGTTGGTGCTATTCCTCCGTTCATTTAGACTATTCCTCCATTCATTTAGACGGCGGGAGGTGCGCGTGTAACTCACACGCCCTGGTCAGGCAAGGCGTGTGAGTTAGACGCCGGTCCATGCGTGTCTATTAGACGCCTCGGCGTGATACCAGGTTGCACAGACACACACACACAAATCTGTGGAGGTAGTAGTAGAGCAGAAGAGGTAAGGAGAAAATTATTTCCCTTGTACGAGTTGTTTCTACGGAGCCCCGCAAGGGACATGGGGGGAAAAAAATGTTTTTAGTTAAAAAAAATTTAAAAATTTAAATTAAAAATTAAAATCAAACTCGAGATTTCAAGATCACACTCAAGTTTTTTCTTCCCCCATGTCCCTTGTGGGGCTCCGTATGCGTCTAATGACACCCCACAAGCTTTTCTAGAATAAAATAGCAGAATCTTGAAACAAATCTGAGGCTGTGTTCGGAAAGCCATACTAGCGTCCTACGTCCTACATACTCACCATCTATATACTACATACTGTCTACTCAAAGATCGATTGTGTATGTGAGGTGCATCAAAACGTTTTCAGTTGAAGTACACTCAACAAAAATATAAACGCAACACTTTTGTTTTTGCTCCCATTTTTCATGAGATGGACTTAAAGATCTAAAATTCATTCCAGATACACAATATTACCATTTCTCTCAGACATTGTTCACAAATCTGTCTAAATGTGTGATAGTGAGCACTTCTGCTTTGCTGAGATAATCCATCTAACCTCACAGGTGTGCCACATCAAGATGCTGATCTGACATCATGATTAGTGCACAGGTGTGCCTTAGACTGTCCACAATAAAAGGCCACCCTGAAATGTGCAGTTTTGTCTCACAGCAAAATGCCACAGATGCCACAAGCATTGAGGGAGCGTGCAATTGGCATGCTGACAGCAGGAATGTCAACCAGATCTGTTGCTCGTGCATTGAATGTTCATTTCTCCACCATAAGCCGTCTCCAAAGGCGTTTCAGAGAATATGGCAGTACATCCAACCGGCCTCACAACCGCAGACCACGTGTAACCACACCAGCCCAGGACCTCCACATCCAGCAGGTTCACCTCCAAGATCGTCTGAGACCAGCCACTGAGACAGCTGCTGAAACAATTGGTTTGCATAACCAAACAATTTCTGCACAAACTGTCAGAAACCGTCTCAGGGAAGCTCAACTGCATGCTCGTCGTCCTCATCGGGGTCTTGACCTGACTCCAGCTCGTCCCCGTAACAGACTTGAGTGGGCAAATGCTCACATTCGATGGCGTCTGGCACGTTGGAGAGGTGTTCTCTTCACGGATGAATCTCGGTTTACATTGTTCAGGGCAGATGGCAGACAGCGTGTGTGGCGTCGTGTGGGTGAGCGCTTTGCTGATGTCAATATTGTGGATCGAGTGGCCCATGGTGGTGGTGGGGTTATGGTATGGGCAGGCATCTGTTATGGACGAAGAACACAGGTGCATTTTATTGATGGCATTTTGAATGCACAGAGATACCGTGATGAGATCCTGAGGCCCATTGTTGTGCCATACATCCATGAACATCACCTCACGTTTCAGCGAGATAATGCACGGCCCCATGTTGCAAGGATCTGTACACAATTCTTGGAAGCTGAAAATGTCCCAGTTCTTGCATGGCCAGCATACTCACCGGACATGTCACCCATTGAGCATGTTTGGGATGTGCTTGACCGGCGTATACGACAGCGTGCACCACTTCCCACTAATATCCAGCAACTTCGCACAGCCATTGAAGAGGAGTGGACCAACATTCCACAGGCCACAATTGACAATCTGATAAACTCTATGCGAAGAAGATGTGTTGCACTGCATGAGGCAAATGGTGGTCACACCAGATACTGACTGGTTCTGAGTCCCCAGACCCCCAATAAAGCAAAAAAATGCACATTTCAGAGTGGCCTTTTATTGTGGACAGTCTAAGGCACACCTGTGCACTAATCATGATGTCAGAACAGAATCTTGATGTGGCACACCTGTGAGGTGGGATGGATTATCTCAGCAAAGCAGAAGTGCTCACTATCACACATTTAGACAGATTTGTGAACAATGTTTGAGAGAAATGGTAATATTGTGTATCTGGAATGAATTTTAGATCTTTAAGTCCATCTCATGAAAAATGGGAGCAAAAACAAAAGTGTTGCGTTTATATTTTTGTTGAGTGTATATATACCTTTTACTGTTGAAAATATGTCCAGGAACTTTTTCTTTATTGCAATACGCATTGTCTAAAAAAAATAAAGTGTAACAAATATGTCTAAATTCAGACATTGTGCACCCAACCCTCTGGAACTCCCTCCCCCCAAACATCAGCATTTCAGACTCAATAAACTCATTCAAAAGTTAACTCAAAACTCACCTCTTTAAGGAAGCATAATGACACCTGACTCCAATTCAAACCTTATTTTACTTTTTTCTGTATTTTCTTTTCTTTTTCTACATGTATGATTCTCTATGATGTAAAGTGTCTTTGAAATACCTTCAAAAAAGCACTATATAAATTCTATCAATTATTATTATTAACAGTCAAGCGATGACCAATGCCTCTGCTATTGGTGTCAGGGGGAACTGTCAAGTGTAAATTAATCCAATGTATTACAACACACCTGCTGCTGCTGTAAATAGGCTATAGCATTAATGCTATTCATTTAGGCTACCTCCAGGGCAGCAATACATTTCACACATGATTGCTTAACAAAAAAATTAAAAATCGGCAAAAAACGTCCGATGCCGATAATTCCGAAATATGCGATAATCGGCCGATATAATCGGCCGGCCAATAAATCGGTCGGGCCCTAATGCAGATACAATGCTTAGAGTGCTGTTGATAAAGATACAATCAGACATTATATAGAAATATTTCAAATATTTACAGACTGAAACCTTTACATTTTATGAAAAAGAACTAACAACTTTCTCAACATAATTACTCGTCCTTTCAAATGACCTCTCACTCTGGTGATGTAATGCACCCTATGCACACTTTTCTCCATGCATGCCTTGTCCACGTGATCACCTGGTAATTCAAAGTCTGAACCCTTTCCTGTATGAGGGAATGTGTAGGAATGTAGTGCAAAGAGAAAATCCTTTCATCTGGTTGGACTGGGCCTAATTCGCTATGGAGTACTCCCACTCACAGGAAGACACACCTCTTGTAAGGACACAAACCCTCATCATCACTTATGTTATTTCCTCAGACATACACAGCATTTCATAATGTTTGAGAGAAATGGTAATATTGTGTATCTGGAATGAATTTTAGATCTTTAAGTCCATCTCATGAAAAATGGGAGCAAAAACAAAAGTGTTGCGTTTATATTTTTGTTGAGTGTATATTCAAGCAATAAAGAATTTTTTCTTCTTTTTATAAGATTCAGGCCGTTTAGACGCTGTTTAGCGTATAACCGCCCTCCACAGGTTAGATATTGAACAAGATTTTTACAGTCCTGTGTTCATCATCTGTGTTTTAGACCTCTTGTTTTATAATCTAAGTAGGCCTATCTTTAAGAACACTAATCACGTTTCGTGGCGACTCAGTAATGAAACTGAAAGTTAATTCAATAGCCTAAATGAAAACAGACAGTCAAAACAGCGTCCAAATGAGCTAAAATCCTAACAAAAAACAGCAACATGGCACACTTATTTTTAGGTAAGCTCTAATTGATTATTTATTAATTTTTTCACACGTTTATGTTTTGAGGCGGAGGATCCGTCCAACGCTCTCTGTCCGGCTCATCAGACAGCACTCATATCAGCTGTCTGTCAGTTGAACTGGACGAGCTGCGATGTGTGGAACACAGCATTCAGTTCTGATCTTATATACTATCTATGGTTCTGATCTATCTCCACTATCAGACTGGCATGACTCATTTCACTTAGTAACTCTAATGTTGTTAGGTATTTATCTTCATCTCTTATCTATTGTAAGAGTTTATGAATGACTGCACGTACAGTTGTCAGATCACGGACCCCAAACAATGTCGTTGCCTAGCAACTTGCTCGGAAATATTTAATTTTCCTGTGCATGACCCAGTGCATTGTGGGGCGGTTGAGTAGGAAAAGTATCCAATCGATCCATACCCAAAATCTTCCCGGAAGTTAGTACTCATCCGGGAATTTCTCGCATAGCCAAACTCGCATATCCAACCGTCACATACTCAAATTGAAGTCAAAATGAGTATGAGTAGGATGTTAGTATGGCTTTCCGAACACAGCCATAGTAGGGGAGAGTGGCCTAAGTTGTGCAACTTTTCACTCAAAGTGACTTTAAAGTAAGCCTTGACAGTAAAGTCTCCAACTCAAATATGTACATATATTTCAGGGTGTTGTGCATCCCTGGCAATAAAAACTTTGGATCTGGAATAAACTGTTGAAGAAATATAGCTTTCGGAAAAAAAGTTGTCTTGTTGCACAACTTGCCCCCGGTGTGGTGTAAGTTGTGCGGTTGGAGAGAATACCATGGGGTAAATTGTGCATTGATATATATCTCATAAACTGTAATGCAAGACAAATCCATAAGACAATCACTTATTTAAGGTGTATTTAAAGTAAACAAAGTAAATAGTTGACAAAGATTGAAGGACAATTTTCTTAAACAAGGCCTAGCAGATCTAATGGTTTTACCTGCAAAGCTCACAATGACAAAGTCACCATCATCATCTTTCTGGCCATCTGAACTCTCATCAGTGGTGTCGTTAAGTGGAATTGAGAAGTCGCTCTCTTCTGAGCTACTGTAGACAATCACTTTCTTTTGGTGACCAGCGTATACAGCCATGCCACTGGCACAACTCTCAGAAATGTACTTTGCACTAGTTGCTCCGTGCTTGTGGAACCAACTGCCACCTGACAAATGTGATTCCCTCGACATTTCTGCCTTTAAATCAAGGCTCAAAACCCATATGTACACCCTGGTGTTTCCTCCCCATTAACTATCTTACATCTGCACTACTATCTGTGTTTATGTGGATGTATGGGCTTTACGTCTTTTATTTTGGTAATTGTTATTTTACCTTCATTGTTTACCTACTGAATGCACTATGTACAGATGTGTCAAATGTTTTCAAACTTGTCTATAAGTGTTCAGACACAATAATCAAAAAACCTTGATCATGGAAATTTTACTTTGAAAGGCAAAACACAGTTTTTTTTAGCTTAAATGTGCTTATATCTTATTCTTTGTGTCTCCCTTCTTTACAGGATGAGTCAAATGGATGGCTCTTCTTAAATATGTGGTCACATTTCCAATTTCTTCCACGGTTTTCTAGAAACAAGGGGTGGCACAACTTCCAAAATGCACAACTTAGGCCACTCTCCCCTATTTCATAACAGACAATAAACTGAGACTCTACAACAAGAGTTTACTTCCTGGAATGTATTTGTCTACCTGGGTAGAATTCAACCTCTTTACACCAAACTAAGTGAAAACAAGTGCAATTATGGGAAACCAAGTTATGCACGGAATAATTTAATTATCAGCGAGCGACTAAATTATAATTAACTGTGCCTGGACATTACCCTTTCGTTGGCGGCATCCAGCTCTCTGGTCAAAGTTTCACAGCGACGTTGAGTTTCTTCAAGCTCTTGCTGTAAACTCTGGCCTTTCTGTCGACACACATGCAGCTGCTGGTTGAACTCCTGGGACTCCTAACACCACGAACACACAGAAATATATATATATATATATATATATATAATACTGTTTTACATTTTAATACAAATTTATTTCAGTTTATTGTCTAATTGAATTTTATGTTTATATATATGTTTTACATTAACTGTTTTACATTCATACAAATTTATTTAAATTTAATTTCAAATTTAATTTTATGGTTTTTTTTTTTTTGATTTATAATGTTTATTGTAATTTTCTGTCAACATGTCAGTAGTTAAATCATGTAGTCATCCATAGCAACTGTGTATCTTATCACAGGAGTTGACTCATTTCTCACATGTTGTGTGTCCTCTTACTCTGTTTGCGCTCCTGACCATCATGTCTCTGTCGGTCATCTCCCTCTGTACGTCTCTCAGCTCGCTCTCTCTGGCCTCCAGTCTCTGCTGCACTGACTCCACCTTCCTCTCCATCTCCTGCATGTGTTCTCTGATGTCCACTTCCAGCTGGGCCAGCTAAGACAAAAGGGATAGGAATAAAGAATGGAGGAGAGATTAGATATTGCAAATGAAAGGAAATCGACTGAAGATATGTTTGCTCCAGTCAGTGTATGTGTTTTGTACCAGCTGTGCTCTCTGCTGGAGCTCCCCCTGTCTTTCCTTCAGTGAGTTGTCCATGTCTAAAACCTCGTGAGTTCTCTCTTCCAACTCCTTCTGGGTCTCACTGTGAAGACACACACACACACACACACACACACACACGCACACACACGCACACACACGCACACACACGCACACGCACACACGCACACACGCACGCGCACACGCACACGCACAAATAGATAGTTCAGACACGTATTGAGTTCATATTTGTAACTTGAAGAAAACTTGAAAGGCAGTTATAACTGTGTGGACCTCTTACAGGTCCAAATACAGAGAACATGCCTTTCTACAGTATATATATTATCTTTATTATTGAACAATGTTGACATTTGGTTAGGGTGTAATCAATGTCATTGCCTCTTTGTGTGATAGGGACACACTAAAACAGTTATGTTCTTCTCCAAAGGGTGTTTTCTACATGCTCCCCATGCTAGTGTCTGTACTCAGAAAGACAATAACAATAAATAAAATCTAATTGGGAACAAATGGAGTGACTAAGGATTATTAAATTGAAACGTTAACTATCCTTTCTTCCCCCCTTTTACACAAGAACATGAGTCAATCTTTCAAGTGTGTGTCCAGTTAAGTGCTTGATGTGCAACAGCTGAACACCATGTGTTATGTTACACTATGGTGATTGAAATGGACATTGTTTATATCTGCGTCAGTGTTATGTTTTAAATGGATAAATATTTCAACACAAACCAGAGCATATGTGCAAATCAGTCACAACAAATAACATGACATGTTACACAAGTCCAAGGGAAAATGACTTCAAAATATTAACCAGAAATCATATTTTTGAATCTTCAAAAGCAATTTTTTTTTTAAAGTAAGTCTATAAAAATGAGACACTGGAACAATGACGGTCTCCATGACTGTGTGAGTGTCTCAGAAGAGTCCGATACAACAGAGGACTTTATCGAAGCAACAGCACATCGACCTGGTCTCTGTCGCAGCTCTGTCCCTCCGTCCCTGCCGGCACAAGGACATTTCGCAAGACAGCGGTTCCTCACCTAAGTTGGAAAGTCAGCTTTTCCACCGAGGCTTGGCGGTCATCAGCGGTGGTTTGGGTTCTTTGCAGCACATCTCGGAGTTTCTCCAGTTGTTCCAGAGTGTCGGCCAACTCTCCCCGCTCCACCTGCAGCTGTCCCTCCAACATCTGGACCCGCTGGGCATAGCTGAGCCTGTCTGACTCACTGGCATGGAGCTTCTCCTCCAGATCTACCACTGGGAGGGGCAAGAAGGAAAAGAAAACAACAAGTTAAGAAAAAAAAAAGAGCAAATTAAGGAGCATAATAGAAATTTGAAAACTCTAGCTTTGCTGAGATTCAGTACAACACATGCGGATCCAATGACTCTACTCTGCAAAAGAGATAAGTAAGTTAAACAACAGAAAGTGAAATATCCTACAAAGCACAGACACTGGTTAACGCACCCATGTCGACCTTGCTGTTGAGTTGTTTGGTTGTTTGTAGCAGGCTTTCCTCCATGCGGCTGATGTGAGAAGTCTTGACGGCGACCTCCTCCTTCAGATGCTGCAGCTCCACTCGAGACTTTGTCATCTCTGATGTCAGGTGGCTGCAGGAGGCGCAAAGAGAATATCACAGAATTATCATTATACATTTGCACAGCAATTCAATTAACCAAAAAAAGTATGTTTAAGACAATTTGCTGCAAACAAAATGAAGACATGCTGCAGAAAGAAAAAGATTTGAACACATTAAAGCAGGGGTACCCACAAGTGTTCAGCTTGTGAGCTACTTTTATAATGACCAAGTCAAGAAGATCTACCTACTATAAAAATGCAAAACATATTAGTCCCTGGAGCTGAGAGGTTTCGTAGGCCCCCTGAGAGTCCGTCTTACAACACAAAACGTGTAATATTTCTTTTGATTAATAAACAAATCATTTTAAGGTAATACTCAGGGCCTTTTAGGCGGATCCGGGGGCATGCCCCCCCGGAAGAAAAATTTGAAACTTTTAAAGTAAAATTTATCAATCTGGTGCATTTTGAAGAATGTCTTCGCGATCTACCCACAATGCCTGCGTTCGACGTAATGGGCACCCCTGCATTAAAGCATTGTAAATTGCCATTTTTTTTTACTATTTGACTGGGTACAGCTGGGTGTGTGTGACAGTTCCTCACCTCAAAGTGAGCATGGCTCCCATCATAGACTTTAAGAGAGAAGAAAATTCCTCCTGATGATTTGAAAGGAGCTAAACCGAGCTAAGCAAACATGTCTTTCGAAGGCACATTTATAACAACTAACATGTTTGGGTTTTTGAGCTTTTAATATGTCCCAACAAAAATAAAATCAACCAACAGAACAAAATTAATTTAAACACATTTCTGAGGCGCCTATCTCCCAAGTCTCAAACAAGATCCTCATTTACACAGGCAAATTCATGCCTCACAGGGGCAGGGAAGGAAGGGGGGGGAAGATGCTTCATGCCTACAGACAATTAGGATACGGTGCAATCATAAATATTGTCTCACAGTCTGTTGTGGCGTTTTATTTCATTTGCTGCAGGTCAAGAACGACAGTTTGCTTGCAAGAATGTCATGTTGGAAAATAGACACAAACTAAAGCCCCATACAAACTCCATAAACAGTTTCTGGGTTTTGATGCGATACCACACTTTATGAATGAATGAATGAAAAAGAGTGTGAACCTATGTAAATAAAAAATATTAAGCACTGAATGTAACATTTTGAATTATTTCAGTGCAGCACGGTTTTGTGTTTTCAAACAGTGATAACCAATACTACTAATAATAGTTAGAGTCTAATGTGAGTGTGCCTGTGTGTGTACAGGTGTTCTTACCTAACAGACTCAGAGAGTTGTGTGTTCTGCTGGCTCATCTCCTGCAGGTCTTGGTCTTTCTCCTGGACATTCAGCTCTCTGTTCCTCACCTCATCCTGCAGAGATGCCCGGGATCGCTCCAGCTGTTGCTCCAGACTGGCCACCTACGGAAGGACACCACATCAGCATCCATCTTTACTTTACTCAGAAATAAAAACAAAACAGGACATCAATACAAGATAGACAGATCACGTGCTGCTTACTTCACTCAAGAGGAACAGGTTGTCAGCCATTAAGAAATAATATAAGAAATTAAGAGCAGAAAAAAAACTGTTTGCTAAATCATTGTTTATGTTACTACTCAAGGCACTGTGCGTAACTCAACTTATGTGACAACCGCACATTGTAAAGCTCTTAAACTTTAAAATTGACTGACCCGAATGCTTCTAAGCTTTGTTTGTAGCTATGGCAATCAACGCCCAAATCAGTAGTAGATCACGTCGTGTTTTTTTTTAATGCATTACATCAATAATTTCTAATAACCCAGTAGTAGTATCGCATTACCAGTATTAGTCATTTATCATTATTAGTTTTGATAAATCGCAGGTAATTCGCTAATTCACTGACCCTTCAAAGCCCCCTAAAAATTGTATTTGCCCTTATGGGGTGTATTAGGAAGAAGTTTGCTAATCTTCCTATTAGAGAACAGCCGCCACACTTATGTTTATCTTCTGCTCATTATATAATATTCATTAAGCTGTTGTTCTTGTCAATGAAGTTTAAGTTCTTGTGCACTGAAATAGTTCAGCCAGTGAATTTTTTTCCAAGACCAGTTTAAATAGTGTCACTAAATATTATAGATAACTCAAAAATACTTAGGTAGTTCTCATTTTTTTACCCAGATGTACATTGTCTTGTCAACCTAACCTACTTGTGTCTGCAGCAGGCTCTGACTCTCCTCCAGTTCAGAGATGTGAGTGGTGCTCTCGGTCAGCATGGTCTGCAGCTGCTGGAGAGAATGCTGCAGCCCAACGTTCTGCTCATTGGAGCTCTGACAGCAGAGACTAGCACTGTGGAGCTTCTCCTGCAGAGAGGACACCTACGGAGGGAGGGATGGGGGCATAGGGGTTATGCTGAAAAATAGGCTACTGCATTTTAATGAAAAGAAAAGATAGAAGGGTACTGTACCTTGTCGTTGCTCCTCTGAAGCTCACTCTCGTGGTTCTGCTCTACCTCCTCCATCTGCTGCACGTACAAGTTCAGTTCCTCTCTGCACGCTGACAGAGACAACTGCAGTTCACACACCTGGATGTTCACACACAGAAGACACGGATGGCGCAAAGCGAGGGGGTTATTGGGGAATTCTTGATTTCTGTCAGATGTTTTCGTCAAGTTAAACATATGATATTTGCGGCCAGGTCTTAGTACAAACCTTGGTGGCAGACTGATCCGCCTGCTCTTTCAAACTCTGCAGCAGCTCCTCGTTGAGTCTTACTTCAACCTGCTTCTGCTGTAATTCAAAATTGTCAGTAAGAACAGGGGTTAAATACGTGTTGTTGGGCCTTTAAAATTAAATCTGAAGGGTTCCTGTGCTATACGTAGTGAAGGGAGATGTTTGCACTTCTACGGGCCTGCATACTGTAACGACTAGTCTCCACCAAAAGCGTTACGGAGGCATTTTGCAAGCCTTTTGTGCACGCACGAAAAACGCAATGATTTTTATTTGATTCATTGTAATTTAAACTTTGGTCATATTTTCATTTTATTATCTGACCTATGGCTGACATGTTTTCTCCTTTATTGCGAATCATTGCTAGCCTGGAAATCCAGACCTACCGCTGGCTAATTATATTTGCTGCACCTGTTGGTCTGGACACTCTCCATTGAAGCACATTAAATATGTCAGAAAATTCTGAGCTACGTTTCAATTGGTTATATCTGATATGTATGGTGTTCAGGGGCGAACGTAACCGGATGACGACAGTGTTGTGCATGCGCCGTCGTAGCCGTGATAGTAAACAACAGCGATGGCTGTGGATATGTTGTGGATATGAGTGTGAGAAGGCTTTGGCCTCGACACTTTACGATTTGTAAGACAGCACTCACATCTTTCATTAGCAAATAAGAGGAATGCTCTGTTTTGCCGACCGACCACGGCAAAAGTTTAATTTAACATTTAATCCCGCTGTTCACTAAATGAACGGGGCTTAATATGTCACCTTGTCCATTGGTCTGATTGGTTGTAGTGCTATCCAATTGCGTGCAGTGGTATTTGAAATGCACGAGTAGGAGCCGCTCCTTGAGTTGGGAAGGTCTATTGATCGTGGCCAGACCCTATATCGTTCTAGATATGGAACTGGATTTCCAGGCTAGATCATCAGTGTTGATGGAAAAATGTATAAGGAATACTCACACAAGGAAAAGTGCACACAGCACAGAAAGTTTGTCTCCCGGTATGTTGTTTCGACGCTTTGAAATGCGCTGAAAAGACGGGACCGGTAGAAACAGTCGCAGCAGTGGTGCGTTTCAGCGCGTGTACATTTCAACGGACTCGCAAGACGCTTTTGGTGGAGACTAGGGGTAAGACGTGTGCTGACCAAGCCCCAACCACAGCGAGTTCTACCAGCATCCAATAAGGACAAAGCGACAAACATTGCAGTACCTTCCGGTGGCCACGGCAATTTTTCTTTGACTCACTTGTTAAACAGACGTTTTCATAGTCTTATTAAACCTATTTACGGCCTGGTCAAAAAAAACATTCGTCTGTATGTTTAGGTCATATCTCCATGACAACACTGAGGGGGGTGAATTTTGTTTCTAGCAGGCTAGTTTTTATTCTTTTGGAAGTTAAAATGTATTCGCGCGATCTCTTGACTGACAGCTCTCCGCCCGTTGTCCCTCACTTTGCCTCGGAGGTATACGTCAGCTAGATGGGCGTATCTCCCTCGCCCCGACGTGAAGGGGAGTAAAAATCTCACAAGATGGCGACGCACATAAGCCAGGAGAATTGGATGCCGTGTGATTAACTGAGGTCAGCCCGGATGCTACATCCATTTTATATACTATCTATGGTGCTGACCTGTGTGAGTTGGTCCAAAGAGCTCTGCAGCAGGAGGGCTGCTTTATGGGCCTCGTCTCGCTCCCTGTGGAGAGAGCTCAGCTCCTGCTCTGTCGCCAACACCCGAGACTGAGCCTCTTCCACAGACAACCGTAACTGCAGTACAGGGAAAATCCAGTTATTTACTAGAGGTAATATAATTTAATCACGGTTTTAAATATGTGACTATATAGCTGGACTTGTAGGTCCAAATCAACTTTTTAGAATGATTTTGTAGCTGATGAAATACAGGTGAATTGAATAGAAGTGAACAGATAAACATCAGGGGCCAGCAACATAATTACACTGTGGAGTTTCAGCAGAGAGAAATTGAGTGAGACAAACGTGTAGTAGTTGTAGATTACCAGTTCAATGCTGTGCTGTTGCTCCATTAACTGTTGAGATTGAGTTTTTTTACACTTCTCCAAAGACTGCTGGTACTCTTTTTGCTTTTTGCTCATAAGTGACTGGTAATGCTGAAGGGAGCAGGTTTTCTCCTGTAATTGGAAATAATTATTTTTTATATTGCAAACAACGGATGGCAAGGACAAAATAAAAGTAGGTGTATGTTTGTGTGTCGTGTGTGTGTCGTGTGTGTGTGTGTGTGTGTGTGTGTGTGTGTGTGTGTGTGTGGTGTGGTGTGGTGTGGTGTGGTGTGGTGTGGTGTGGTGTGGTGTGGTGTGGTGTGGTGTGGTGTGGTGTGGTGTGGTGTGGTGTGGTGTGGTGTGGTGTGTCTTGTACCAGTAGCTGATTCTCCAGATTAGTGTTGGTCAGCGCTGCCTGACTGTAGGCTGAGGTTTTCTCCTGTAACTGTTTCTCCAGCGCCGCCACACGTGCACCTTTTCGTTTTAACTGAAGTGAAAGAGTTGAAAGTTGTTGAAAGTAAAAGGTTAAATAAATAAAATAAATAAACAATACAGATGACCACCACACTGCTTTATAAATGATCAATGGTCTTAAAAAGAACAAAAGCAAGAAAAGTGGAAGACGGAATTGAAGGTTAGAAAGGTTACCTCTTTCTGTGCGTCAGTGGCCTGGCTGACTTGGTCCATGAGGTCCGTGTGGAGGCTCTGGTAGTGGGAGGCTCTCTGGGCCATAGAGCTCTGCAGGGTGGAGATCTCCTCCTGGGCTCTAATCAGACGCTCCTGTAGACGCTCCACCAGGTTGTTCTGCTTGGTCCGTTCCGCTTCCATCGACTGCATCACTCGCAGCAGCTGCTGGTAGCCTTCACCTGTGGGGATTGAGCCATGGGGAAAGAATCACATATGATATTATAGGGGGTAATTATATACAGTACCTATGCAACTGTGTATTGTTTCATTTGAACTTTATTACGTTTCAATAATCCAAAAAGAATTTCACTCTAAGAAACAGAAGAATGATGGGTAGAAACGTAGTGTTTAGAGAAAAAGGAAAGTAAATGCAGGAGTGGTAGAATCTTCATAAATATATAAATATATATATTAAAAGGCTTACATAGTAAATATATTTATTTCGGTCCATCAAAGCACATCACATACGATAATATACATAAAAAAATAATGGCCGAAAAGGTCTAGGCTGAAGCCGAGGCTTATTATGCCGACCCTTTTTACAATAATAGTAATTATCATTAACACCTTCATTTACCATTATTAATTATATATATAAAAGAAAAATACATATACTGTATATATACTATATATATATTTTTTTTAACGTTTACAAATATATAACTCTCTACAAATACATAATATAATATAATACAATATAACAAGATACAATATGACATAATACAATATAACATAATATAATATAATACTATAAATATAATACACTAAAAATATAATATATATATTCATATTTTAACCTCTACATCTCTGTTAATAGCAAAAAACACAGACGGTAGGAAAGCATTCAAGAGGTTTGACAGATTACCTGGTTTTAGCTGTAGTAGTTGTGCTGTTCCTGAAAAGTCCAAAGGGGGCAGCAAGCAAGACCTGACACATACTGGACCCACAACACCCTGAAATTAAGAAATAACATGATAACAGTAAACAAATCATCCCCTGCGCAACATCAGTGATAAATATTATAATAATATTAATAATAATAACTTTGATTACACCTTTCAAAAAAAAGTTACAGTGGCCCTCATTTATCAACCTTGCGTACACCAGAAATTTGGGTGTACACACATTTCCACGCAAACCTCGGCATTTATCAATATGGACGTGAGCGTAGGATATGCTCAAATCCCACGCCAGCTCTCAGCTCGTGTACGCAAATTTGAAAACAGCTTGGACTCGCAGTGCAGGCTGTGCCGGGTAGCCGATGACTTTGTTGGACAATTATTAGAAGATAATACAAATGCAGTGCAAATAAGACCGAAATAAAGATATTAATCACTTAAAAATGTGCAGCTTATGGTGTGCAACTGAGTAGGAGAGCTGATTCAATAGTGCGCACACCGGCCACTTAGGAGGGCTGCATGGGACTGCGTAAGTGCAGTTGTCTCCGTCTTGGAGCAGCTGGGGGGACACTGAGGCACGGGGGCTGCATTCATTCAAAATGTTAGCCTAAGTATTAAATATGTAGGAGGCCTACACTGCTCTTTATGATACAAAAAAATACACGGCACTACATTCAGCTTAACATTTTATTTATTTTACGCACTTTGTAGATGTTAGTTCCTCTTTTAATGTGTCATTGATGCTAAAGCGAGCGATTTATTTCCACCGTTAACCGGCACGTTGTTCCGATCTGCTGGTGGAGCAGGACGGTGGGCGCTCTAACAGCTGATCGCTGCCGGGTCGGCTTGTGCAGCTGGCGGCCGGGCTGACCACTCGTGCTGTCATACAGTAAAACGCAAAATGTGTAGGCTAATTTTTAGTTTTTAAAACCATTTTGAGTAGTGCTATCTAAAAGGGCCAATACATTCTAATCATTAAAATCTCTGCAGACTATTTATTTTATGGAGACCATTATCGGACAGTTCGTGCGTCTTTTTCTCCACTTATATTATGCCCGCAGCCCCGCACCCACAGTTGGTTGCATTTCAGAACAGCAACACGCTTTTTTTAGTGGCGATTTTGAGTCAACACCAACGCTGTTGACCGCAGCAGTTATTTCCTTCCTAACTGCTGCCTTCTGTCGTTCTATGATGCTGCTTGTAGGCTAATGCTCTGAAATGAAACTTTTTTTTTCTACTTTCGCTGTTATTCTGTCAATTTCTACTTCAGGGAAGTGCCGTATTGCGCATATCCATGTCGTAAAACCTCTGGGCGAGGCCTCTAAACTGAGAAAATATAGGGGCGTGATACGCTCGTTTTCATCCTCCGCATTTATCAATAATGGCGTGGCGTACGCCGAGATTGGCGAGATACGACTGTTTGATAAATATCACGCAACACCTGGCGTAAAGAGGTATTGGCGCCAGAATCTGCACCAGTTTCCACGCAAGTTTGATAAATGAGGGCCACTGTGCTTAAAAAAAAATTGTAGTTAAAACAAATAGTAAAAACAAAATAAAATCTAAATAAAACACAATAAAAACATGGTAGAAACATACAGCAAAGCCAACGGTTAAATAAAAGCAATAAAAGTGATTAAATATAGCTGTGGCACCAAAACAAGGTTTGGGCAAACCAATAAACTGATGATATAACTCTCCCTCAGGTCAAATCTTGTGGGAGACTTATCAAAATCATGTGAAATGGGAACACAAACAACAATATGATGTTTTTCTTTTTCTTTTCTGTATTCCTCTGCACCTCTCCTATATGCAGCAGGGCCAATATGGCCTCCAGGCTGGCTAGTTCTGTCTGGCTCTGCTGAGCCTCTCTGTGGCTCTGGGCCGCCCTCTGCTCCTGGCTCTGGTTCACAGTCCGCAGCTCCTCCAGCTCCTTGTGCAGAGAGGCCAGCTCCCTGGATTCAGAGCCCAGCTCTATAAGCCTCCTCTCCAGATGTAAGGCCTTTGGTCCGGCCTCCTCCAACTGAGCCTGGAGGTCAGCAGCCGCAGACTTGGCCTGCATCACTTCCTCTTTCAGTTGGCTTCCGAGGCAGAAGAGGATGGATATTGGGGAAAAAAATGTGTCAACCAGAAAATCAAAGTTATTTCTTGTTTAAAGTTTAGTATCAGAAATGAGAAACCATCCAATTTATTTTTGTTTCTACAGTACATAGAAATGTATTGAATACTATGGAAAGACACAACGATATGAGACGATTGGTCTCTCTTTCTTACCCAATTGTTCGGCTCTGTTCCACCTTTTCTTTCTCCAACTCAGTGCACTTCATTAGCAACTTTTCTTTCTGTCTGTCACACTGGGCAAGACTTCCTTTAAGTTTGCTCTCACTATCCATCACCTTGAAGACACACATTAAAAACACATTTTAGGCATCAACATGCAACTAAAAAGGTATTTAATTTTTATATATATATATATATATATATATATATATATATATATATATATATATATATATATATATATATATATATATATATATATATATATATATATATATATATATATATATATATATATATATACTAAAAGAATGAAATCCTTGAAATGAATTAAAAATAACTTCTTTAGTTTAATTGAAATGAATTAAAGATACCTTCTTTAGTTTAATTGAAATGTTATCCTTATAATTTTTGAAAGCCTCTTTGAGTTTCTCTGCGTTTTCAAGCGCTTGGTTCCTCTGTAGTTCAGCCCTGTTACGGATGAAATAAAAATAAATTTTTAAACAATAACTCAAAAATGTTGCAAGAAATATCCGCTTATGTTTCTACTTGAGGCTGATTAAATATCCCTTCATTTAGTTAAATTGAAAATATTGATCACAGGTAACAAACACACTTATAAAAAGGTAAAACACATTGTAGATTAATTTCATATGGTGGTCATGCTGTAACCCATATTATTAGAAGAACGGTTGTGAACTGTAATCTGTACCCCAATGACATGAAATTGTGTGCAGAGGCAAAGCCAAGAAAAAAGGCGTCACCGTTTGCCCAGTGCTGTCTTGTTGTCCATGTCTTCTCCGAGCAGTCTCAGCTCCTCACTGAGAGTCGCCACAACAATGTCACTGTGAGCTGCTGCTTCCTGGCTACACTCTGCCCTCAGCTCTGCTGCCCTGGGAATCACAGACAAGGACAGGTTGTTAAAGGTGAAGTAAGCGGTTTATTTATGTTAATATACAGTGAAGGAAATAAGTATTTGATCCCTCACTGATTTTGTAAGTTTGCCCACTTACAATTGAAATGAACGTTCTATAATTTTAATGCTAGGTTTATTTTAACAGTGATAGACAAAAGGAAAATCCAGAAAATCACCTAAAAAAAAAAGATAGAAATTATTTAGCATTTCATTGAGTGAAATAAGTATTTGATCCCCTATCAAAACATTGCTTAGTACTTGGTGGAGAAACCCTTGTTGGCAAGTACAGAGGTCAGGCGTGTTTTGTAGTTGGTGACCAGGTTTGCACACATCTCAGGAGGATATTTGGACCACTTCTCTTTGCAGATCCTCCTAATCTTTAAGGTTTCGAGGCTGTCGCTTGAGCTTCAGTTCCCTCCACAGATCTATTGGATTAAGGTCCGGAGACTGGCTAGGCCACTCCATGACCTTAATGTGCTTCTTCTTGAGCCACTCCTTTGTTGCCTTTGCTGTATTTTTAGGGTCATTGGCGTGCTGGAAGACCCATCCACAACCCATTTTACGGACCTGGCTGAGAGAAAGAGGTTGTTGTAGTAATTTACAACAAATAGATATATTGTCATTTTACAGAACTCTCTGAGTTGACCAGAAAGCAAGGCAAGCTTAGGGTTAACCTTGTTGCCACACAGGTCAGAATGACCTTAGTACACAAACTGCAGCAATGATAGCTGTTGCAGACACAGCAAAACATAGGAACACGGTTGCAATACCTTGCTACAAATAGCCCAGATTTGATATTAGATATGTTACACACAAACATACACACATGCACACTCTCACTCACACACTGGTAGACACACGCACACAGACACACACACCCAAGTGCCTGATAAAAGGCCATAGTGCTTTGCACTAGGCGCGCTGAATCGCCTGAGGAAGATGGCTGCTGGTGGGGCTCCCCTTTTCCCAAGTTGAGGATAGGCTAGGTACATAGGATAAGATAAGATCTGAACAAGAGCCTTTCTTTTGTAATGAATAAGTAACATCTGTGTTGATAGTAGAAGCTGTCTACTAGCTGTACCTTGATGTCAACCTTGAATGAAGTGAATCCTGTTAAGACCATGATCCTACTTCTCCGTGTCTCCCTTGCCTGGTGAGGTGTCTCCTTCCTAGTATCAAAATGTCAGTGGAATAAATCAAGGCCACTCGGCCACGGTAATATCTTGTTCCACTACATTGTCACCCAGTATTTCATGGTACATGGCCCCATCCATAGTTCCCTCGATGCAGTGAAGTCCACCTGTCCCCTTAGAAGAGAAACACCCCCAAAGCATAATGCTTCAACCTCCATGCTTGACTGTGGGGATGGTGTTCTTGGGGTCATAGTCAGAATTCCTCTTCCTCCAAGCATGGTATGATACCAAAGAACTTGATTTTGTTCTAATCTGACCACATCACCTTCTCCCAAGCATTCTCTGAGTCGTTCAGGTGTTCATTGGCAAACTTCAGACGGTTCTGTACATGTCCCTTCTTGAGCAGGGGGACCTTACGGGCACTACAGGATTTCAATGCATTACGGCATAGTGGGTTACCAATGGTTTTCTTGGTGACTGTGGTCCCAGCTGCCTTGGGATCATAAACAAGCTCCTCCTGTGTAGATCTGGGCTGATTCCTCAACTTTCTCATGATCATTGATACCCCACAAGGTGAGATCTTGCATGGAGCCCCAGACCGAGGGAGATTCATGGTCATTTTGTGTTTCTTTCATTTTCGAATAGTCACACCAACAGTTGTCTCCTTCTCACCCAGCTTCTCGCCAATGGTCTTGTACTCTATTCCAGCCTTGTGCAGGTCTACAATCTTGTCCCTGATGTCCTTAGACAGCTCTTTGGTCTTGCCCATGATGGAGATGTTGGAGTTTGATTTATTGACTCTGTGGACAGGTGTATTTTATACAGGTAACAAGTTGAGACAGGTGTGTTTTATACAGGAAACTAGTTGAGATTAGGAATACTTTTTTGAAGCACGAGGACTAATCTGTGGGAGCCAGAATTCTTTATGGTTGGTAGGGGATCAAATACTTATTTCACTCAGTGAAATGCATAATAATTTATATCTTTTTTTTAATGTGATTTTCTGGATTTTCTTGTTGATATTCTGTCTATCACTGTTAAAATAAACCTAGCATTACAATTATAGACTGCTCATTTCTTTGTAAGTGGGCAAACTTACAAAATCGGTGAGGGATCAAATACTTATTTCCTCCACTGTAAGTGTTAAATCGCTCTTTATTCATACAGTGATCACTTACTTACATAATGTGCGCGTTTCATAAAGCCAATCTCTCAGTCAGCTGCTCTGCATGTAATCGTCAAATAAACTTATTGGAGGATCCCAAATTTTTTATCCAATCACAAGAGAGAACGCTACAAACCGACACCCATCTCAGTCATGGTCTCACTGCCGGTGCACGCCAGAGCAACAGATGGGTGAATGTTTATGCGCCTACAATGGCGGAGCAAGTAAAAATCCTTCCCAATGTCTGTTTTGATGGTTTTTAATCATGTTTTATCACACTTATGGACCTGAGATGATGCTAGATAACTAGCTGCTTAAAGACCGCAGTGCATCAATGTGGTGACGTAGGGACGAGCGAGGGGACTGTTAACTGCAGTAACTGATAGGAAGTTAGCTAAAAGAACCATTCCGCTTACAGCACCTTTAAGATATGAATGCTTATTTCAAACAGAAGCTAGTTTCTAGAAAAAAAAGATAAAGAGAAAATAGGCAAATCCTAAAAAGTCTAAATAAAGTATGTCCCAGTAGAAATACGGACAGTAGGAAGAGCAGCAAAGTTCTATAGACAATTGTATTGTATTTTGAATGGCTAACCCTATAGCAAATTACATAATCCTCACACCAACAATTACTGACATCTGCTGAAATACAAGTAGAGGTTCAGAAGTTACTTTAGTTCTTTGGCTTGATCCTCCAGTGCTGTCTGAAGGTGACGAATCTGCTCACTCATGACTGCCACATTGTTTTTAACACCGACCCTGGGACCCCTGAGGCCGGCCTGAAAGACAAAAACAAATACAGCATTTCTACTAAATATAGCTTCTGTTGTGAAAACAATTTATTTTGTCCAGTGTCTCAACAAAACCCTAAAGCCGAAAACAATGACTAGCCACAACACTCAACATTCATAGCCACAAGATAGTATTTACGTTACGTCATCAACTTTTGGTCATCCAAATCTTCAATTTAGGGATGATTGTCATACCTGCGACGTGAAAGTGGCCAATTCATACTGCATAGCATCAAGGTTAGTGATGTTATGCAGACGGGCGTTCTCCTGACGCACATGGCCCGCCTTCTTTCCTGGAGGGACAGACTCCATCTCGAGCAACTTGGCCTTGGATGACGAAGACTGAACAGGAAGGTAACACGGTGTGGATGAAACTTGTGTAGGCGGTAAGAGTATATATGTAACATCTGATTAGTAAGTAACATGTAAATACATTCTGTGGTTAATCTGATGGCCTATAGGGGTGGTTTGAGACTTTGCAAGAACACAAACATTGAATTCCTTGTTGTATGTTGTTGCATGAATGTCTGTTCTCTACAAAGGCACAAATACCAGTATGCATCACGAAACAAGAGGATGCAGAGTAGATATTTGAATGGTGGTTTCCTCAATTTTTCACCCAAGCAAATACAGACAATCTTGTCTCTTACCCTTGAGTTAGAGGAGGATGCACTAAAACTAGCAGCAGCAGCTCGCCTCTCAGCCGTCCCACTGGGAGGCCTCTCCTGCCAAACACAGCCTGACTGGGATGGAGGAACATCAGGGGTCTGGAGGTCTCGTACATTCAGGTGATCAGGAGGACTCTTCTGCTTAAATTCAACCCCATCGTCAGGTCCTTCTGACTGGCTGTAGATTTCAAGGCAAGGCAAGGCAAGTTTATTTATATAGCACAATTCAGACACAAGGCCACTCAAAGTGCTTTACAGGGGCAATATTAGAATACAAGGGAGAAGGGTGGGGATCGAATAGCGTGTTGCTAACTTTTTACAATGGGTGACTACTGGTTTACTATGAACAGCTGGTTTAAACTGAGTTAATGTAATCTCACTCACCTCAGTCGCTGTCCCACATTTAACAGGCTGAGCTCCGTCAATCGGAGCAGATTCCTCAAACCAACCACATCTTCGCTGAAACTATCGTCCTCAAACATTAGACTAATGATGAGTACATGTTAACTTCAGCTTATCAATAACTTGTGTTGGCTGGCTGAGATTAGCTTGAAGTTGCACAAGCAACATTCCCAACTTGTGTGAATTTATGGAAAGGTACAGAACTAACTTATCAAAATATCGCTACGTTTTAAACGTCTGTGATTACAGTAGAGCATGACTGACTAGCTAACATAGCTACGCTCGCCAAACGTAAACAAAGATGCTCGCTGTTATCAACAGGTGGCTAGCTAACGTTAGTTAACGTGAACATTATCGTTTTTTAAACAAAAGTTACCGAACTGCCAGACAGACAACGCTAATGCTATGAATGATATGCAATGTTTCTATCTGTCGCTATGAAACATGTATTTTGTGTTTCCAGTTAAACAAAACTTCCCAGGTTAACCAAAGTAGAAGTAGTAAGAGCCGAGGCAGTGGTAGCAGCAGTACGTTTGTATTTGTAGGCTCTGCCCATATCCGCAACAAGGCGTTTTGTGATTGGGTGGGACGAGGCTGTCTGTGAAGTGATTGGTCCAGAGCAGTGGGCGCGAACAATGGCGCGTGTACTGGAGCTGTCATATTACCAACGGCAGCATTAAGGGCTTTTACCCAAGTGCCCGTGGCAAGTGCAGTCAGGGGCTTCTCTTTACCTAGGGGGCAAAACCCCCCCCCCCTTTTTTTTTTTTTTTAAACAGACATGGAGCGTTGTAAAAGGTTGTTCACCAGAAATGATATCCAGGATCCCAACTTGGGTGGACAACCTGGTCAATTAGCTGCTGGAAAGCTACAGCGGGCCGATAGAGCAAATCAGAACCACTGTATGGGGGAAGGGCTAATAGGGATTTTTTTAAACTTATAGATATCATTATGAAACTTTGCAAGTTGATTACTGACATTAAAACAACAACTTTTTGTATTACAGTATTTTCCAAAAGGTTTGAATAAATATGAAAAATCATCAATATCTTACTACATTAATAGGAGGCCTGTCGGGCAGAGTTACTCCAAATCCCAGACACTTACTCAAAGCACGGGAGATGTGCGAGGGGTGGGGGGGTGCGCGAGGGAGGTGTGCGACGGGTGGGGTGGGTGTCAGAGTTTTACCTGGAGCCACCAACAAGCTACTGAGACTCAACACTTTGCCAACCTTTTAATGACTACTACTTTTAGCGCCGCTCATAGGCTATTTATATTATCCAGTAGTCGCGCTATATGCCCCCTCCCCTTAAATGACTCTCCTCCTTCAGCATCACATTTTTGGTGTGAAAGGCCTAACAGGTCCTTCTCAAAAAATTAGCATATTGTGATAAAGTTCAATATTTTCTGTAATGTACTGATAAACATTAGACTTTCATATATTTTAGATTCATTACACACAACTGAAGTAGTTCAAGCCTTTTATTGTTTTAATATTGATGATTTTGGCAAAAAAAGTAAAGAAAAACCAAAAATCCCTATCTCAAAAAAATTGCATATTTCATCCGACCAATAAAAGAAAAGTGTTTTTAATACAAAAAAGTCAACCTTCAAATAATTATGTTCAGTTATGCACTCAATACTTGGTCGGGAATCCTTTCGCAGAAATGACATCACAGAAAGAGAAATGTAGGGTTAGACAGTGAGACCATAAAACACTCTTTCTGCCTTTTCTCAGGCAAGGATGATCCGATTTAAAAAATTGTTGCACATTTATACTTCATAGGATCTCCGAGTTCAATACACCTTCATATTCCAACCGGTGAAGTAGGCCTTTAATTATTTTAACCACAAAATTCAAAAGTGTTCAACATGAATCACAGGAGAACCAGGGCCCAAACAAACTACTTCTGTGGGGGACATAATTTGCTGCTCCCCCCTCTGCATGTTTATGTTTTATAACTGGCTTAGTAGTAAGAGGACTGATAAAACAATGTGGATGCATCCAGCTCTATTTGGTTTTAATGGGTTAGCACTCCGAACAGGTCCTAGCATGTTCAACATTGATTTCTGCCGATGCACGGACAACATGCACAATACAATAACATTCCATTGGACTGTATTTTGTCTAAAAAGTCAGAAGTTAACAAACTACACTTGCTCATTTCTGTTCCCAGCCACTCAGCGTTTCAGCCGCCATGCTCTGCTGCCCCGCCACAAACATGGTAATTATTATTTTAGATTATTATATTATGTTATAGTAGGCCCTATATATGATATTATTACATTTTTCCATCCGACCTCCTATGACAAAGACATTTAACCAGTTCAGCTACCATTATCATGACAGATCACTTTCATATCACAGATCAAGTAATTACTGTAATAATTTGACATTCACAGGACAAAGACAACTAACTGTTGACGGCTGCTGAAAATGTGGACATCCACAGAAAGAAAGCTGCCAGTAGGAGACAATCGCACCATGGAGCCGGTTCCACACCTTATACAACACAACACTGATGACACAATTCAAAGAAGGCAGGATGCCCCGTCATGCTGCTGAGGAGCTGGCTGCAGCCTCCGAAACCAGACCAGACTCATGGTTGGGCTAATGTTGCCTAGGGCAGTGGGCTGTGGGGTAGCAGTCAGCCCTAACAAGGGATTCTTCTTGCCAAGGACACCTCTCAATGACCGTCCCCAGGAGTTCCAATTCACTTTGGTCCAGAGGCAGTTCCCCCTTCACCTGCCCTTTGCTGTCACAATCAGTAAAGGTGAGATACAATCCATCTTGCATATGCACATTTTCTCATTGCAACTTTTTGATTAGTAATAATAACCTGACCGTTTGTCTTCTGCAGGACAGGAGAACAAGAGAGTGGTGTGTTCCTGCCCCACAGTGTGTTGGGACACGGCTGGCTGTACACTACTACTACTTGCTGTAGTTTGGTCTGGCTTTGCGAGACTAGCTGTACACTGACTGAAGCAGAGAAAAACCAGCAACAAGTGTGAGAGTGTTTGTGAGAGACAACCAAGATGGACTGACTGACAGCATTGCTGTTTTGCATTTACATTATCTTTTAATTAATAATAAATAACTCCAAAACATGACAAACCTTGCAGCTCAGGAGATCCTTTACAACTCCCTCATTTACCCTGCCAATCCACCAAGCGTGCCCTCATAAAGTGAACACCACAAGTGATGAAGACATACTCAAACATTGCATTTGTCAAAAAACATCTGCCATAATTCCTTCCCCACTCCTGTATGTAATATCTATGTAGTTATTCACTTTCCACTGACCAGAGGTTGAGCGTGCGCGAAGCGCGCGTGAAAACTCTAGTCTTACTAATGATGCCTCAATTTGCATATCTGCAAAGCTCCAAAATCTAGATGTTGGACAAAAGCAGAGTCAATTTGTTTTTAAATTTTGAAAACAAAACAAGTGTCCAACTGCCTAAAGCTTTTCTTAATCACAGTTGAAATTTGATCAATAACCCATAGAATAACCCTTTTTCCAAGGGAATGTCTAGCCGTTTCCTAAAATACCAGCTGGAGACTCCAAAAGGACACTTTTGGTCCATGGCACATGAAATTTAACTGTGTAAGTTAATTTTCTATGGGTTATTGATCAAATTTGAACTGTGATTAGGAAAGGCTTCAGGCAGTTGGACACTTGTTTTGTTTTAAAAATTTAAAAACAAATTGACTTTGTTTTCTTCCAACATCTAGATTTTGGGGCTTTGTAGATGTGCAAATGTACGCATCATTTGAAAGATATTGATGATTTTTCATATTTATTTAAACATTTTGGAAAATACTGTAATACAAAAAGTTTTTGTTTTAATGTCAGTAATCAACCGGCAAAGTTTCATAATGATATCTTTAAGTTCAAAAAATTCCCCATTAGCCCATCCCCATTCACTTAAACAGTGCTATGTCGGCCCGCTGTAGCATTCCAGCAGCTTGTTGACAAGGTTGTCCACCCATGTTGTGATCGTGGAAGATCCTAGATGTCATTTTTTGGTGAACAACCTTCGAACTGAGTTCGATTTTTCTGGGACGTCGCTTCTAAAGTGAGACGCGACAAAATTCACATTTCAAAACATTCGCTTTTACGTTGAAATGTGTCGCGTCTCACTAAGAAGCGTCATCCTAGAAAAATCGAACTCAGTTCGAAAAAATTAAAAACGCATATTCGCGGTGCGAAATGACGGCACTGGTGTGGAAGCTTGTTGACTCTGTATACGTTCGTTAATTAACGGATTAATCGCACAAATAAAACGCGCCCGGTGTGCAAAGGCTGTGGCACAGGGAGCAATTAAACATAGAATGCACAAGTTCAAAATATCGGCTTTTATTTGTCCTTTAACTAAACAGGTTCAGAAGTAACACGTGGACCTATATCATGATGTATAAAAATGTAAGAAGAATCTCGTGAGACAAAGCAGATGTTACTTGCATGTTCTTTGGCTGCAGAAGCCAGTGGTGGCAACTTCGTAGGCTAATGTGTGTGCGTGAGACTGGCTTAACAGAGCAGCGGAACTTCAAATGCAAGGTCTACATCCATACAATGAGGAGGCATCAATGTCAAAAAGGTCTGTCCATTTCAACAAAAACAATTCTCAAAATAGAGCCAGTCTAACTCAATATTTACCTCTTGCAGTGCCTTACAGCATATTAGTTTTCCAGTGATTGCTTTTCTGACTTTGAAAAAAGCATGTGTAGCAGTGAAAATGGACTACAACTTATTTTGCTCATACAAAAAAAAGGCTTACATGCATAAACATATATTCAAAAGTTATGACAAACAGAGCACCTGATATCAAAAATACTGACCAATAATTTTTAGATCAATCACCTGTCGAGCTGCAAATGCTGGTGTGTACAATACAGTGAAGTTTCTGGGCATATCCTGAGTGTGTAGACTATAAGGTGAATTTAACTGTAAAATAAAAAAAATCCAAGTGCATATTTGTACCCATCACAGGAAAAACCTTTTGTTTTTGCCAGGACATATCACAATAATAATGCTGAAGATTGCCTTGGTCAAACCATGTGGTACAATTATATGACTGAACAAAACCTTTATCCAGGACTAACTTGCATAGGCAGCACAAAAACAAAAAGACAATTCTGAACTGTAGTTAAGATAACTGGGTATACAACATTCATCTTATGCAGCACTTTATTTTATATTCTGAATAACTATTAGACAAAGTAAAAACTAAATAGGTCCTTAAAGATTTCTTAGTTAACATTGATTTATCAATTTAAAATAAACGTTTTAAATTACTACTAGGGGGTCCGCATGGGTTTGGGCATGAAACATTACACTTCATTTGAGGACTTTATTCTTTAGTATCTCACATTTGAATTTAAACAAACAAACAAAGTTATAACAAAGTATTTAAAGAACTGAACAAGGGATGATAATGCTGCCACATGGGCTAAAAAGCCCTAATGATCTGCTCAAAATGAGATGACGACCAAACAGATATCATTTGATATGTGCAATCCACAATTTACATAAAAAAGGGGAAAACAATCAAAGAGAACTGCCCTGCTGAACAGAAAATAAGCATTAGAAAGTACAAGTGGAAAAGCTGATAAATGTAGTATACTTCTATATAAAATAAACATTTGCAGCAGCACACCTCTTTTGTTCCTTCAGACCTGCTCACTAATGAGCATACTTTCCAAAACACAAATGAAGGATACGTCTGCCCAAGGCAACAAAGGGTACTCATAGCTGAGACTAGAGAAAGAGGGGACATGGTCGTAAAGGGAAACTTATTTGACTAAAACATGATTAATTGCTCACTGCATGATGTAAAATGAATCAGACTCCTTTGAATGAAACATCCCCTCTTCCTCTTATCCTTCAAGATTCATCATTCAATGTCTGACAAACTAAATTCAGCCCCCCCAAAAAAAGACTTAGTTTCAAACAAGTTCACACTGGTCTTTAAATGAAAGCATATAAGTACTATAAGGATTGACTGAAAGCCCACAGGTGCAGTGCACTGATCAATTATTGGCCCCTGAATAAATGGGGAGATTCTGTAAACACTAGCAGTATAAAACAAATATGGTGAGGTAAAATATCAATACCTTGTCTTTATCAATGAATTGTAATTATTAAACATGAATAAAATAAATGTTAACATGTTCTATAATCACCATGGGCTGCTCTGACCCAGTAGGCTTTGTAATGAGCTTAACAGGCAGGACTGGCTCCAGTCTAAACTAAACAAGGCATATATCAATTAATGCTCTGAATACAGGATTTGTGCACATGTCCTTAGCACAGCCTCTTGTTGGTGCTGGTTAGAAGGTAGACGTGATGATGACAACGGCAAGTCTAGGAGGCGGTCACTCCTTCCCACTCCACCAGGTACTGCACCTTGCCGTCAAGGGTGACCCGGCGTGCCAGTACGTTGTACTTTTCACCACAAGCCAGCCGCCCTGCTGCTCCAAAATAGCTGCTGATGGAGCTCTTAAGGTGGGTGAGCTGGCTGTTGGGGTCCATTCCGTGAACTATGTCCGTGGAGTGAAGCCCTGGGAGTGGGCTTAGCACGTCTGTAGCTGAGGCGATTGGGTCTGCATGGCTAGGAGTGGGGATCTCTGGGTTAGGGGGCTGCAGGGCCCGTCGTGGCCGCCCACGTTTCCTTTTCAGGGGTGGGGAGGAAACAGGCATGATGCAGACTGTCTTGTGCATCTTGCTGGAGCTACAGAGGCTAGAACGTGTTTAATAGGAAAAGAGGAAGTACATTTTTTTTTTAATTATTAATTCTGAGGGGAATATCAAAAAATATTTTTAGAGAAGGAAATGACAATAACAGTCATGCTAGCGGCTCAGACTGCACTAAGGGGCTTTGAGCTAAATGCTAAGCTGTTCACATGCCAATGTTCGCTATATATCACTTAAAAAGGTACAGCTAAAGGAAATGTCAACCTTGTGGAAAGAAAAAGTCATGGGATCATGCATTTTCCTGGGGACCATGACTGTTTGTACAATGTGCTAATCCATCCAATAGAAGTTGAGATATTTCAGTCTGGACCTAAGTGGTAGAACAGCAGGACAGACAATGCCATGGAAGTGTGAAAAGGGTAAATATTGCATAGCAGGCATACCTTGAAATGCTAGTTGAGGTAGTTTCTGTGGTACTCAGGGCTCCTATGGATTCCACATCCGAGGACAAAGACCTTTCTCTCCTGGCGTTTGGATGGTAAAAAATTAAGAGAAAAACAATTATACACCAACTACTGAAACTAACTGTACATAGTGTTAAAACAATGAGCCAATTACCACAATTGCTCACTTACTTGATAGAGTTTAATGTGTGGGGCTCCAGTGGAGGCTTCCTTACTTCCTGTCAAAGACAAGAAAAACAATTGCTAGCACTTCTTGGTGGGTTTCTTTTTAATCAGTTTCTCAATTTCCCCGGCAAAAGTTACAGTTTGAGCTTGTGTGTGTGGTTGGGAGAGTTTAGACCTATGCAGACCTCTCAATAACTATGTACACACCCTGCTCACGCCCACTAAGATATACACAAACAAACACACACACACACACACACACACACACACACCTGGGACAAGAGATCACTGGAGCATTGTGGTTGAGCCCGAGTCTGCGGAGAACATGCTCCTTGCTTCCTCTTTTTCTTCTTCTTCTTCTTTGTGCCATTAGTTAACGTATTGCCAGTTCTAGAACAACAAAAACATTTGACAACAGTTTCAAAAGTAATGATGGCACATTGTGCATTAATAATTTCACTGTTTAGCAGTCACACATTATGAACAAAAATGACTAAGTCCAAGACAATATCAAGAGCACAGGTTGCATTACTTTTTGGGAGTGTTAAGGGATGCGTACAGAGTATAGTGTCACTAAGAAAGGCTTTTTCTTTTTCTCTCTTGTGAGCTGAAATTTTAAATACATTCTAAGCATTTAACTTCCAACGTAAGTTTTACATCTTACCTCATGTCAGTTAGGGCTTTGGTGGACTTGCATCCCTTGATGGTGATCTCATGTGAAGCCCTTTCCATCATTCTGCCAGTTGGCTCATCAGAGTTTGGGGGAGCAGGAGGGAAACGGATCCTCAGCCCAAACAAGTGCTTCTTTTTCTTTACCTCCTTCCCTGACATGAACCTGGAATAGAGAAGTGAAAGTAAAGAATCAATGAGAAAAACTGGGAAGATTTTTTGTTATAAAAAGACATTGGATTGAACCCTTTCAGGCAAATATCAAAGAAAACAATTAACCAGGAAAGGAATGACTTACATGCTGCTGTTGTTGTTTAAGGCCTCCAGAACACTTGGATATCGCTCTGACCTTGGAGTGTTTGCAAGCTGCAAGCATGGGGGAGAGGAGGTCACCAAACAAGAAAGACAAGGTGCAAAGGTGGTTTATGTTCTGTAGAAACTCAAAAGGTAACTTTCCATCAAACATTAAAGAGGGTGTGTGTTCAGAAACTGCCACTGCTGCATTACCAATAGAAGTCATACAGTGGTAAGTTGTAAGTCGTGTCGGACATCTTACCTCCCCCAGCTGCAGCAGCTCCCAGTTATCATTGATGTAAGTCATCAGGTCCCTCTCAGAGTCAAAGTACTTCTTCTTGTGGATCACACTCAAGTTGTACAGACTCAGATGTGTGACATCCTCCCTGAAATATTTTACAAAAAAGGCGGCGTTCTCTTTACTTTGTCGGGAAAAACAAATTTTTACTTAAATTTTATAGCATTTGTTGTAATTGGGGGCATTGTATCTTCAGAAATAATTGTGTATTTCATCAGATGTAATGTTTTAAAGAGGAAGGCTATCTGTGTAAAAGTTGAACATTCTTCTTGAGATTCACTCACCATCTGAGAGACAGTCGACTGAGGTACTCTGGTCCACCATTGCAAATCGAACAAATAAACAGATAAAACCTACATTTAAAAACAAAAACGAATCCGTTAGTTACCACATTTGAAAGCCTATTAGTATTTCATGCTTTCAAAAAGTAATTGTGAGGACATGAAAGAAAAGTGTACAAGATGATGTGCCCTGATAAATAAAAACACCAAGTGGAGGGAAACAACATCACAGCGCCATGAATTTCCTCTGAGTGAATAATCTGACATTATTGGACATAACACAACTTTATTTTCTTTATTTGTTGTTTTCTGCATTCATTTAAATTGTAATAAGGTATTGTTTCACCAGTAAGAATAAATTAGAATTTTGCATAAAGCATCGGTATGGCTTTGAATGGTGTTTGTACTGCTGAGGATGTTAAAAAAAAAAAAAAAAAAAAAGTGTCCAAACCATTTTACCAGACCAATCAGAGGTCGATTCAACTGCTATTGCATAGATATATGGACATAACATATGTGTACGTGTGATATTTGCACCTATCTCCATAGAGCATTGGCATCTGTACGCAATGGAGACACGCCTCATGGAACCATTGCTGACAACCGTTACATTGCAGCATCTTCAGGTACCAACTACAAGAAAAGAAGAAAGAAAAGGAATGTGTTAACAAACTAAGGTTTAAACATTTTGCATGTAGGAAACTGTAAACTCAGATTCTTTAGAGTGTTATTTAAAGTATATTATGCATTACTCACTCTCCTGGGCCTCCACAGTAGCAATAGCACTGCTGGATGTTAGTCTTGTGGCCCTGGTCCCACACCAGTTCGTCTAGAGTGTAAGAGAAGGACAGGTGGAGCCCCATGTGCTGCTCCTGCTCCTGCTTGAAGCCTTTAGCAGGCGATCCCCTCCTGTGAGCACCTCCCTTCTGTAAACCACAGACAGAAAACATTAACCATGACAGAAAAACTATGTAAACACATGAGCTATTCAGCCCATAGATTATCTTGTAAATACCTTATTGAGTCTCATTGACCATTTTGCTTTACAGTAAGCAGAGCAAATAATGAGCCTTACAAAATAGCTTTTTGTCAAGTAAATACACGCTTATCTAATCAAACAACTTAAAGTCAACAAAAATGTTTTTATCTATTTAAACACAAAACAAAAGCTGTACCTTAGGTAAAGATGAGAGTACACACTCCGAGCAGAGCCACTTGTCATCTGAGTCAATGACAGATGCATTGATGATGGGGGAGTGGCACAGCTGATGATAGCCTAAAGACAAAACAACATTTACTTGCAGCTGCCATCTACTGGATGCCCTTGATGACCAGAGAATAGAGCCCAATAAGTAGATAAAGAATTAAAAAGTGAGAAAACTTACACAAAAGATCAATTAAAGAACAGCTTTGTTCAATGTTGGGTATGAGAGCATCAGAGACAATGAACAGTACCTTGTCCACACTTGTCACAAATGACAATCTCATTGGGTTCGTCTGATGTTTCATCCTGGCATATTGAACACACAATGTCATCGTCCTCATCATCCTCATCATCATCTTCATCCCCTGAAATGGACCAAGAAGTCAGGTAAAATAACAACTATTTCACCAGTAGCCGCGTTGCAAGCTAGTTGTGAAAAAGTAAAGACTTACAGAGAACCCCAAATAGTGTTTTAATTCTGAAACAAGAGGGACCATTTCTTTGATTTGTAGTTCTTGCAACAGAAAGCTTACATAGTGTGGTCTGTCAGTTGGCCCGATTAATCAAATTAAAAATCTAAACAAAATCCAATTCACCCTTGTGACATTGGGACAGCAGTAGACACTTTGGAGATGGCTATCTCAAAAGTAAGTAAATACCAGGCTGCTGGTCTTTTGCATTTGTAACAACACACAAGAGTGAGTTCAGAGTGTAGTGAAAAAATGACACTGCAGTGAAGTGGGAAGTGAAACCACTGGAGGTCAGCAGAAACAAGGCTTTTAACTGCTGTAAACTTTAGAAATAAGCACAACACTGAACCTACAGCTATGCAGCAACATGTGAATGCGTGCATTACATAATCCATCACAAATCATATACAGCTTTATTATAAAGCAAATATCTATTTTGACTAAAAGGTATGGAAGTGGACAGACCACAGCCTCAGTGTGTATCGTCCCTATGCTCATTTTCACATGTGGACAATGCTCTGGCATTATGCTGATGCCAGACACTGGACAGTTAACTGCCAGCAACAAGGGTAGGGAGATAAGTAAGGAGGAAGAAGGCAGCCAGGGGTGTGGACAGCACAATACTTATCCACGAAAGCAAGCAACAAAGTGGCTAGTTAAGTCTTAAAACCATTTCCCCTTTGGAAACAATCAATTCAATTGTAATCTCAAATGGATAAATGTTTCCTTTTTAAGATACACTAAATAACCAATAATCAAAGTGAAAAAAATAGTTTTTATCAAATGTATTAAAAATCTAATTTACGTCAGTATTTAGATCCTTTTCTGTGTCAGTCCAAATAGTGGTCAGGTGCTCCTGTTAGCAAATGTATTGAAAATCATAAACTGAAATTTCTAATTTACAAGTATTTAGACCCCACTGTATCACTTGGCACTAATTACAGATTTGAGTCTTCTGTGATAAGTCTACTATTTAAGCTTTGCACACCTGGATTTGGGAGGTTTATCTCGTTCTGCCTGGCAGATTCTCTCGGGCTCCATCAGATTGGAGAGGAAGCATCTGTGAACTGCCATCTTGAGGTCTGATCTGGTGAGTTAAGCCTGGGCTTAGGCTGGGCCACTTAAAGACAGTCCCAGACCTGTCCGGAAGCTACTCCAGCATCATCTTGGTTGTATGCTTTGGCTCATTGTCGTGTGAAATGTCACCCCAGTCTGAGGTGGTGTGCGCTCTTAAAAAAAAAAGGGACCTCTCTATTTACTTATTCATCCTTCCGTAAATCCTGACCAGTGTCCTTGCCCCTGCCACTGAAATGATGCTGCCACCACCATGCTTCCCTGTAGGGATGTATTAGCCGGGCAATGAGCAGTGACTGGTATTCACGAGGCAGTGCTTCTGTCCAAATTACCAAATATTTCAGAAACATTTAAGTCTTGAAATCAAAAGGATTTACCCGTCTGAACATCCTTCCAGAGAACCCAGGACTTCGACCGATCCTCAAAAACCACAAAGCATCTCTGCTTGTCCTGATCTATCTGAAGAAGAAAACAAAAATAGATTTATGTCTTGCTGAATACCATATTGATCTTAAAGCCTAAACAACCTGCCCACACATGAGGCATCTCACATCTTTCCTTTTTGATTGCTTTTTCTTTTAGCATAATTTTAGTTTTTTTCCTATCATACTATGCACTGGCAGAGCTAGTATTGTTTTTTTGTAGAGGTGGGATATGTATGTAGGCCTATATGTGTTGTGTTGTGTTATGTGTATGCTGTAGCATCTGAATTTCCCTGCTGGGATGAATAAAGTATATCTTATCTTTCATCATCTGCTGCATGCTACAATTAACATAGCAGGACACTAATTAGACACCTAATTTAAGACATTATGACGGACAGGCTTTGCATGCCCTAGCAAACAATTTGCTTGGCCTTATTTAAAAAAACAAAAACAAAAAAAAACAGCTGATATTTTGTCAATAAGTCTAATTAAAATGGTAAATAAAATTGGCCTGGGCCGTTTCCACATGTCGCAAACCCCAACTACGGTGCCACGTTTCAGGTGTTTGAGTACCTTGTATACTGGAGTATGTGGTGGTGGTGCTGCAATATGAAATTCATTATAGCACTCAAAGGAGCCTTTCCCTCACACTAACCTTGGTGATTGTCCCCAAGTAGAACAAGCCATCTGACCACCGGGCCAAGACGTCCTGTCCCTCTGTAAACCTACAGTCAGACATATCGTCTTCTCCATACTCTCTCCTAGCAGAGAGGCTGGCTGGGGACAGGGGCACAGCCTGCTGCTGCCGCTGGGGGTGACTTCTGTGATGGACTGACAGGTGGTCCACAACCCCGGAGTCTCTGAAAAACAGGGAAAGGGATACATTTACAACAAAATCATACTTTTTACATTGTTTTTAGGCGATATTTCAATCTCCATAAACATCAACAATCCCCAGAGCTGTCCTTAGTTTGGCCATAATCCTTTTCTCTTCCTCTATATTCCTCACCAATACAAAAGGCCCAAAAAATAGTATGTGATGTATTGCTGCCTGTGTGGGCTGTTTATGGTATTGGTGCAACAATGTATAAAGATCATTTCATTAAGTTATGGTTATAAAAAAAAAATCAAACTAAAAATCTGACATAGCAGAAAAGCTGAATACACAGGCCTGGTATTTTTTTGTAAAATAATGTATTTGTCTGGAAAATAGTAATACTTCAACCAACACCATAATTTGGCCTATTAATAAAATTACATTGCAAGTTGCAACAGCCAACAAGAATTATATGCAAATAGGATCCCTATATCTCAACAAATTAAACAGTAATGGAAACACGGATATATTGTGTGGCTACAGAAGATTTTACAACTCAATGGCTGGAAACCAAACGGATGCCATTTCCCCATGGACATATAGAAGCATTTCCCCTCCAGTGGACACAAACAACAGGTGATTATACTTATAATTAGTGCTAATTAGTCATTTGCCACAGCCACGCAGTCCGTAAAATGACTCCAGGGCAATGCCGAGTCAGTACCGTATCACACGTTAATTAAACAAATAAAATAAAAAGGTTATCAATTTAATACATTATGCACAAACAATTTAATGTAAGTGACAGAGTTGTAATTATATACTTTTTCGATCTTGTTTTTTTAATCCCCTGCTGCAAATTCTTTAGATTATGTAATTGTAGGAGATTGGATTTTCTTTCCTTTTTTTCTATTTCCGATTAGTCCCTCAGTCTGGGACTTCCTTTGTTCGCATACAGGGTGAACCTGATCAGCATTAGCCACTAGAGAGGATAAAGTGGCTATTTAGAGATACACGTTGCAAACTAAAATGCCTAGTTTAGCAGACAGGCCTGGTTGTTAGCACGGATTGATACAAACATGCAGAGCAGCCGTGTCCCCGGACAGGTCACTGACCGTCGGACCCACGACTCCCCCCCCCCACGGGAGGAAAACATGATGACAACAATACCTCATTCGGTCACCTCCGCTTCTACAAACCGCTCGACCGTCAAAATAAGTCTTTATGGGCGAACGCTGCTATCCCGTTTAGCCTCCACTTGAATTTAATTCAAGTATGAGTGGCGAAAACTTGCGGGACTCGTGTCTTCAGAAAATAACAAACGGTTCATTTTCCCCCAACACGTTCGCCATTTTGGTTTCCCGCTGATGATAGGGTAGTGCATTATGGGAAGCGCTTAAACGGCTGCTGTTGCTACGCTCACCTTTTTTTCAAAAAATTTGAAATTGTAGGCAGGGCATTTACCAAACACCGCATGCCCGCCTTTTAAGTTAGAGTGTTTTCTGGTCGAATACAGACATATTTTCTCATCTTTTCTGTTTCTCCTCTGTTGGTGTAAATACAAACTAACGGTCTCAGCGTTGTTTACTATCGGCCAGACACGTTTGCAGATTAAATTGTTAAACTCGAGGATTAACCGAAATTTAAATATTCCGTCAAAATCTAAATAAATTTGTGCCACTAGTGTCCACTTGCCGGCGCTACAGCACAATATAAGCATGAATATAACGTGGTTTATTTGGATTTCATGAGCGGAAGTTGTGTTTGGCACGAATCAATAAGGCTTTTATTGTGAAGGACGTAGCGGAAGTGTGTTTTACTCGTGTTTGCTAGCTTGACCCTGGCCCTAGACTTTTTGCAACCGCATAATGATCAGAATGACTCGGTGCGGGTCATAGTGCACGTTGTACGGCTCCCATTATTTAATTCAGTTTCGTCGGTTCGGTTGTTACCGACCAGACTTTAAAGACGAACACGTTGCGCCTGCGCCGTAAACCTACGTTTTTTCCCCAGCTTGAGGTATGTTGCTTTGGTTGAAAATCAGCAGCTGCTGCAAAGAGCAGAGGCGCAGGCAAAGTGCAATATCAGTGCGATTCACCCGTACAACATAAAACGAAAGTCCGGGTCCGTGGGTCAATGTGGGGCTAAAATCGGTTAATGCGCACTCGTCTTTTTTTCCTTTTTTACGAGACGAGTCGTTTCGTGAGGAAGGAAGACGCTTTCTCCCCCTGTGAATTTCGGATGATCTCCCACTGCCAGTTCTACGTATTGAGATGATCTATTTTTG
Source organism: Ammodytes marinus (assembly GCF_949987685.1). Taxonomy (NCBI): domain Eukaryota; kingdom Metazoa; phylum Chordata; class Actinopteri; order Uranoscopiformes; family Ammodytidae; genus Ammodytes; species Ammodytes marinus. The sequence goes on along the minus strand of NC_137213.1, from coordinate 17,951,843 downwards.
TGATGGCGAAGGGGCTGTTTCCACGGGCCTGGGTGAAAAAGTCTTTCTACTTCCAGGTAATACCACTGCTCGTTCATTTCTCTGTAAAGCAGAATACCGTTATGTGCTGTTGGCCGTGTTTAAATGGACTGTGAGCCTGTGCATACTGTTGTCTTGGTGTCATGAGGCTGACAGCTGGCACGTAGCCTATGCTATACCTGCTCGGGCTGCTCTGATGGGTATTGTGGTTTCTGTGAGTGCCTACCTGAGGAATTCAAGACCTGTGATGAAAGATCACGTTGTCAGTTTTCCTGCTGATCCAGAATGGTCGGTAGCCTATAGATCTACCTCCAGGCCCTACCCACTGACTGTGCACAACAAGTGACGAGAGAGTGGTAATCCGTGCCAGCAGCTAGCCTATTGCCCAGGGCAAGGGAGTATCGTCTGGATTATGTCATCTCACTTCATTTTACGATTTCTTCTCCTCACATTTGATCTGTCTGAAAGGATGCCAATACTTTCACTCACAGTTCACTTTTGTTTCATCACCCCCAATTGTGCCTGAGCAGCAGTAAACCTTAGTGGATAATTGGGTCATGTTGGGTACCAGTGGCCTGCTGCCAGTATACAATTCCAATACAGCAAAGAGGAGCAGGATACAGGGTTCCATTTAATGGAGAGAAGGATAAACCATATTCCTAGATTAAACCATAAGTAGTTTGGTAAACAAACCGGTACAGTCAGTTTTACAGCAACTTTTGGCATGGATTTTTTTGTTATCTTTATTTATCTGAGTACAGTGTAGGCTTGTGGTTAAAGTCGTCAGCTAAGAGGTGAAGTTCAGGAGGAGGTGGAACTTGTTGGCAGAGCTTAATCCATCTGTCTGGCTTCAGCACATATTTACTCACACTAGCTAGTGTTTCCTGTTGAAACTGTTGGGCTGGTTAATTCAACAAGATCTGCCACAATTAAGCTACATTTCAACCTGCACTTGTTAAACTAGTTCAAATGATCCCCCGCGCCCCCCACACACTCAAACATACACAAACAGCACTGTGTACAGATGTGGGTTCCCTTTTAGGCTTGAGGTGATCTGTATGCAAAGAAAAAGCAGGAAAGGTACATTAACATTTTTGGGCACACTGGTCTTGTATGAGTTTACTCTATTGTGTAATTTGTCAGGGCATCTTATGTTCCTGTTTGGTACACAGTTTGTATATGTGCAAGGAGATGGAGAATTTGGCTAAACACTCAGCATTATTTGCATTTTATAGCCCACTGAGGTTCCTTCCAAATCAATGATCACCTTTTTATTAATTAAGAAGTTCAACACACCAACTGTAAACTGATGACAAATCTACAAAGAAATATTTTCAGGGGAACTGCTGGTTTGTGGTGACACACCAAAATGTGTTGGCAGAGGCAGGAAGGGTAACCAGGTGTGTTACAGGATGGGGTGTCTGGTTTTGCATCGAGGTCCACTGGTCTGTCCCAAAAAGCAAGCTCAGTGTCATCTGGATCCCTTTGCAGAGTTAAACCCCGAACTTCCATCATGTCCAAGTTTTTTTTAAAGCAGACCCCGCATCCTAAATCACAAATACTGCACTGGACTCAACCACGCAGCCATGTACCATCTGAATATCTAATTGACTAAAATAGGACAAAACTGTTTTTGAATTAAAAAGTTTTTTTTTTTGTTCAAAAGCAACATGAAAGCCACGTTTGGTATTTGTGTATTTCTGTCTTTCCTGTTGTTGGGTCTCTTTAATGCCAAAAGCTGCAGTTATTCAGTACTGTAACGTTGCCTGTTTTTGGGAACTCCCATGTTAGGGATGGATATAAATGTATATAGAGGAAGTGGTATTGGAAAGGATGGTGGCTAAATTACTGGCCATTTTGCACAACACCTCCCAATCATTTCACAAAGCCCAGAGGACAGCCCCTGGGCTGCTCCATCCACCGTGAATGAAAATGTGATACTGCACGTCTTTTGTCCCAGCCGCCGTGACTGGACTATAACCAGTCAATACTTAATGAGGGTTAATGCTCGGTAATTGTATCTAACTGTTGACGGCTGGTAACCCTACAACGGTATTCATTCCTTTACCACTCATCACAAGCTCCCTACATCATCTACTGCCACCTCAACAAAGTTATATTATTGTACACATACCTACATGTCATTCCTTTTCATTTAGTTGGAATAGTTTTTTTTTAAATATCACTCTTCTTCAAGTGCTGTTTTTTGTTTTTTGCAACTCAGTTCAACATCCATATCAAATTACATTTGCAGAACAGTTCAATTGTATACAGAACATTTACTACATCCACACATTGTATACAACACTTCTATATTGTGCATTTCATTATACATGGCATTAAAAATCTTTTTTGAGAATTCCCTGCGTGGGCGCAGTTATAGTTTAATGTTGTCTTGGCTGTGAAATGCTGTAGAGGACCACAGGAAGTAAGTGAAGGACAAAGCTCTTTGCTGCTTGGGTTTCATTTCTTAAAGTCAGCAGCTTCATCGCGTGTTGACACGCTGAGAGACGCCGCCAGATGGACGACACGCACACATGACTCCTTTATCTCGCCATATTGTCTGTGTCTTTTTTCACTCATACATTTTTCGTACCATGCCAAAGGGAGTCCCACATGATAGTGGTGTGCAAGTTTGCTTAGTACTCCTGTGATACCTCCTGTTACCTCCCTGGAGGCCCACTATCTGTTTGTTCATCTCCTCGTGACGGAGCGTATGAAAACTATGCAGCTCTACAGGTCTAATGTGTAGCTGCTGCCAGTGGACGACAGCTTGCATCAAAAAGAATGGGAGGCAGGAAGTTGATTGTTTTCCCGTATCCTACCTCCCTCCCTTTACTGCTTTGTGAAGTTGTGGATGTGTTGCATATTTTGTGTGAACACATTCTATAAAACATTTTTTTTAAAGCCCTGGTCCTACATCAGGGTCTTAAGTATGTTCAAAACCTCACAGTCATATTTCTTTAATCCCAAAAGAATACCGAGTTTCTGACAGTAATTGGACACAAAACTGAGCGAGATCTTCTGTCCAAGGCCCAGGCTGCTTACCAAGTACAGCATTCACAGTGCATTACAGATAATGTACCGGGTGCACATTTTTATTAAGGATTTTGGAAACCGTGCTGGAGCTGAATTGAGAGCAACAGCCCGCTGCCAAAATACACAGAACATAAGCTGTTCCTATTTCCATGTGATCAGAGGGAGAATCAAAGTCCCTTTATCCGCCCAAGTGCAGTAACAGCCCTTGGAGAAAGACTTTACTGCAAAGAGTCCCACACTGTGGCTGACATACTGTGGCAAGGTTGACCTAAATTCTTCCTCGCTGTTCCACTGCACCTTCCAACAACTTACGTTCCTTCATTTTGTTTTGCTCCATTGCATTCTGTGCATGGATATCTTGTTCTTCTCTTTTCAACCGTGTTATGTCTCATTTGAGTGAAGGAGTGTCACCTTTTAACAAAGTTCTTTTTGTAGGAGTGAAGAATGTTGAATATATCACTGCATTTCTGTGTTTTACCCCTGTGGAAAATAAGTTACCGTCTGCATTTACGTTCACAATGTGGCAGAAACAACTGGTCTTCTGTCCAAACGGGCATTCAGCGGACATGTGATGTGTCATCCTGTGACACAGGCAGTCATTTGATTTAGTTAATTTTAATTAGCCACAGCTATATTGACATGCTGGATCAACTGGATCTGCACCTCTGAACCCCTTTCCAGCCTAATGAGCTTTTGTTGCACATGGTGACAGTCAGCCAGTGTGCCTTGTTATGGGACACCCCATGCTGTCACCATGGTAACCTATTATGTGACTAGGTCTTGCTTGGATCGACACCTTTTCGATGTGCTGTACTGACAGTCCACAGGGTACACTCATAATTTCATAACAACACAAATGCACGTTAAAAAGTGCATTTTCACAGTATTTTGAATAAATTCTATCTTGTTCGATGGAATAATCTGTTCTTTGTCGCTACATTTTCAGAGTCTGGATCAATCTTAGAGTTTGTTTTTCTTTGCTTGCCCGCCGTAGGCTCGGATCTCCTTTGTGCGGGTGAAGTACCTGTTCCTGACATGGCTGACTGTGCTGGTGGGGAGCTGGGTGATCTATGTGCAATACTCCACCTACACAGAGCTGTGCAGAGGACACGAGTGCAAGAACGCCATTGTGAGTAATGGCTGTGTTTACAAAAAAAATTTTTGAATGATTTTTGGAATGAACTTTTATTTAGAAAATAATCCAATTCTTGTTTAGACAAACAAAATTAATATTCTGCTCTGTTCGGATAGCAGGATCTAACATCCTTTTCTTTGTCTCTCCAAGTGTGATAAATACAGGAAGGGAATCATCGATGGCTCCGCCTGTAGCAGTCTGTGTGACAAAGACACACTCTACATGAGCAGGTGTCTGTCAACACTGCCAAATAACCAGGTAGAAAAACAAATCTTAACTTTTCTTTTGATCTTGTATCCCTTCTACACATAGATTTCAGCTTGTTAATTTTTTGTTTTTGTATTTTTTGCTGTCTGGTTGCCAGGTGTACACAGGAAGCTGGGGGGACCACGATGGGATCATCCGCTGTAAGCTGGGGGAGGTGGTGCACTACGAGCTGGGTGAAGAGCCGGAGCCACGGAGAGAAGCCCCCGTGTTCGACAAGCCCACCAGAGGAACGTCAGTGGAGAAGTTCAGAGAGATGGTCTTCAATCACCTCAAGGTAAAGGACTCGAGGCACAGAGGTCCACAAAGAAGCAGATACAGTTATATGAAAAAGTTTGGGAACCCCTCTCAGCCGGCATTATAATTGACTCTGCTTTCACACAAAAAAATATAAAAGTGGTATGTCTTTAATTTACCAGGAACAGCTAAGTACTGGGATGTTTTCCAAACAAAGATTTTTTGAAAAGCAGTATTTGGTTGTATGAAATAAAATAAAATGTGAAAAACTGGCTGTGCAAAAATGTGGGTACCCTTGTGGTTTTGTTGATTTTTTTTTTTTCAAACATATATTTATTGGATTTTTGTTTGTTTTTACAGCATAGACAAGCACAACAACAGACAGTGTGCAAAAACAGCGCACACAACAGAGCAATCACTCAAAACGCATCACCCCCCACCCCTCCTCCCCACAAAAAAATAAAATAAAAAAAATAAACAAAACAACAGTTGCGTTAAATTAACATAAAGCGTATGTGATTGTATGACAAATTCAGCATACATCTCTGAATAATAAAACAACATATGTGCACATAAGCATGCCTTCACACAGTAATGAATAAGCATAAATTAAGAATGGATGAAAAAAAATAATAATAATAATAAAAAAAAAAAAGCCAGTTACAATCAGATCAGTTCAAATCATCACTCCCTCCATCACTTCGTATACCTTCATTTTCAAGGAAATTATAAAAGACCTTCCAAATTCTCCAAAACCTATCGATCCTGTTTTTTGTGAAATAACTGATCTTTTCCAGTGCCAGATAGGAAGTCACTTCGTTTAGCCATTCAGAAACGCTACAAACAGTTGGTTTTTTCCATGACCTAGCAATGCACCTTTTAGCCTCCAAAAGGCACATACCAATTAAAGATTTCTTATCATTAGTTACCACAAAATTGGCAGGGTAAATATTTAGGATACATAGCTTAGGATCAGAAGGCATCACCTTGCCAATAATACGACCAATAATGTTCAGGACCTCTGGTTTTGTTGATTTTAATGCCTGTAACAGCATGTAAAACTGATGACTTTAAACACAAAGTTGGTTGGATTATGTTGTTAAGCCTTGAACCTCATAGAAATGTCTGTTTAATATATGAGTATGATGTATTTTAGGTGCCTAAATGCAAGTTGCACTTCTCTTTGACTCTCTGCTGAAGTGAGACAGGATGGGATCATCAAAACAGCTCCCAAAAGATCTGAAAAACAAAGATTGTTCATTATCATGGTTTAGGGGAAGGCTACAAGAAGCTTTCCCAAAGGTTTCAATTGTCAATTTCGACTGTAGGGAACGTTGTCAGGAAATGGAAGGACACGGGCATAGTGGCAGTTATAACAAAACCACAAGGGTACCCATATTTTTGCACAGCCAGTTTTTCACATTTTATTTTATTTCATACAACCAAATACTGCTTTTCAAAAAATCTTTGTTTGGAAAACATCCCAGTACTTAGCTGTTCCTGGTAAATTAAAGACATACCACTTTTATATTTTTTTTGTGAAAGCAGAGTCAATTATAATGCCGGCTGAGAGGGGTTCCCAAACTTTTTCATATGACTGTATTTTTAGTCTGTGACGCGATGGACTAAAGCCTGAATTCTCTCTGTCTCTCTCATTCCTCCCCAGTCTAAGCTCGGAGAGCAAACTAATCTCGCCAGACTCGTCAGCCAGATCCTCTCTGTCGCCGATGGCAACAAAGATGGACGGGTGTCACTGCCAGAAGCCCGCTCTACATGGGCCCTCCTGCAGATGGATGAGGTACTATTAAAAAAAGCCACTGAAAATAGAATTAGCAACTGAACAGATATCTGTGGCACACAATATGTTGTTGTTGTTGTGGTGTATGAACATCTCTGTTCTCTCAGCATGACATTATAGTCCTGTAACTTCAAAATGATGTCATCTAGGGGGCACCCTTAGCTCAGTTGGTAGGGCGTCCCCCCCATGGGCCTCAGCCAGCAGCGGACCCGGGTTCGATTCCAGCCCGCGGTCGTCCTCTGCATGTCACTCCCCTCTCTGTCCCCATTTTCAACTCTGTCTCTACACTATCAATAATAAAAAAAAATCTTAAAATAAAAAATAAAAAGTATGTCATCCTGTAGGCATTTTTCAGGAAAAGTTGGCACACTGCATTTTGTGAGTGCACAATATGTCCCAGATAAGATTTCATCATATGCCTTTAAAATAGGGGTACAACATTTTTATAATTCCTCACCAAAGAGGTTTTGTTTTCTGTCTTTTTGTATGCCTTTGAGCAAGAAAACAAGCCAATTTTCATTAAACCTTGTGGATCGGTGTAGCATGGTCAGATGATGAATCGACAGGGTAAACAGGAGCCCGCTATCAATGCTTCTAACTCATCTCCAGCTTTTTGACAGAAAGCCCTGTGCTTTTTTAAATTATTTGTTTTAGGTGCTGCTTGGCCTGCTGCTCCAGGACCGTGGACACACTCCCCGCTTCCTGGGTTACTGCGGGGACCTGTACATGACGGAGCGAGTCCCCTACGGGCCCCTGTATGGTTTGCCTCTACCCTGGCCTCTTGTATCGTGGGTGCCCAGCGGCGTTCAGCGCACCGTGGACCAGTGGTTCACCCCGTCGTGGCCTCGCAAAGCCAAGATCTCCATGGGCCTGCTGGAGCTGGTGGAGGACATCTTCCACGGAACGTATGGCAGCTTTCTCATCTGTGACCTCTCCGCCGCGCACTTTGGCTACACAGACCGCCACGAGCTGCGACTCACCAACGCCGGAACGGTGGTTCCCGAGCACGAGTTCAGGCGCACCATGCAGGGGCTCAAATGCCAGACGGACTCAGATTGCGTGTACGGGGAGGACTGCCGGACGTCGTGCGACGTGGTGGAGAAGCGGTGCAGGGAGGAGCCGTCGCAGCCCAACCTGGCCAAAGCATGCGCTGCACTGAAGGACTACCTCCTGCGTGGAGCTCCCTCGGCCCTGAGAGAGGAGCTGGAGAGGCAGCTGTACGCCTGTATGGCTCTCAAAGGCAACGCTGGACAGATGAACATGGAGCACTCGCTTATTCTCAACAACCTGAAGGCTCTGCTCTGGAGACAGATCTCACACACCAAGGACTCGTGACCAGAAGATTGGAAGTTCTCTCTGAAATCATGACAGCTCCTCACATGGGGCTGATGTATTGAAGATGCTGTGATTTAGGTTTAGCAAATTTAAATGAAGTCATTTATAGCAACTCTTAACACTTATGATTGAATGGTCTGACTAAAGGACACTCTGCCTCCTCTATGCCGGTTTCAGACGTTTACGAAGCCTGGGCAACACGTCCGAAATACTTTGAGATATAAGACTAACATAAACTGAATGATTGCATGTTGCCATCGGCCACATTATATTGTATTGTATTGTTCACCACAGTGGAATGTTGTGACGGCGCTGCTGGAAAAACAGATGTGTAAACAGATTTTACTGTTGTTGTACTAAATTGATGAGATGACCAAATGGCTGTTTTTTTCCACAAAATCTTGCTGATATTTATGTCAAAGAAGAGTTTATTGTATGCGGAAGAGGGGGATTTGAATAAATCCCATGTTTAATGTGTAATGTATGTAGTACACTTTTTTAAGTTGGGCTCGTTGATTTTGTTATGTTTAGGATTGCACCACAACATAATCAGCAAGTGAATCTTTAAGGGTTAAAGATGGTGAGATTCTGTTTCTAGCAAATTTTATTTAAAAGTTCACTTAGCCCATTGGTGCCCACTTAAGGTATACATCTTTAAAACAAATATACTTTCTTTCTTTTCTTAAAAAAAATCGTTAACTAATATTTCAAAATAGTAGCAAAAGTTACTAAAACAGGAGTAAATAGTTGGGGACTTCTTTCAACAGCAGATGAATATACATGTGGTGCACTAGTTTGTATTTATATCATGTGTGATAAACTACATTGCTCATGCTCATCAATATGATGGAACATGTCACCTAGTGAAACCTTTCCTTAAAGGGATAGTTCAGTGTTTTTGAAGTGGCGTTGTATGGCGTACTTAGGCTTAGTTAGTTTGTTACTTTATGGTGATGGGGGATACGCGCAATAATTTTTTAGGAGTTTGAGGGAGGTTTCACTGTAGCAGAAGTCAGCCTTGTATTGTTGCAGAGGGGGAGACTTCTGCTACAGCAAAGTCTCCCCCAAACTCCTTGAAGTGACTGTGCTGACTGCCATCTCCATAAGGTAACACACTAACTTTGCTTAAAGACCTACTTCACCGGTGGAAATATGAAAGTGTATTGAACTCTGAGATCCTATGTAGTATAAATCTGCAAGACCATAAATGTGGTCTCACTGTCTAACCCTACATTTTCCTATGTGTGGTTAGGACAGGACAGCTGGGCCAAGGGAGGACTGAGGGAAGAAAAACCTCATTCATTATATTATAATAGCGATTTTATAATGATAGAACGCCGGTTCCGTATGGGTGAAGTATTCCTTTAAGTACCCCATTCAACCACACTTCAAAAATACTGAACTATCCCTTTTAAGGCTTTTTGGACCAAAGTGAAGTCAATTGGAGAAAATTAAATGGTTTCGGGGGTTAGCTACAAAGGGAGGACAGAATCATTGAATTTTGGCTTGGGTCTTTTCAGTGTGGATGAAGGAAAATATAGATCACCAGACGTGACCTTTAACAAGAACAGATTAATGACAAATTAGGGGAAAAGCAATAATGATTTAAGGAATCTGTAGAGGATCCAGAGACCTAAAGAATCTATGCCGAGGAACATTGAAGCTGTTCTGAAGGTTTTCCCCTTCTCACATGTATGGATGATTAAGTGAGAGTTTATCTTCTGCAAAGTGGACAATGTGATATTTGTCAGTTTCCACAGGAGACTGTCAATGAGCATCTCCTTGCTGTACATTCGCCACCTGTAATGCTAGTGACATCAATGCTGCATCAATGACAAGAGAAATATTGTATTTAATTTGGTTTATGAATGTTATCTACTTCTCACTGAGAAGAGCATTTATGACAATGCAGTCGCATTATTTTTTGGATTTTACATCAGTGCCATAGAGATCATGCTGAAATATTTTTTGAATGTTTGCCACCGCTGAAGTCTTTATCAAATCCTGTGGTCACATTTGAATGCTGTATCAAACCATTTCCCATGATCCCTTCCAGACTTTGTCATTGTGAAGTGACTTGTGACTTGACCAACCACTTTCAAATGCATTTCAGAACAGATGTGACCTGTAAAGCATGTCCAGCTTGTGGTCAATGCTGCTGTTTAAACTTTCAAAATGTAAAAAAAAAAAAAAAAAAAAAAAAAAGTTTACTTATTGATGAGACCAGCATGATTTTGCACAATTAAAATACATACCACTTCACTACAACTTTTTACATCTGTTTTACACATCACCTTCACCAACCCCTTATCAAACACACACGAGTCATTTGTTGATCAAACATTATCAATGTAAATATTGGTCATGGGTGTACTTTAAACAATCAAAAGCAAACAGGGCTTGTAGTAAACAACTAACCAAACACTCAATCATTTTAAGGAATTTTACACTGGGAGACAAAAGCTTGAGAGTTTGAAATAAATTTATTTGTCTGTGATGAGTGTTGTGTTGTGGCAGCAGCGCACTGTGCCAGGCCCCTAACCGTCCCCTGCTTCTTGTTCTTGCGCTCGTAAGAAGCTGGCCTTTTTCTGGGCGACGCGGTCCTTCCTCTGTGCCAGAGATAACTTGGCGCGGTTCCACCTGCCCGGAAAGAGACAAACAGCAGCTCCATTAACATTCAGCACAATGTTTGTCCGCTCGGCAATGGGGTCTCCCTAGTATCGCTATTAAATACTTGGTAAGGGAGCTCAGGACGTTATTTCTCGCTTGGTATCAAATAATGTCACATGGGTATTTTTAAAAGCAGAAAATGCACCTTTCAATTTTGTGTAATGCATTACAGCAGGGGTGGCCAACCCGCGGCTCGCGAGCCGCATGCGGCTCTTTGCCCAGCTTCGTGCGGCTCTTCAGTTCATATCAAATTATGTGATAATAATTTTTTTTTTTTTTTTTATACTTTTTTTTTGTGTGGGCCTATGTGTGTGCATGTTCGCAAACGTTTCATGCGGCTCTTACGTTCGTTTTACATGTTGTCTATTATTTCATTTTTTTTATTAATGTGTAAGCCCTATGTGCATGTTCGCAAATGTTTAATTGAGGACGCAACATAACGTTCGCAAACGTTTGGTGCGGACGCAACATAAAACTGCCCGCTCAGCTTGGAGGGAGGTTTTCCGTGAGTAAACTATTTGTGTCAAGTTCGCTCCGAAACAGAGTGGGAGAGTTCATATTTTTTGTTGAACGTTATGGCAGGCCATTCTGCCTTATATGCCAGGTGTCATTTGCGCATTTCAAGGCTTCAAATCTTCAGCGCCACTTCAGCTCTCTCCATGCTAAAAGTAAGTCCCACAAAGCAACATGCATAGTAAGAGAAAAATGCTATTTTAAATTGTTATATTTTTGTTTGTGGACTTGGTTGAACTGAGAGTTTGTGTGTGAGGCAGTGCACACAATGTTCATTGTTGAAAATGACTGCCCTGTCGTCTTTAGTTCAGTCCTGTCATTATCACAGGGGCGGCCTTAACGATCTGGGGGCCCGTTTCAAGTCCTAGTGTGGGGCCCCCTGTTTTTTTGTTTTTTTTTTAATAAATAATGCTTGTGCATGCATGTGCAAGCTCCCCGCGAAAATAAAAACGCCCCCCCCCCCCCCTGAAATCTTACTGGCCACTCCAGTGCCCCCCCCCCCCCAGTTCAAATGTTATTTTTTATTTTCATTTTATTTTTTTAATTAAATTTTTTTCCTGATATGTATCCTAGTTCAGAGATGATATGTATTTTTTTTTCTTTCTTAACTTTTTTTGATAGGTAGTTGCCAAGTTCATCACACAAACACTCCAATCCACTGATATGAGATCAGTTTGCAATTTTCAATTACTAAATTAATGGTCGGACTGTGGCCACTAGAACTGGTCTCTGGTCAGCAAAGGTCTTGAAAACAGCATAAGTGTGCTTGTGACATGCGTGCCACCCATGCACGTGTATAGGCACGTGTCCCAGCAGATTTTTGAAATCTGAATAAAAAAATTAAAGTTTGTAGTTAGCGAGTGTAACATGTTCTTAGCAAGGGCAGACTTTCATAAATAAAGGTTTATTTTTTTAGCAAGATATTTGGTCAAAAGCTAGTGGTCATCCGTCCCTCTGTGCAGTTGTTAGGCATCTGGCTGCTAGCAAGTTATGTTGTCTTGCTAATTTTACTATTCATCTGAGCTGAAATAAATATTGACTTTTTCCTTTATTATCTTCGCCAGAATGCACCAGAATGCTTAGATTACATGTTAAAAACACAAAAAAATCTTCTGGGGGGGATACCCCCAGACCCCCCTTCAGGGGTTTAGTTTTCTGACAAACATTACAATGGATACTAACATGATTTGGGCATTTGGGATTATAAATCATCTTTGAATTGGTTGTACAGCACATCACATGCTATTCATTCAGGTGTGCGATGGCCACCCCACTCTAACTCTGTGGCCCACCTTGGCCACCCCCAGTCAAAATTTCCTGGAATCGCCACTGTGTGTACCCGTGTGTACGATGTGGCTCTTTGCAGTAACACAGTAAAAAATGTGGCTCTTTGTCTCTGACTGGTTGGCCACCCCTGCATTACAGTGTCACAAACATTGGCCCAGAGAAAGGGGGGAAAAAAACTATGTGAAACAAGGAACCCACCTCTTCTTCTTGACGTCTTTTGGGGCTTTCTTTTCGTGGACGGGGTTTGCTCTGATGGTGGCGTGCGCTTTTTTGTACATTTCTTCTACCTGAAAAATAAAAAATAAAAATAGAATATAAAAATGAGCCAAAATAAGTGTTTCATGACTTATAAATGTATAATCCCATGCACAAAAAAAAATCTGGTTTACGGTAATTATGCACATTCCCGATAAACTAAAACAAATCAGCCTTTAACCCATAAACAGAAGCTTGCTTTGATTCTTCTCACTTCTCTCAGCCCCGTCTTGAAAGGACAGTAAACATCAGCTAATGCAAATGAAGGACCAACTACATTTTGCTCAGTGCACTTTGTATCATCATCAAGAAGCAGAGAAGAACCAGCTAATACAGCAGCCTTTCATTTACAAACTAACCCTAATTATACATGTATATGCTCATTAGTTTCTTATTCCACATACTTAACAAACAAGTTTGGTACCTTAAACTCTGTAATAAAGAAATTATCAATATATTTTCTAAGCAGAACATTTCAGTTTCAAAATAAGCGTGTCAGAGCCCTCTGGTGTGTAATGGAGATACTGCTTCTAAGTTACCGTCCCTCAAATATATTGTTAGCATTTCTGTAATGAAATGTGTTACTTATTGAGCAAACAATACAGCTATAAATATGCTATTAACTATAATTGACAAGCCATAAATTGACTGGGTTCTATTTTAAATATAGATTACAATTTTAAGTTAAATTAAATTTGGTGGGGGGAAAAATTATTTGGAAATTGAACTGTTGGTAGATTTCTCCTGTAAGAGCATTTTGAGGCATTGAGGAGAAAAAAAAAGCCAACATAATCCATGATTGCCATTTTTCCATTACCTTCTGTTACTCAACACTCACTTCTAGGCCACTCTATCAAATCAGATAAGAGGACTCAGATTCCTGTTTAACTAGTACAACTACACAGTACAGCAGTTTCATTTACGATACTGGTTAAACGTAAACAGATACATTCAAATAAAGCAAATTTGGCAGGAAGTTGCTTGTGTCACCACGGCCACTATACTGTAAAGTGAAAGTGTCGGGTCTATTTTGATGGGCTAGGAGCGTTCATCTTACTGTGTCTGGTGTGACGCCGTTCTTGATGAAGCGAGAGAACTGTTTCTTGTAGGCGTCCTCGTCCTCCTCCATCAGGTAGGACATGTAGTCGGCCACGTTCATGCCCAGGATGTGTTTCCGGTGAACCTCTGCGTTGAACTCTTTACTCTCCACGTCGTAACCAGGGAAGCGTTTTAGACTGGAAAACGGAAGAAACCAAGATCCGGTTTAGTGACAGACTCAAATAATACACTTTAGCTCTCAGATGATTAAAAGTTAAAACAATGTTTATTAAATATATATTTCAAAAAAAAAAAAAGTCTAGTTTCAGGTAATGATAAAATCAAACTTTAACCCAACCACAACTTTGGTTCTTCTCACTTCTCTCAGCCCCGTCTTGAAAGGACAGTAAACATCAGCTAATGCAAATGAAGGACCAACTACATTTTGCTCAGTGCGCTTTGTATCATCATCAAGAAGCAGAGAAGAACCAGCAAAAACTAAATGGACCAGTTTGGACGAATGGAGATCAGTTACCGACTCTACAGGCAAACTATATTTGGCTTTTACATGAGGAAAAATACCTTTGTTATTTCTGAGGGACCCCGATTCGATCAAAGGAGCCCGATTTGACTGCCAATCTCAGTCGCTAAATGTGATTAAGAAACTAAGACCATTCTGGCTCTATAGGGTTGCTGAATATTTGATTTGACATGGAATTGCTTGGTTCCCCCAAATAAAAAATGTGTCGCCTATTGTGTTATAAATATCAGCATATTATGGCCTACTTTTAATAAAAATAACTCTGGCTTTTAATCAATCTCCTTAGTGTGCAGGATTTTTCTTATATCATTCTGCCAAATAAAGGGGAAATTAAACTAAAATAGGAATATGGATTAATAAGCAGAAACAAACAAAACATGATTCGCCTATAGGCCAGACTTGACCCATCAGATAAGACAATGTAAATTCTTAAAATCAGGGACACCCTTCTTATTTCTTAAGATATATTTTCTGTGAGATGTATATATGTTAGAGAGTTAAGTAATCAATGTGCCACTTGTGCAAATGGTGACCTGTAGGATCTCTTGAAATCATATCGTGCTTTGTTTGAAAACAAAACTCACTAACACATCTTTGATTTCAGCCTGACAATGCACTTTGAATCCACACACCTAAACAGAAAACAACCTTAAAAATGCAGCCGTTTTCACACACGTGGCATACCAACCTGTGAGGAATGGCGAGGCCTCCGTCGACTGCCCCCTTCAGCGCTCCAAACACCTTGTTCCCCGTAGAGGTTCTGGCCAGGCCTGCGTCCAGGTAACAGGTGAAGGCGCCCGGCTGTCCGTCAACACTCTCTACGTTGAACTCGTCACCCGTCACCTCCACCTGGCCCTCGTACACCTGCTCCATGCCAAACTTGTGCAGCAGCTACAAGGAGGGGAAGAGGATGTGAGGAAACTCTTTTTCTGGCAGTAAACACAAAATAAGACTTTAACTTTGCAAAAACGGCTATTTCAGCACAAAAGCTCAATGTCTTACTCATATGCTTTTTTGTACATTTCTTCTACCTAGAAAAAATAAATAGAATATAAAAATTAGCCAAAATAAGTGTTTCATGACTTATAAATGTATTACCAAAAAAATCTGGTTTACAGTAATTATGCACATTCGATAAACTAAAACATATCAGCCTTTAACCCAACAACAGAAGTTTGCTTTGGTTCTTCTCACTTCTCTCAGCCCCGTCTTGAAAGGACAGTAAACATCAGCTAATGCAAATGAAGGACCAACTACATTTTGCTCAGTGCGCTTTGTATCATCATCAAGAAGCAGAGAAGAACAGGCTATAACAGCAGCCTTTAATTTACAAACTTAACTAACCCTATGCTCATTAGTTGCTTATTCTACACACTTAAACAACAACAGGGATGCCGTGTGTGTGAGTGTGCGTTTACCCTGCGGGCCAGCAGTAGCCCAGTGCAGTAGGCCGCAGCGTAGTTTGTGAGGCCTACAGTGATGCCATATTTGGGCAGCTCGTGAGAGTAGGCAGCGCACACAATCTGGTCTCCTTCGATCTTTGCATATGCAATCTGGACAATAAATAAAAAAAACAGGGAGAAATAGATGATTCAGGTCATTTATGTTTTCCAAGTTAGAGTTGTAATCATGTATGTTGAATATATTATTTCACACAAAAAGAGTAGTTTCTGGTAAAGTGGTACATTCCTTTGATACACAATCAAAACTATAACAACAACAGAAGTTTGCTTTGGTTCTTCTCACTTCTCTCAGCCCCGTCTTGAAAGGACAGTAAACATCAGCTAATGCAAATGAAGGACCAACTACATTTTGCTCAGTGCGCTTTGTATCATCATCAAGAAGTAGAGAAGAACCAGGATATATAAACTGGACCAGTAAGGCCGAGTGGAGACCAGTCACCGACCCTACGTGTAAACTAATGTGTTTGGCCTTACATGAGGAAAAACGCTGTTCTTATTTCAAAGAGGGGACCCCGATTCGATCAAAGAGGCCTGATTTGACTGCCAATCTCACAGTCGCCAAATGTGGTTATGAAACTATAAAACCATTCTTTTCTGGCTCTACAGGGATGCTGAAGGTTTGAATTTACATGGAATTGCTTGGTTTCCCCTAATAAATTATTATATATATCGTCTATTGTGTTTCAACCTATTATGGCCTACTTTATACAACAATTGAAAATAACTCATGACCCAAAACCAAACATGATTAAACTATAGGCCACACTTGACCCATCAGACACGACTATGTAAATTCTTAAAATGTGTTACTGACCTGGCAGCAGATGTCCCTGTTGGAGAACCTGACGATCATTCGGTACTTGGGCGTGTTGTACTTGTTCTTGTCCTGCACAACCAGGCGTTTACGGGCGAAGAAGTCAGTTTTCCCCTCTGCAGAGTTGACAAGTGAAAAGTCATTACCGAATCCGCTTTCAAAACAGTTTTAGTTAATGGTGCATGTTCAGTGTTGAGGCTTTGAAGCCGGTGTACAGAGAATATCGTCTTACCTCTTCGTCTCCTGAATTTGACTTGATACCTCTTGAAGTAGGCCTTGCTTTTCACCACTTTGACGAAACCCTAAATAGGAAGTACAGAGGCAAGGGGTAAACATGCTGGTCAAAAGAAGCACCACTATGCATGTCAGCTGTTTTACGATGCATGGTGCAGACAGTGTGATTCATAGGAGCTTTATTAGGCTATATGTATCGCTCTGTGTGTTGAGTGACCAGCACAGGTCAGCTGAGGTTTCGTCAGCCATTAAAAGCGCCACGCTGGAGCACAGCACCTCACCGGCACAGCGCAGCCGAGGAGCCGCAAACATCCACCGGCATCTGACCCTCAAACCGCTGGAAACACTTACCACAGCTTATAATATATCCATACACACACATATCCCCTCACATGGATGTATATCTTTCGCATTCTACTCACCATTTTTGGGGATTTTGCTCCTCTTCCACCTGGATACTGATTCCGTCTCTAAATAACGGAAGTCTGGCGTTGTACCAATCTGTAAAGCAGCCATCTGGTGGTGGCCAGCCGCCAGCGCCCCCTACTGCACCGGAGACCACGCAGCACGCCAACCAACAGGGGGCAGCAGCGACACAGACACAGCAGGGGATAACTGTGCTTCTGCAACAGTGATTTAGTATTCACTCTTGCATAAGTAGTATAACAATACTATGTAGCTAAGTGAAATGGCGTGGCTCAGAGATGGCCCAATAAAGTTAAATGTTACAAATAAAATGTGCTATGTCTTTCAGAGAACTGTAATTCTAGAGTCGAGTTATCTACTAATTTGAGCCAGTTGTGACGAAGTATTTATTATAAAAAGAAAAAGGCTATAATAAACTATCTATAGATTATAACTTGTTATCTAAGGAGAAATGTGCAAAACCAACAAAGAATAAGAGCAGACTGTTTAACAATAGTTTAAACCGTCTACATATAAAACAAGGGTGGAGGTAAAATAATTAACATTTAGAACTAACCTTACTACAATACAAACACATTATTACTTTAACCGCTTCTACTAGCCTATCATATAATCAAAATATTGAGTATAGTAATAGCATAAGGGTTTGTTTATTTCAGAAAGTACTCTGGTCTTTGCCTCAGATGATACACTGAACAGCAGCAGATTTAATCAATCTACAGGGGAAATTTATACACATCCTCAGTTAGTGGAAAGTTCATAAAAACATAAGGAATCTTAAAATGAATCCTAAAACTAACCAGAGGCACTTGCAGGGGAACATAAAGAGAATAATGTTGCAATAGTCCGTGAAATTAGAATAAAGGGTTTGATGAAGCTTCTGTCATTTCAAACGTGTCCCCTGGCTGGTGTCCAAAGTGATCATAAGGCCTGTCTGCTGTCAGACAACCTAAAGCGCTTCTGTGGTACTTGTGAGCTCTGTTGCTGTGTCATCCATACTTGTGGCTGAATCAAGATAGACAACAAAATTACAATGAATATGATTGGAAAAGTGTAGAGGATGAGATCTCTGACGCATGGTGGATTTAGATTTTTAAATCCAGAGAGAGATCACAATATTTGACCACTGAATCAAAACCTTAGACAGAGTTTTGTCTTAACTATAGCCACCTGAGCACGAACGTTCAAGGCATCATGAGTTAGTCATAATATAATATAACACATAACATAATTGATTGTTACTGTACATACTGTGACAGCTCCTGGCACCTCCTGATTGGAAGGCTTCCAGGAGATGATTGCTAATCACCATGGCTAATCACAAACACCCATGCTGGCTGATCTCCTCAGCTACAGTATATAAGCTACAGGAATCAGCCACTTGTCTCTCCCTTCCTTGATGTATGGTTTGTTTTGTTTTGGTTTGGTTTGGTTTGGTTTACTCTGGATTTGCTTGGTTAGTTAGTTTTGTTTTGCACAGACATTACACTCTTCACTCACACAGACACAGCACCCATTACTGATTACTGACATTCATGCGCCACTTAGTAACTTACTTACTTTAAACTTTGTTTAAATAAATTATTATTTGGTTAAACTTAACCTCTTGTGTGGTTTCCTCATTGTCATTCCCTTGAGCCGGGCTTAGACAGTTTTGTCTCAACTATAGCCACCTGAGCATGAACGTCCAAGGCATCATGAGTTAGTCATAATATAACATATAACATAATTGATTGTTACTGTACATACAGTATGTTTTTATATGTGTTTTGTTGTTTGGTTAAATGTTTTCTTTTGCTATGTATGTCAAAAATGGAAGGTATTTGGATGCAAGAAAAATTTAAGTAAAAATATTCTTATTAGAAAATGGTGTAAAATCAGCAAAATGCTTCCAATTCCACTACTTTATGATTTTGTTAATATCAATGAGTTCTGAAAATAATTTTTAATTAATTTTGCTACTTTTAAGTTGTTTTTTTCCAGGCTTCTCTTGATGTCACTGTTGGAAGGAAGGTTAGGCAATATGCTAAAATATACGTATAAGTGTAGTCTATAAATAGAATAATAAAGTTTCCACTTTGGGTCACACAGCACAATCACAGTCAAAGCACAACCTGGAAAATTGCAGTGATAGGCCTATGCAGTATGACTAATGCCCTGATTGCACATCCAGAGTTGAGCTGATGTTAAGCAGCAGTTTGTCAGTGAGGGGGACATGAGTAAACCAGAGGCAGTTACAGTGACCGGTGCTGCTGCTGACCCACCATGGATCTCTGCTGTGATTAACATGAGCGTCACACTGGTGGTGTCATTCACAGGGCTCAGCGTCACTCCACAGGTCCCACAGTTCATGGACAGGGACAGGAATGTATCAAGACACAGATAAGAGTCCCGACATCAGGGACTGACTGTAAGAGAAAATATAGAAGATCCACACCTGACCAACCCCCCCGAGCAACGTGACTCAGGCCACAAATCACAGCAGAGTAACTTGACTTAGGCTACTGCTCTTTTAAAAAAAATATTATGGATCTTTTTTTGTCCAGTCACCCAACATAGTCTCTATAGTCCAGTGTCTATTCTCCATTCTTCTTTATTTTGTTCTGGTCTAGTTGTGTCTGAATCTGAGCATATTTTATCGTTTTACTTCCATTGTAAAACACATTAACTTTGTTCATATTGCTACATACTTCCAGTAAGTATTTAAAAAAAGAAGAAATCAGTACTAGCACCGTAGATAAATAAATAGATGGTGTTTTACGCTAACTGACTGCTGGCACTAGCTTCACATTTACTGAGCAGACAGGAGAATGGTATCAATATTTTCATCTAACTCTCACTTAGAAAGCAATATCAAACTAGAACAGTGCAACTTTGACTTCAGAGCTAGTGATGTAATTTAGTGATAGGTCGTTTCAGTTAAAAAAATAAAAATAAAAATCCTTTGTGAAATGAGTACTTCAGTTCAGTCTATCCGTTAAGTCTACTACTACTGAGAAAAAAAGGGAACCAGGATCTTCTGCTTTTTCATTCGAGCGAAATAGATAATATCATTCACTGTCATTCTCGGTGCAGATGTTCTCAGTGTTAGATAAGAAAAGTCAAAGTCACTGCTATGGAAAGCCTTTCAGAAGCCGTTCAAGCTCCGTTTCTGAAGAACTGATTTCACAATAAGGAGAAGCAACTGTCCAGTCATCCCCACTGACAGCAGTGGTCAGCAGTTCATGAATGTTCACAGTGAGGGTGTGGGGGGGGGTAAGTGGCCTACTGTTAGCAGGCCTGAAGTTACCCGCTTTAAATGGTCATCTTCAGCTGGACTTTCCACTCCAAAAATGTTGATATTTGTCCCTCCTGTGCTGACACAATATCAACAAGGAGGTGCATAAGCGGGGCGCTCCGGTGGTGTAGTAGATAGAGCGCGTACCATATTGGCTCTGGCCTTCGTTGCAGTGGTCGTGGGTTCAAATCCGACCCCTGTACTATCTAATAAAGCTTGAAAATGCCCAAAAAATAATCTTTAAAAAAAACATGTACGTACAGTATCTCACAAAAGTGAGTACACCCCTCACATTTCTTCAAATATTTCATTATATCTTTCCATGGGACAACACTGAAGAAATGACACTTTGATACAATGTAAAGTAGTCAGTGTACAGCTTATATAACTGTGTAAATTTATTGTCGCCTCAAAATAAATCGACACACAGCCATTAATGTCTAAACTGAAGGCAACAAAAGTGAGTACACCCCTGAGTGAAAATGTCCAAATTGGGCCCAAAGTGTCAATATTTTGTGTGGCCACCATTATTTTCCAGCACTACCTTAACCCTCTTGGGCATGGAGTTCACCAGAGCTTCACAGGTTGTCACTGGAACCCTCTTCCACCCATTCATGACAACATCACGGAGCTGGTGGATATTAGAGACCTTGTGCTCCTCCATCTCTCGTTTTAAGAAGCCCCAAAGATGCTCAATAGGGTTTAGGTCTGGAGACATGCTTGGCCAGTCCATAACCTTTACTCTCAGCTTCTTTAGCAAGCCACTGGTCGTCTTGGAGATGTGTTTGGGGTCGTTATCATGTTGCAATACTGCCCTGCGGCCCAGTTTAAGAAGGTTGAGTGCACGTTTTCAGTGTCATACCGAGAGGTTGGCTTTGGAAAATTGACGTATGAGTGCTGCCAGCATTGCTGAAGAGCTTGAAGGGGTGGGAGGTCAGCCTGTCAATGCTCAGACCATACGCCGCACTCTGCATCATACTGGTCTGCATGGCTGTCGTCCCAGAAGGAAACCTATTCTAAAGATGATGCACAAGAAACCCCACAAAAAGTTTGCTGAAGACAAGCAGACTAAGGACATGGATCACTGCAACCATGTCCTGTGGTCTGATGAGACCAAAATACATTTATTTGGTTCAGATGGTGTTAAGAGTGTGGAGCGGCAACCAGGTGAGGAGTACAAAGACAAGTGTGTCTTGCCTAGAGTCAAGCATGGTGGTTGGAGTGTCATGGTCTGGGGCTGCATGAGTGCTGTCAGCACTGGGGATCTACAGTTCATTGAATCTTAACATGTAATGTGACATACTGAAGCAGAACATGATCCCCTCCCTCCGTAAACTGGGCCACAGGGCAGTACTGCAACATGATAAAGACCCCAAACACACCTCCAAGACGACCACTGCCTTGCTACAGAAGCTGAGGGTAAAGGTTATGGACTGGCCAAGCATGTCCCCAGACCTAAACCCTATTGAGCATCTTTGGGGCATCCTCAAACGGGAGATGGAGGAGTGCAAGGTCTCCAGTATCCACCAGCTCCTTGATGTCGTCATGAATGGGTGGAAGAGGATTCCAGTGGCAACCTGTGAAGCTCTGGTGAACTCCATGCCCAAGAGGGTTAAGGTAGTGCTGGAAAATAATGGTGGCCACACAAAATATTGACACTTTGGGCCCAATTTGGACATTTTTTCTAAGGGGTGTACTCACTTTTGTAACCGGCAGTTTAGACATTAATGGCTGTGTGTCGAGTTATTTTGAGGGGACAGTAAATTTACACTGTTATATAAGCTGTACACTGACTCCTTTACATTGTATCAAAGTGTCATTTCTTCAGTGTTGTCCCATGGAAAGATATAATTAAATATTTGAAGAAATGTGAGGGGTGTACTCACTTTTGTGAGATACTGTATATGAGGATAAAACAAGCTTTTCTTCTGGCCCTGTCTGCAACAATACAAAGCTGTCTTCTGCTACAGCGACATCTCCCCTAAACTCCTTATAGTAATCTCCATAAGCTAAAGCAAAAACTATGTCTAAGTACCCCATACAACCCTACCTAAAATATACTGAACTATCCCTTTAAAGGTGCAGTCGGCGAATCTGGAGACTGCTTTTTGTCAAAATCAGTGAATATCACCTCACGATCCACTATGGGCATGTTGCCAGCTACGATAGGCCCCCTTTGTTTACATAACCTTTATTTACATTCTAGTTTACAGAACCTAGGCTGTGTATTAACACCAGATTTTGTTTATCAGCACACACACACACACACACACACACACACACACACACACACACACACACACACACACACACACAGTACAGTCAGGTAGCGGATCATGAGGAGGAGATAGTCACTGATTTTGAATAAAGTGATTTTGACAACAAGAGTTTTCTCACAAATCGCTGACATCTTTAAAGTCACAAACAGAATAGATAGAAAATGACTTTGAGGCAAGAATGGGACAGAAATGACTTGCAGAAAGTAACACATCAACAAGTGTGTTCACATGCACACCACAGATAAGACTGCTCTGTTGACAAGCAACTGCCCCTTTCTCTCACTGCTTATTGAATTTTTTTTTGCATAATACAGAGGCATTTTGACAATGCTACTCATAAAATGTTGAGTTGTTCCTTAACTTTCAAAGAGAAACAGGATGTGTACTTATGTTTTAAACATGCAAGTATTGTATTTAACCCCCAATGCATAGGAGTCTAGTCTATGAATGATATGGACATACAGTACACTTGCTACAGTATGTCCTGACAAACACTTATTAATCAGAAAAAAGAAAAAAAATCAGTTCTGTTGAAACTAAACAGAGTTCTGCTAACTTTTTTTTTTAAAGATATTTTTAGGGCATTTTTATGCTTTTATTGATAGTGCAGAGAGACAGAGGTGAAATGGGGCAGAGAGGGGAGTGACATGCAGAGAACGACCGCGGGTGGGAATCGAACCCGGGTCTGCTGCTGGGCCCGGCCCGGGAGGGGGACACCTTACCAACTGAGCGAAAGGCGCCCCAGTTCTGCTAACTTTAACACCATGATATTTCAGGATCAGCAGTGATGGTGCAGCGATTAAGTGTCTGTGCGAAAGCCCTGTATGCATGTTTCTCCACCCAGCTTCTGACCATGTGTTTTCACACCCCATGCCGGAGAAAACAGAGTGGTGTTTTCTGTGTGAGAATATGTCAAAGAGACAGACCACTGATTTCAGAGCATCAGATAAAAAATAAAGTGGCCCCAGTAACAGAGCGGAAATGGGGGGGGAGAATTTTACTATTACAATTATAACAGAAGACAACATATAAAAGTATATCAAGGCCAAGATTATGTACATTTCAAAGTAGCCTACAAGCAAAGAAAAGTGGCTACAGATACGTAATGCAGGAAATAAATGAATACATAGACATTCACAGGCTTATTTAGTCTTACTCAATCCCTGGTGAACTATGACCTTTCAAACGGACACCTGACCCCCTCCCCGCCCGAGACAGGCACATATAGAGAAACAATGACCAGGAAGCACCGAGCATGTTTCTTCACATCCACGGACCAACGTCCCCGATGAGGTTCTTAATACTTGGGAGGATAATTTACAACCAGAAACAGAGCTGGCTGCAAACAAGGGGGAGGTGCTGATCACAGTGATGAATGACGGAGATGATTTGTGGAGTGTTTACAGCATAAATCCAAGCATCTGTTTGGAGAAACGTGAGAGTTTCTTTTCAGGGCTACTTCTCTCTTTTCAACACTTTCAAAGGTTTTTTTTCTTTCTTTCAGGTTTTAGGATAAGGATCATAGTTAATCTGAATAACGGTCCTGACATGTAAAGCATTAAAGCCTCCGGAAAACCTGGCCTTAAATAGGAAAAATCAATATATTATATCTAAAGTCGTTCTTTGCATGTCTCTGCCCCAATTCATCTCTGTCTCTCGAAAACGGTCTAATAAAAGCAATGAATGACAATATCTTTCATTTGGATTGGTAGATATTCCTAACTCTTTTCAGATGTTTACCATCTATGATTGCAATTAACTCCCCAAATTGCACAGTTAGAAGCATTTGTGGATTTGGGTTTACATGGGCTTTAACATAAATCAAATCAATGAACAGACTACAGGAGCACAGGAATTAAAGTAAAAGAAGGCGAGAAACAACAAGACCCAGTGTGTGAAAGGAGAACTGTCTTGCGGTCAGCAGCATCCAGTAAATCATTCATTGTGTTCACACTCTGTCCCTATCTGGTGGCTGCAGTTGGGGACCGACTGACTGAGAACTCGATGAGATTCGGACAGCCAGTCCGGGGATGTGTGTGTGTATGTATGTGTGTGTTGGGGGGTGGGGGGGGGGGGGGTAACATGCAGTTGAACCTAAGGAAAAGGAACTAAAATCAGATTGTAACTGGAGGGAGAGGGACGGAGATAGTTTAGAAGAAAGAGGGCGGAGGGTGTTGCGCTGTGGTTAGAGCTCTGGTGCCAAAGGAACCTGTGAGGGGATGAGATAGCATGATGTGGTTTTCATTGAAATGCCACAGCAGAGTGGAGGTGCCGAGGTAAACGCTCAGACAGAGTGTCTAGGATTAAACAGACGTGAACTAGGGAAAGTCAGTTTAGCCACAATAAGCTATTATGGCAGGAATCCATGTCATGCTGTACTATACATCCTACAAAAAATATCAGCTCTTTCTGTGTGGCTAAAAAGTTATTGGGTTATGTACTTTTATTTTTCTATTTCTGGAATTTTAAAACAGCAGAAAAATCGTTTTAACATAGGTCTATTAGGGATGTTTTTGACCAAAATCTACTTTAGTATCACTCATCGTTCGCGGAACTTTTGAATGTTAATGAACCGGTCAAATGTTTGCTGTGATGAGCATAAATTATCTTTAAAAGCAAACAAGAACATCAGCGAAAAGAATGCTATTTTTATTTATTAATAATGCTCGAGTCCGAATCCCCGCTAAGTCAGTCAAAATGATTTACAGCAGGCAGACCAGAAATGCCCGTTTCCTGAACAGTACTTAATCAAAGTTTACTTTGCTTCACCATCGTCCTATTACCATTATTAATCTTACATCACATACATTAACTCATCTTTCATTCTCACTCTCTTTCATTGCTTTCAAAACATATACATGCGGCACTGGCACAAGCTAGCAAAGTGCTTTACCACACCAGGCGCTGGTATCATAAAAACACTACTGCATTTGTCCAAAGGTGCTGCTAGAATCAACAAAAACTGAAAGTTCCTCATAGTCACTTTAAAGTGAGACTATGTGCGTTATAAAGGGAAAAAACAACTGAAAAGCTGAATTCATGAGAAATTAAACACACCTTTGCGCAAGTCTATACACTATTTATTTTACTATACAGCCTTATTTGGTCTGGTATGACCAGTAGCCTATGGAGGCTAATGTTTGGCTCGATATGGCTACAGTCATCACAGACTTGACTTGTGTTACTGTTTGCATTTGTTAGGCTATATCTCCCACTGACCTCCGCTTAGCTAAAAATATAGTCTCAGAGTCAAAATCAAGGCAGCTTATTGAGGAGCTGTCTTGTCAACATTCACACACATGTGGTATGAAGGCTTCAGCAGCCTCAGATGTATTAAAAAATATGAGGGGTCCCCGCAGTGTCTCGAATGCAGAAAGGGCCCCGAGGGTGAGCCTGAGACAAATAACCTCATGATTCTTTATTTAACCCCCCCACGACTGTGATCTGCACATTTGACTAAAGGTAGACAACTACCACTGCGAAAAACACAAAGCACGATTACAAGAAACCCCCTCCACTCGGTCTGTGATCACTGCGATTGAGCTTCTATTTCAATCACATACTTGCTTTAAGACTTGAGAATCAAGGCCTGTGGGGGAAGAGGTGGTGGGAGGTGAGTTACAGAGAGACAAAGGAGGAGGCTGTGGCAACACTGATAGCGACTTCTCGACTCTGCGTTTGGTTTCCTGTTCTGAGTCAGTGTGTGTAACCCTGAGTTTGAACCTTGTCACATTGCGACCAGCGTTTTTCACTCACTTTAGCGGAACAACCTTTTGTGATTTTGTTTAGTTTTTTATAATTTTTATAAAATTCTGTTAATTAGCTATACAGTTAAACTGACATGATGTTTTTTCTTTGCTCGAACAGGGCGAGAGATCGTTGCTGTCTCTCTGCTTGTCAGGGGAAGAAGATGTAAAGATTTGTTCTTAAAAATTATAGAGTTTTTAAATGTATCCACTGATTCCTCTTGTTGTTGTTTTACTTTTTTCATGAGTCAAAAACTTCAAAATTTGAAATAATTTAAAAAGGAAGAAAAATTGCACATTTTGTATTGATAACTCCACACAATGCAAATATTAGAGTCTTGAAACCTGTGCCGTAATTGGGAATAAATGTTTAGATTGTTTATTTTTGTGCTATGCAAATGTTCAAAGATTATGGACTCTTATCAAAACATGAATCAGTGTTTTTGTTTGAATGTGACTTACATGAGCATTTTAGAGGGAGGGGAAGAAAGAGAGAGAGAGAGAGAGAGAGAAAGAGAGAGAGAGAGAGAGAGAGAGAGAGAGACCGACAGAGACAGCGAGAGAGACAGACATTCTCATAATGACGAGCAGAGGGTTTTGTGGTGTCACTCTGCTACTTGTGACTGATGTTTTGACGTGGAGACTAAATGTAGCCAGAGTTCAGGACAGAGTATATGTTCTTCTCAGGCCTGGGTACCTGCAGCGTCAGTGCTGCTGTGTGAGTATGGGACATGTGTTTCAGCCTTAATGCTTCGGCTATCTGCGCTTTGCTTGCAGCTATCTTTACTTGTTGCAGCTGCTTCAAACAAACTCGGTTCCCACATCTGACAGGAAAAATCGATAGCCTCTAACCGCTTTGCTTTGGTCCGACCTTGAACAGAGCCCAAATCTTCGCAATGATTTGCACCTGAGCGGCTGAGTCTGACAGATTTCTACTTGGGAACTTTGTTTTTTTCCATGATGTGATTTATATTATTTTCAAAAGAAAAATAAATATTCCTTATGTAGCCTATATTGTCCTATATTGTATTTACAATGAAAATTGGACCGGTGTATGGGTCAGGTGGGAGGGGACTTTAATGATGTAAACAATAAGGCTGAAGTCAGTGCGGGTAAGCTGAAGCAGTGTAACTGTAAAGGGATAGCCTACTTCGACTCCCCACCAGCAGGCTGTTGTGCAGAGCGGCCGGCGCGCGTCTCATTAACAGGATCAATTTACAACCGGCCAAACAAATAGGTCATTATCCATCCCAGCCTCCTCCTCTTTAGCCTGCACGGAACCATCCACACACGCACGCACACGCACGAAGGCGAACAAACACACATACATTTTATGTCTCATCACACTGAAATTAGATAGTTACCAACCTGTTTATAAATCATCCGGCTCGATACATCAGAATGATCTGTATGTTGTTAAACTTTTGCTGATTCATTAAGAGTTTGGGCTTGTAATATACATCTCAACCAGTGTTACAGACTGGCAAGAGCACACGTCCAAATCTCAGTTTGAATTCATTAAAATATCTATCTGGCGACGTTTAAACACTTACCAATT
Source organism: Ammodytes marinus (assembly GCF_949987685.1). Taxonomy (NCBI): domain Eukaryota; kingdom Metazoa; phylum Chordata; class Actinopteri; order Uranoscopiformes; family Ammodytidae; genus Ammodytes; species Ammodytes marinus. The sequence goes on along the minus strand of NC_137213.1, from coordinate 17,923,916 downwards.
TGAAATGATTAAATAATAACAACTTTAACGTTATCCGTAAATTGTATACAATTATAATCTCCTTAATAGTGTTCGCTTTCTTAGTTTAAAAATATTTTGAATCGTGATAATTTCATCTGTTAATTAATATTAGCATATTCATTTAGATAATAAAGATTTAGTCTAAGCCATTTAGGCATATAGTAAATTGTTAAAACGTCCTCTCATGTCAGTTTCCGTAACATTTAGGCTACATATAAGGACATACAATATGTGCTCTCTAATCCCATACCTGCCGGGATAATTCGTGGGGGAGGGGGGTGGGGTGGCCCTGCTTTTGGCCACCTGCCCCGCGACACCTGGTAACCGATACGGCCTCTGTGCGCATGCGTAATAGCTTGCCAAAAATCCCAACGCTGTCTCGCCTGTCAACCAATAGTGTTCCAATCTGTTCAGAGATAAAGACAGAGCAGCGTGTAGAGGAGCGAAGTGGAGGATTTCGGACAAGGGCATCACTGGCAGAAAGAAGATTAAAGAAAGAAAACATGCCGAGGTCTTTCCTGGTGAAGAGTAAAAGGGCCCACAGCTACCACCAGCCACGGTACCTGGACGATGACTACAGCAGACTGGACACTATTCTGGCTCACGTGTGCGCAGGTATGGATAATGTGTGCGTAATTACGCACGACAATGTTAGAATTGCGCAAGGAATAGCGATTCTTCCTAATGGAAATGTTTCACATCCTATTCTCCTAATCTAAATTGAATTAATGTATTCTATTTACAAATAGGCCAAAGTTGCACACTCAGTCAGTTTCACATTTCTGCTTTGATTAGAGAACAAATCTCGGGCGAAGTGTGAGTCCAACTTGGATCCGCAGGAGGATGTGAGCGCGGACGCTGACAGATTGTCCCCCGGGTCTAGGTTGCAGTCCCCCGGCTCGCTGTCCTCAAGCTCCCCGTTGAGCTGCGCAGGCAGCGTCTGTGAGCGATCCTCAGACTGTGATTTCTGGCGTCCCCCGTCCCCCTCCTCGTCACCAGGTATGTTGAGACATTTTTGAATTCAGACTTTTACCACGATTATTTTTAGATGTGTAAGTTGGATATTTAAAAAAAAAACTGTTAAGTGTGTCAACTGTTTGGCCTGTTTGAAATGTGAAGATGTCATTATTAGTGCGTATATAGAAACAGTTGCCATACATCCATATCAGCTTAAAGAGAGTGTAAGAATTCTATAATTTCAACATTTCCAGCACTGTTAACATCTTTGTATTGATGTCAGAGTTTTAAATATTATGAACAAGAAGAAAGATCTGATTTGAGAGTCAAAATAAAAGGCATCCTGCCACAATGTACATATATCCTTTCTTTATGATTTGCCTTTAATAAATGATTTAGAAAAAAAAATGTTTTCAGTCATTTATTTTCCCCTTTTCAGGGTACTACAATTGCACTCATTGCAAAAAACTATTTGATATAGGCCTATGCCTGTGCAACATTTTGAGATGTAGTCTAATATTAGCATGTCGAAAGTCAAATAGTTATTTCCAGTGAGGCCCGATGCATACTCACAACAAATCCACATTTTACTTCCAGATTCAGAGAAGTGCTCCACTCCATCGACAGAGGACGGCCCTCACTTCAACATCCCGCTCTTTCCTTACACCTGGACGGCGTACTCCGGCTCTGAGCTGAGGCATCTGGTTCATCAGGGCTCATACCACCACCGCCTGCAGGGCCACAGGGAGCCAGTCTCACCCGTCAGCGTCTATGGTGCGGAGGACACGAGCAGCGCAGAGCCGCATTACGCACAGCGTGGCCCGGTGGCCGGATGCTACCAGGACTATTCTTCAGCGGCCCACCAAATGTGCAGGATGCCTGATGGAGACGAGCTGTATGTGGATACAAAGCACAAACCCCGCGGGGCTAGAATCAAGTCCGAGAGTGACTTAATCTGCTCGAACCTCGAATCGAGTGGATCCTTTAAGTGCATTAAATGTGGCAAGGTACGTTTGTGTTTACTGAAGCGTACCATGATAACCCTGTGTTGTTTTAACACTGTGAATTAAGGGATGTTTTATTGGTGACCAGGGCGAAGCATCAAATATAATGTAAGGCATTTGGTCTGTAGAATTGGTGAGATTGACTATTTGCAGATAGTTGCTCTAAAATTGTAAGATTACACTTTGTCGTTTTCCCTCTATAAAGTTTGATTTTGATGTAAAAATCTAAACGGTTCCTATATTTTTCCAAAGGTGTTCTCGACACCCCATGGGTTGGAGGTTCATGTGCGCCGGTCGCACAGCGGAACGCGGCCGTTTGAGTGCGGGATATGCGGCAAAACCTTCGGACACGCAGTGAGCCTGGATCAGCACCGAGCGGTTCACTCACAGGTAGGCCTCTAACTTCCTTCTATATAAAGGCCCAAACAGGAGTCTGAGCTCAAGGCCTCCGGTGTCTCTGCAGTTCAATGTAACTTTGAGGCCTTCCACACTGACTCTTTTCCGTATCTTACAGGAGAGGAGCTTCAGCTGTAAAATCTGCAGCAAAAGCTTCAAGCGCTCCTCCACGCTGTCCACGCACCTGCTCATCCACTCGGACACGCGGCCTTATCCTTGCCAGTACTGCGGCAAGAGGTTCCACCAAAAGTCCGACATGAAGAAACACACTTTCATCCACACAGGTGAGAGACACCGAAAGCCATGGACAGAAAAACACTGTTTTAACGCATCGCCTTGCCGTGCGTAATTGCGTAAAAAGTAACTCGACATTGACATTTCCAACTGTTCGATCTCTTTACTGCTGCAGGTGAGAAGCCGCACAAATGCCAGGTGTGCGGGAAGGCCTTCAGTCAGAGCTCCAACCTCATCACACACAGCAGGAAACACACGGGCTTCAAACCGTTCGGCTGTGACCTGTGCGGCAAAGGTTTCCAGAGGAAAGTGGACCTGAGGAGGCACAAGGAGACGCAGCACGGACTCAAATGAGCCGACTTTGATGCATCAGCATGATTTCCTGCACTTTTTATGTATTCCGACTATGCAATTTTGATGGTGGTGTTTTATTCTACTGTTTGTTGCATTGTCCTAACTTTTCGCGATTGTTGCGTGTAGTTAATTTTTTAGCCTGAGATATTCTGGTTGATTTTATGGAAATAAAATGTTATTTATCGAGTGGGTTTTTACATTGTTACTCAAATTAAGAAGCATTGCCGTTAGCTTATAATAATAACAGTAATACATCCATGCATTTATTAGGCTATAACTTTCAAACTACGAAATCCTGCATTTTCAATTTAGTCCATTTGTTCTGTAGTGCAGAATTAAACATGAACTATTTGAGTTCAGTTTTTTCAGTTAGGAATTGACAAACCTTTCGTTTCAGTCTTTCTATCTTTCCTTACTTTTTACATGATTATTTTTTAGAAATTAGTTGTTTTCAACAATAATAGATTTGAAAACTGAATGTATGTTTTAAAATCAGTCTCGGCCTCAGTCCACTGATTGTTGGTACATTGTAAAAACCGAGAAGCTGTGTTAAGCCAAGCAGGCCATCAATCACATCCCCCAACCTGCATGACAGGTCAAAGTTATACCTCCACTATTACATAGAAAAAACGTTTTGTTGCATGCGCCACCTGGTCAAAATCAAACATTTTCAGACCTTAGCATTGTTAACATACTCATATAACAAATAACATTATGGCACCATAAACCTCCATGTGAAGGAAGACAGGAGAAATAGCTTCACTTTTATTACAGCAAGAGCTCCTTCAGCGCAGCAATAACAGAGTGTCCACTGTCCACATGGCATTTTTCACTGGGAACATCAGGGTGTGATTTATTTGGCCATGCAGAGGTTAAACATCCAGGGCACTAAAACGTCAAGGATCTGATTTGGCCATATTTCACCACAGATTGTGTACATACAGTAAACACTGCTACAGTAAAGGAACTTGTAGACCTTCACATAAACACTTACTATAAAGAGGAGAAGAGCTTTTCATTTCAAAATTATTACAACAAACTTTATTTGTGTAAAACAAACATAGTAGCCAAATCAATTTTTTCAGTCAGGGGTCCTGAGTGTACATTTATTCTTCATATTGTGTGTGTGTGTGTGTGTGTGTGTGTGTGTGTGTGTGTGTGTGTGTGTGTGTGTGTGTGTGTGCGTGTGTGTGTGTGTGTGTGTGTGTGTCAGTGTGCCTGGGTTTTCAACAGCTGGACTAATTTCAGAAGGTCCTGCTCCTGTAGACCGAGCTCCTCCATCAGTGTGTTCAAATAGTCCACTGATGTGGGCACCTCCAAGGCTTCTCGCACCACAGGAGAAACATCAGACAACCTTAAACACAAAATCACACTGTCACACACACACTTTGACCAGGATACTGTTGCTGTTACAGATCCATGTAACACCAAAACAAAAGATGAGCTTTTTAATGTAATTACATAACAATCAAGAATGTCCTTAGTTGTTTAAGCGACATGAGGTGTCACAGGCACTACTCAGCTAATGCATTGCATGCTAACCAGGGTTCATGATGTTCTAAAAGAAAAACAACTTTACTGACTCATTTCAAAATGTTTGTTGAGCAAAACACAGATCAGGTGTTTTAAAAATCCGTACATGAACTAGATTTGAGGGGGTTTCAGTTCACACTTCGTAAAACTATACAGCAGGCATTCTCCCTGCTTATAACTTGCATTATTCGGTGATATCTCAATCTCATGTTAAGCTGACAGAATCTACAATCTATATGTTTATATGTCCTATTTTTTTTCAAAGAGGAGGCAAAGATGCATGTTGAATAATTGCCTCCGATAACAGACAACGTTTTAAGAATGCCTCACTCACAACATTAAGGCTACAGTTTCACACACTCGCCATGTTTTTGAGGTGCGTGTGCTTCTTGTTGCACATGTAAAGTGTTAATGACTGTGGAGCTATAGTTCAAACTCATACATCAGTCCGGCAATAAACCCTATCTTCGTGAAGGTTATAATGTACAGGTTTTAGTGTTTCAGCTGTTGATTCACCTATAGCAGGGGTTCTCAAACTTTTGATAGCTGAGGGCCAATTTAGGAACCCAACATTGGACCGAGGGCCGCCGAAGGATAAAAAATAAATAAAAAATAAAATAATTTCAATGGCCAGCGTCTTTGCGTCTTTACAGTTTACATGTATTGGTCTGCATCCAATAATGTGTAATTAACATATTTTAATTGATAAATGAAGGGCCAAGTTTCATTTCAACATTGTGGGGGGGGGGGGGGGATTAAAAGCGGGGATCTGGGGATTGTCCCCCATAAAAATTTGAGGTTCTAACACTTCATTTTGTGCATTCTGGTTAATTTTTATGCAGTAATTTGTGTCTTCTGTATTTATTTATGGTGGACATGTTAAGGAAAAGACAACTAGCTACCATTGACGCAAATCTAATGGAATATAAATCTGTAAGCCACTGAGGCATTCTGTATAGAATTCAAATATTTATTCTACTTTATTGTTAAAAAACTTTCTGCACATTGAAAACGTATCACCTTTTGGAGTGTTAACTTTTATGACACTATACATTGGAAATAAACAGGGTGGGCTATCAGCAGTCAACTAGGCAGATAGTTCCATGGCTATCAGCAGCTAGCTAACGTTAGCTTAACGTGGTTTCTAACGTTAGTTAGAAACCAGATAATGTTAGCATCCATCCTTAGACACTTGACCTAATCTAATTCACCTTGAAGGTGAGAAAGTGCATCGTATTGGGCATAACAAGCTCACTATGTAACAACTTACATTGGGACCACTACACTGCCTGCTGCACTGCGGGAGGCTGACCAGCCGTCTGCAACGAGAGGCAGAGGCCAGCCGAACGTCGGCAAGTTTAAGATGGTACGGTCCACTGTAGGGGTGTTATTATTAATAATTGGGGAATTAATATAAACAATTAGGAGGGATATTTAAGTGTTTCGACCCCTGTACTGTTTTTACTGTTACGGGGGACGCATCCCCTCCGTGCGTTTCAATTAAAATTGAAACGCACGGAGAACCACTGATCAATAGGATTATTTTGGAGGCTGCAATCTGTTCAGCTGTTGAATTGAATTGAATTAAAGTGAGTAGTGCAACTTGGTCATATCTCCACATGTTCTTAGTCAAAACTGTTTGACTGAAAGTGAAGTCAGCTATTCTGGAGAGTGCTTGTTTTGAAAAATCACGTTTTGTCAAAATCAGTGAATATCTTCTAACAATCTGCTTCCTGTACATACTGTGTGTGAGATGAAAAGAATTCCGGTGTTAATACACAGTCTAAGCTCAGTAAAGGGTCATATTGCTCGATACAGTGGGCCCCTTTGTTTTAATACCCTTTGTTTCTATACTAGTTTACAGAGCCTAGGCTGTGTATTAATACCAGATTTTTCCCCCAAGCCCAAACACAGTACTGACGGGTAGCAGATTGTGAGGATATATTCACTGATTTGGACAAAAAGTGATTTTGACAACAAGCTTATTCTAGATATCACTGACTCCACCTTTAAATAATTCTCAATATCGGCACAGACCAACGTACAGACTCCTACGTAAAGAGTGTTTATCTCCAGGTTTAAAACCACCATGTGCGCAACCTTCTAGACGCTCATTGCCACCTCTTCCACCTCTTGTTCCCCTCCCTCCCCCCTCTACCTGTCCTGTCTACCTGTGTGGAGGTGCACTGCTGGTTAATCTCTAGTTCACCCCAGGGTCTAGTGTTGCAGGGGGGGCATCCATTATTCAGCTGGGCCCTGAACAATAGAGGCCAGACTAGCTCCACAGCTGCCACGCAGAAGACAGATAAGACAGCACGCCAAATTATTCATGATGGTGGAATAGAAGGATGGAGGACACTCTTGAAGTTAAAATGGGATCTAATCAAATCATAGAGTACCAAAGGGACTTGTAAGGAAGAGAATATATGTTTCCAAGTCAGCCAATTATCAAAGACGCAGAGAATGAAAGATAACAGTAGAGAAAGAAAATTGATAAAAGCAAATAAACGTTTGTTTTTTTCAAGTTTAACCAGAGTTATTTCCAACTTTTCAGAAATTCAATGAATTTGAAAAACTGCAAATTAATTTAAAGGTCCAATCCCCGTTTCTAACTTTTGCAGCATAGTAAACTTCATGCAGTACTGTTTAAGGGAAAAGTTTGTGGTCACATCCTCCCTGGCTTAAAGAGGTATACATGTGAGTCACCAACTGCACAACACTTATTGTATTGTTTCGTTATGTCCAAGAGCACTCACAATGTAAGTTATGATACTGATGCAAACTGACCTGAGGCCACCAAGATAGTCATAAATCAGAGTCAATAAGGCATCAGGTGGAAGTTTTCCCAGCCAGGCCAATATAAAATGCTAGTTTTGCTTGGATGTGTACGGAGGAACTATTGTGTGTGTCTGGGTGCATGTGTGTATTTTAATTGAAAGTGTAAAGGGCTGCCTGAGTTGTTTGCCCTCTGTCCTTCATCACGGATCTGGAGAGGGGCAATCAGGTGGAGATAAGGCCAAGAGGCGTCTGTGTGTACTTAGACGGGAGCAGCACGGAACTGTCCATGAACTGCCAGCAACACACACACACACACACACACACCATATGGCAAGGGCTAAAACTATGTCACACCTTATAGCGTCTTTTGTCAAATGCACCATGAAGCTGAAAGTTGAGTCACAGTTAGGCAAGTTTTACTTGTTTTCTTCTTTAAATGAAGATCAGAATAGTTGCATAAAATTATATGCAACTGCTGTGTTTCTTCGATTTAAGCAAAGTATCAATCTGTTAAAGCCACTACGAGTAACTTTGTCCCTTGGCGGCCCCTTTGGAAAAAAGCGGTAGTATTTTTACGACGCCCGCTGTCGCAAAGCTGTTTTCTAGCTCGTGCCAGGCGTGCGAGTGTCAACTGAGAAGGCCGCAATATAGTGCATGTCCGTGTGTTGAAAGTGTGAGGGCATGGACTCTTTTCGGCTCCGTGAGAGTGGTTAGTGACACTGCATCAACTAATGCCAGTCAGTGCCACACACACCTGATTGCAATGAGTTGATGCAGCTACTCTCACGGAGCTGAAAGATTACGTGTCCTCACAGAAAGCGAATGAACGAGAGACGGCAGTTAGTATGGATCATGATGAGGTAATGTGTTTATGTTGTTGTAAATAATGACTATTTCAGATGAATAATGGTAATCTGATGATGGTGAAGCAAAGCAAACGTTGTGTTAGTACCAACCGCTCATTAATTGAGGAGTAAACACTGCAGTCTAGTTCGCTCCCATGAAATTGTATACACGTTGCTTGGCAACGCCCTCGTCCCGCCCGTAGCCTATATCACTCTCCCTTTTAGCTTTTCTTCATTGAATTCTCTTTTTTTTCTTTGATAGTTCAGCCCTGTTATCAGTCATTATGACGACAAATAACTGTCTCAAACAAGGCTCCCGCTCTCCTTCCCTCACCTGGAGGGATAGGCTTCTCAAATCGCGTTGCTGCGCCACACTGAAATCTGCGACCAATACGGATATGTGACCATAGAGCCTGCATGAGCGAACCGAAAATCGGACTGGGTGTGCGACCAGACCAAAGTCAGTAATAAAAACTATATAAAAACTTCTTTCTTTGCACTGATGGTCTCGTTTGCTGTTAAAGGTAATTTATGATTATCTGAGGAAACATGAAGCTAGGACCCGACCGATTTATCGGCTGGCCGATAAATGAAAGAAAGATTATATCGGCCGATTTTCGCATATTTCGGAATTATCGGCATCGGCCGGTTTTTTGCCGATTTTTTTTTAATTTTATTTTCAAGCAATCATGGGTGAAATGTATTGCTGCCCTGGAGGTAGCCTAAATGAATAGCATTAATGCTATAGCCTATTTACAGCAGCAGCAGGTGTGTTGTAATACATTGGATTAATTTACACTTGACAGTTCCCCCTGCGACCAATAGCAGAGGCATTGGTCATCGCTTGACTGTTAATAATAATAATAATTTATAGAATTTATATGGTGCTTTTTTGGAGGTCATTCGAAGACACTTTACATCATAGAGAATCATACATGTAGAAAAAGAAAACAAAATACAGGAAAAATTTAAATAAGGTTTGAATTGGAGTCAGGTGTCATTATGCTTCCTTAAAGAGGTCGGGTTTGAGTTGACTTTTGAATTAGTTTATTGAATCTTTGAGATGTTTGGGGGGAGGGACTTCCAGGGGGTTGGGTGCAGTAAGATAAAATGCATAATGTCTGAATTTAGACATATTTGTTACACTTTATTTAATGTGTATTGCAACAAAGAAAAAGTTCCTGTACATATTTTCAACAGTAAAAGGTATATATATATATATTTAAGGATTCAAAAAAGTAAATTGTTTCAATATATATTTGGGGGATTTTGATTTTTTTTTTAATCGGCCGATTTAATCGTAATTGTAATTTTTCTCTGAAAATAATCGGCATCGGCACTCCAAAATCAATATCGGTCGGGCCCTACATGAGGCTGTTTAAAAGATATTTAAATGTTACTCGTAGCTGCTTTAATGCTACAGAAAAGTATAGCATAACACTAAAATAATTTTTAATCAACATCAACATGAATATTTATTTAGAGGTTTGGCTGTGGTTTATTTCAGCCTTACGGACATTGCTTCACTCTAGTTTACTTAATAAATTCTAAGCTATAGTTGTTAAATACAAACTTTATTCACATTCTCACACACAAACAGTTGCACACACTCGGGCGGTGAGGAAAATTGGTTTTCAGTTTACTGACAGGGTGTATTTCTAGGAAAACAATGGTCCTCAATTTCTTTATTATATTATTCATATTTTTCTCCCTCCCTTACTCTTCTCCCCTTGTGCGTCCCCTCACTGCTAAAGTAACACATTCACACACATGATATAGACTTACAGATGGAGAAGCACAATGGCTATGAGGGTCCACTTTGGAGTTTTGTGGATGATGTTGGTGTTGCTGAACCTGTGGCATTAAGAAAAAACAAAGTTAGCAACGGGTCAGTTTTAAATGAAAGGTTTATGTCATCTACGGGTGTTTGTTTATGTTTAAAATCTAACCATCGAGCATGTGTGAACATACACGTAACTCTAAGTGGGAGCAACCTTTTCAAGGCAGGTGTGAAAAATCACCTGATTCTCCCGATAAGAAACTGGGAAAATAAAACGTACACAAGGCCGGACCAACCATCACAAACTGCTTGCAATAGTGCAGTAATGTATGTGTTGGTGACAGCGCTGTGTATATTCTTTGATTTGAGCCTCTTGTCGGCGGGGCCTCTGACGGCAGAAAGAGAATTCCTGGAAGCAAGCCTCTGGAAGTGTTACTCACTGCACAGTGATTTAATAGCACGCCTGTTGAAAACATCCGAACCCGCCAATGGGAACATAGATCATATGTATAGCAGGAAATGCTCAATCTGGGACAAGTTTGATTTTTTTTTGTTTGTTCAATAAGCCGCTCTAGTAACTACTACTGGCCTGGGCAGGTAAATATATAAATGTTTTGTATTTGTTACATACTCGAAATGTAACAAATGCCACATTAAAATAAAATGTTGTTCGGATTGAAGCGCACACAATAACAAAAGCCACACTGTCATGGTTTACTGGGTCACTTGAATAGAAGAGGGCCATCGTTAATGTTATTATAAGCAACACCTGTGCATTACCCATGAGGCGATCACATGAAATTCCATCATAGCTCCATTCATCTTTCACCTGAGCTGAGGTCATAACCAGCAGGAAATGGGTCAATCAATTCTATCTATCTATCTATCTATCTATCTACAGTGCCTTGCAAAAGTATTCATGCCCCTTGAAATGTTTGACATTTAGTCACGTTATAACCACACGGCTACATTTATTTTATTGGGATTTTATGTGATAGACCAGCACACAGTGGCGCATAATTGTGAAGTGGAGTGAAAACGAAACGTGGTTTTAAATTTTTATTTTTTCCCTGGTCGTGACGAGGATCTGGTCCCCCCTCCGGTAACATCTGAGAATGGACCATCAACGCGGAAGATGTTGCAGTGGTTAAGGACGCCACCTGGAGACGTGGGATGTAATCCCGGCGCTGGAAACCTTAGTTTTCCCTGGTGGAGACGAGACGGTGTGGATCCTCTGGCAGCATCTGAAGTCTTCCTGCATCCACACTATTCGCACTTTACTTTATTATTACCATGTAATCACCTGGTCAATGATCAAATTCCTTAGTGATTTTCTCTACTTATGACATCTATTGCAGTATGTCCGTCCTGGGAGAGGGATCCCTTACTTTGTCGACTCTCCCTGAGATTTCTTAAATTTTTTTTTAATCCCGGTAAAGGGTTTTTACTGGGAGTGTTTTCTCAGCCGAGCTAAGGGTGTACGGGCAGGGTGTCATATTGTATCATATTGTATGAAATGTAAAGCCCACTGAGACAAATGTATTTGTGATTTTGGGCTATACAAATAAAACTGATTTGGTTCTACAACGTATTGACTCAGGGGGGCTGAATACTTATGCACGCCACGCTTTTCAGTTTTTTATTTCTAAAAAATAAATAAGACCATATTTCATCTTCATTCCACTTCACAATGATGCACCACTTTGTGTTGGTCTATCACATGAAATCCCAGTAAAATAAATGTACGTGTGTGGTTTTAACGTGACAAAATGTGGAAAATTACAGGGGTATGAATACTTTTGCAAGGCACTGTATCTATCTGGCAAAGCATGTCATGGAGACACTGGAAAGTAGTACATTCCAGGTCAATTTCATATTCAGTGAATACATGTGTAATGACTAGTCAGAAATGCATGTGTAATAAATATGGTGAAAAATAAGCCTCTTTAACAGCTGTGCTTAACTGCTATGACAAATCAACATGTCTGCTGTGAAAAGGGTCTATAGACAAATGGAAAAGTCCTGTTGTTGTCATGTTTTACAGGTTTCTGTAGGGGGCATCAGAGTTCTTCATCATCAATCTTCCTACAATGTTGTGGAATTTAAACAAAATCGAATTTATTGAGTACAGTACTCTAATTTACTTTAAAATATTAATAAAATCTCTAAATGCATGTTTGTGTGACTACTAGCAGAATGTTAAGAGAAGATTTATGAACAGATGTGTTATTTTTCTCTGGCTCTGTATCTGCAGCTCTTGAATATGACAGGATGTTCCTACTAACAGCAAATATAGCTATTGGCCCTGTACTGCATCTTTGAATGTGTTGATGCGAGTCATCATGCTCCATCAATACTGTGTTTTTTGCCCTTGTCTCTAGACGTTCAAAATTACAGTTGAAAAGCAAATTTTTGAGAGACATTTTAGGCCTGGTCTGTCATGATGAGACAAAAAAAAAAAGATAGACAGTGTGTTTGTGTTTTGTCCTCATACAAGCAAACCTGCAGAGAGGGGTGTGTCCTCGTATGTGCTACTACACTGACCTGAATGTCTTGACCAGGTTGTTGAGGTCAGTGGAGATGTCGCTCATGGTGAGACACAGAGGGCCGACAATGTTCCTAAAACTGCACGACGCGAGGGACAGAGAGAAACAAACACAACACAACTGTATCACTATTACTGTTGATACATTTGTTCAAGCTTAACGGGGAGCTGGAAGGTTTCCAACAGACACAATAACCACTCATTCATAGCATGTTAATTTAAGATTATCTATATGTTGATAAACTGTGACCAGTTTGAAACGATTATATCTGGATTGGCATATGTGGTAAAGGTATTTAGGGAAACAACTATGTAAGTATCTAAAAAAAAAATACACGTCTAACACGTACAAAGGTATTCAGTTCATGCAAATAGCACACACACACAGACACACCATCTGGTGAGCTTCTCCACAGCGATTCGTTTCTGAATGAGGTGCTGAGCATTAGAGTCAACGAGTGGCAGATGTGGGACCTTGGTGTTCTGGTCCTGGACGGTCTGCCGCTGGGTCAAGAAACAAGATGTAGGAGAGCACACGTCAGTACAACGGTTCCAGACAAATTTGATTACACTTTTTATGTTTAATATAGGGTCTCAATGTGGCATTGACACTTAGGGCAGTTTCACACCTGATAGCGGCTTTTAATTAGGTTCTTTGGTTCGCACCAGATGTAAGAATGATACAATGGTTCATTACTCAACAGTTTCAGTTCTTTTCACACCTATAGTTCCTCTGGTCCAAAGCGAACCAAAATGCACGGCATAAGTTATGTTCGTTCACTCATTGGTCAGATGTGTCTGGGGTGGAAGCAATAACGTAGTTCCTGAATTGTTTTACAATTGGTCAGTTACCATGCGGGAAAACTACAGAAAGAAACTACATAAAGTACATTGTCTTCCTCATCCCATAACGGAAAGCGTCGCTCGCTACGGGAGCTCATTCATCTAAAGAAATACTGAGTATTTCCTGCAAAAATCCAGTCCGATCGCGGCCTCACCATAAATCGACACCCCCCACCATAGCTATCGAGACTACCTCTTCAACACTCTCTACTTACGACACACCTGTTTAGTCTGCTTTTGGTGCCAACCGAGTGGGATTGCTGTTCTCACCAGCGCAAACGAACGTAGCAAAACTCCACTAAATTTCAGTCAAACTAAACAAGGCAGATGTGAAAGCGCCCTTAAACCAATGAATTCATTCACAACCCTTCCTCCTCCCCCCTTCACCTCATCAATCCTGGTCCCCCTGTAGAACTCCCTGACTCTGAGCTGCTGCTGCTGGGTCTCCTTCTTCAGCGTAGCGTAGTCTGGGGCAACGGCAGGCGGTCTGTTCTCCACCCCGGCACCAACCCCTTCTCCACCCACATCTGTCTCTTCATCCTCAAGGTCATCTTCATCCAGTTCTTCCTCTTCCTCTTCTTTTTCTTCTCTGACATCAGCAGAAGGAGAGCAGAGGGAAAGGTCGACGCCGTACAGGAACTTGAGGGTCTCATCGGTGCTCCAGTCCCTTAGCGTGCTCCTCAGACACTCCAGGAGATTCGTCCGTATAGAATCAGGTTCGGCTGCAGTGGTGGTGTGGTTCTTGAGCAGCTCTTTAAGCCCTGCCGCCCCTCTCTTGCTCATACCCACTTGGGTAATGTTGAGGCCCGTCGGCTGGCTTGTCGGTGCCGTGCTGCTGCTGTCCTGATTTGTGCCGATCGTAGATGAAGAAGGGGGTTGTTCACTTTGTGTTGTGTTTGAGTGTTTACATGGAGGAGATAGAGGTAGGTCTGTGTGTTCTGACTGTGTGACAGCTGCTGAGCCAACAGGCAGTGGAGCGGGTGGAGTGACTGTCTCAGATAAACTGCATGAATTCAGCTTAGCGGCAGCCTCTTCCACACTGGGTTTATCAGGAGAGCTTGTCTCCTCTAGAACCTTCTCCTTCAACTGATTGGGCTTTTCAGAGTCAGTTCCAGTCTCTTTTTTACATGAAAGTGACTCATGCCTAATCACATCTTCTCTCATTTCTCCCTCTCTCCTCTGTTTCTCTCTCCTCTCGGTTGTCCCTCGTTCACCTTTCTCGTCTTCGTCTGTACGTTTGGGCAAGTCGCCCCAGTGCACCCTGGGCCCGTGTCGAGGGGGAACCGTGCTCGAAACGAAGTCCTGCTCCTGTTCCTGTTCTAAGTCGCTGCCATCGCTGTGGCTTAGATTCTGCTGTGGAGCGCTACGAGGGTCTTCTGGTGGATCAGCCTGTGGGTTCTCGATGTCCTCCTCTTGGAGACGCTTCGCCGTCAGCAACACCTCCTCACCAGAACTCCCGCTGGACAAAAGTGGGTTACAAAGAAACGGTCTAATTATTATAAACCCTATCAAACATTTAGAAAATCTAAAAACGGCAAGGTGTAAAAGAGAGAGATATATGTTGTTAATGAGTTTAAAGTGTTCCCTTTATATGTCTTAAAAACACTTAAGCTAATACATACCCAACACCTTTCTTCACCAATTTAATTTCTGATGGACTGTCAATGTGAAAGAAAGTAAGCACAATCTTAATATGTAGAAAAGTATGTTTATAGATGTGATTTATAACAAAGAAGGGAACAGCACACATACCTTTCGCCTTTCCTGAGCCAAAGAGGCGTAGTCGAGATTTGTAGTTCATAGTCTTTGGAGGCTTTGTAGCAGAAGTTACTACAAAAACACTGATCACAAGAAACAAAAACTTTTTTTTATGACGACTGTTTCTTCAGAAATTAATGAACATTAATGATGTTAATGATAAAAAAATATATGTTTTTTGTAGCACTGACCTTGCGCTCTGTGATGTCGTACACCTTATTAGTCTTTGTAGAGATTTTATATTTTTGAGTCGGGATCTGTAAAATGATCAATAGCAGGGAGTCTTGTTAACAGTTCAGGAGCATGTAACAGGAGATATTTATTTGTTGCTTAGGACAGTAAAGAATGATGTAAGGGTCTCACCTTGCCCAGTTTATTTGTACATATGGGATAACCACACAGTTTAGCGATGAATCTCTCCTCTATAGCATCTTTGTAATTAGCAGGAGTGATGAACCGTGCCTGTGGAAAAAGGACGTTGAAAACATGAACCAAGTCAGTTCAACATAAAACCTGAACCTCTATAGGAAAAACAAAATTCATTCTTAAAATAAGATTCTCAACTTAATTATTTCCGTTGAATTCGAATGAATGGTAAATTAAAACATAGCAAATGTAATGATTATTTGCTTCTTCCAGCATAATGTTAACAATACTCAGAAACAAATATGACTTCAGTGAGTCTCAAAAAGAAAATGTTAGAGTTAGTATCTTAATGGGATCAGGTAGTGAAACAAAAGTATTTGGCCAAGGGTCTGACAGGATGAAATACACATGACCTACATCAAGACAGGGGATAAGTGGGTTGCTAGTCAGACTGTAACCTACTAACATGCCACATCTAGCAGACGTCATGACTATATGTTAAAGACAACATTTCGTGTTAAGCAGTGAGCTGGGGACTTTGTTGGTCAGCTGCTGCTGCTGCAAAAAAAAAGTGCTCTCAGTGATACATACACAGTCAGCCAGAAAGTCCTCGGCCACTGAATCCTCCAAGAGACGCTCCACCACGTTCAGGGCTCTTCTCTCAAGGTCCAACTTCTCCCTCAGCTTCTCCCTCACAACCTCTCTCCTGACACGAGACACACAATGAAAACTTTTTTAGAAGAGAAAAATGTCAAATGCATCAGAGAAGTGTGTCATGAAAACTGCAGTGACATTTATTTATAGGAAAATTCGCACCGTCTCGCTTCTTGTTGGGCGGCTAGAGCTTCGAGGCGTTTTCCACCTGCCACACAAAGAACAACACGGTTAAAATGCAAAGAGCTAATTGTGAAAAGTTTCCCAATGAAGATTTAACCTATCTGGGCTATGGAAACCTGCGAAACCATGCAGTCAATGGAACCATTTACGCCTGAAGTTACCTGTGTGTAACATTACACGTGTAATATTAATATACGTGTGTTATGAGGTCTATCCGGTTGTAAACATGTTCATAAAGCGTCATATCAAGATAAGAGAACCAATTCTTCATGGAAACTAACCTTTTTTAGAGGTTTTGGCGCTAGTCGGTCTCGGTCTTTGCTCGGTCTCCATGTTGTTTTCTGTTTTCAACTTCCTCAACTTTGACCCGCGTGACGTCTTTCGTTCTACGGCGAGTGCAAGCGGACAATAACAGGCCACTGACAGCCTCTAACCGGGTAGCATGGTTACAATTCCCCAGGCTGTGTGGGACATGTAGTTAGCCGAGGTGGGTATCTACCTTATACTTGTCTTGTTTTATCACCTTCACACTCGGCTACAACGTTTAGCGTTAGTGACGGTGTTTGATTAGCCTGGGCAGCGCGAGAGCACATGTTTATTTTCAGTGTAGCGGCTAATAAGCTAATTCAGACCCACATAGTTAGCATTGATTGGGCTTTCCTGTATTTACAGCACACTGTCTTGTTGTCAATGCCCTCACATCACAGGCTTTAGCTTCATCCTCAGCTTTAATATAACCTATCTGCACATACATTTGGACGATAAAATTACTTTGATTATGTTGACATGAAACGTCCCTGTTTGTTTTTAGAGGACCACTGTGTTGAAGAAAAACCCCGCCTGAAGACAGCAGGGATGGCTCTGGAGCAGCTCAGTGATGTGGTCCAGAGATGTGTGAGTATAGACCACCACACCCAGTCCTTCATCACAAAGTATCTTTACCTTCAAAACACAGGTTGTTCATCTCAATCATTAATTTAGTTAAAGTAATCTGAATGCATTTATGAAGTCAAGTGAGCACATCTTTGCTAGATTGATGCAGCTTGGTTTTAGTTGCACTTTTGACACCGCCCTCATGCTGCTTCATCAGTTTAGAAATAAAACATTTCAGTCATAAGTCAAAGAGACATTTCTTAAAGACCACTGTGTTGCAACTATCAATGCAATAACATATTCAGTTTGCTTGTCTGTCTCCAACCAATAGCCCAAAACAACACAATCACTGCGACAAATTTGTTTTAGTCGATTCATTGTCTAATTTATTAATTTAAATGTCTCAACAATAATTTTCCGCACTAATGTGTATATCACCTCTCTATTGATCACTTTTTTCTTCTCTATTTCACACAGCAAGCCCTCCCCGATGACTGCTACACCACCGAGGATCACGATGTCTTCACCATTGCTGGGCGGACCTGCATCGAGGAGGGACACAGCGCCCAGGTCCTCAGCATTGTCCTGGATGACAAGAATCAGGTAAATTATAGACCATAGATAGATTCAGCAAGCAAAGCTATTCATGTGTGTTCACACATGATAGTATATGAGGTTGCACATTGTACTGCATAACATCCCCTCCATTTCCTTTTTTTCTGCAGGACCTAGTGAGAAGCATGGGTTGGAATCTGCTGCCTCCCCTGATTCAGATCCTGCTGAAGAAAGAACACAAGAACCTTTCTCAGTGCCTGGCCATTTTCAATCACCTGCTTCAGGTCTGTTCGTCTGCATGCAAAATCACAGGATTGGATATGAGAAAGCATTCATTATAATTTAAAACGATCCACTCACAGATCTAGCAGACGATTAATACCTCATCCCTGTGTACGGATTACATTTGTTTTGTCTAAGGCGAGACACTGCAGGTGAAAAGGGTACATGATTTTTTAACTTATGGCAAGTTGATTACTTATATTAAAACGATGACTTTTAGTGTTACAATTTTTTCAGAAATGTTTGAATAAATATGCAAATTTGAAAAATGGAAAATCTAGATGTTGGATAAAACCAGAGTTAGAATAATTTTTTCCTTTCTACAACATTACCCCTAAAAGTCATCTTCGGTATTTCCAGACTTGCAGACCCAAAGAGCTGCTGATTGGCCTGCTGGAGCAGCTGGAGCAGGATGACCCTGACACCATAGCAGAGAGCCTCCATCTGCTGTTGAACCCTCTACAGAAAGGTAAAGGACATTTTTCTTTAGACATGTTGTGCTCCCCATATACTTATAATCAACACATCCACTCAAATGGAGCCACTTCCATCGTTCCACCTTCTCCGTCTCCCCCATCCCCCCTCTCAGTGCTGCTGTGCCTGGGCAGTCGAAAGGCGTCCTCCCTGGGCATGACCCTGTCCTCTGTGCTGGACCAGGTATCCAAACTGCCTCTACCTCACACCAAGGAGCAGGAGGAGGACGACGTCTTCTCGCTCTGTCGCTGCTGCACCGATCTGATGGACTTTGTCAGACCGTTTGTCGTTGAGGCCCGGCAAAACGCCATCAACACTAAGGAGAGCACATACAAGATGGCGGGTGATAAGGATGAGGTCAAAGAGGACGAGCTGCGGACGGAGCTGCTGAAGTTGTGAGTGGAAAAAATGAAATTGAAATGTTTCACAGCAAAGACTTGCATTTAGAAGTGTTAACATGCTAAAGGAGAGGTATGAAGCACCTGTCATAATGCTGAGATTGTGTCTACCTGTTGTGCAGCTGTATGAAGACTCTTAGTCACCCTCTGCTGGAGGTTCAACTCAAGGACCCCGACACCCTGGCTGTGTCTCCCCTCAGGAATTTTGCCACAGAGATTTTGGTACGAGCAAATCAATTTACCATAATATCCTGGAAACGACTTTTCTAAACTTTTAACTTCACTATTCATATCAACTATTTGAATTGGTTTTGTTCACCTATAATGCCACATACTGTATGTCATACTGTGTTGCGGTTTGGTAAAGTGTATGTAAAACAAATATAGACCCTACAATTAAACTCCAGAAAAGAGCTATTAGAATTATAAATTAAGCTATTCTTTTATTAACAGAAACCTACTAATCCATTATTTATAGGATCCTGCGTGTGAATATTTTTAAATTTAGTGTATTTAAAAACATTGGAAGCCATTTCTGCGTAGAGTGAGATCCAATGTAAAATACAGATGTGTTCTGGGAGTTAGAAATAGTGAAAGGTCCTAGTAATTAATTTAAATTGTTAAGCTCTCTGTTGAGTGAAAAAAAGACTGAAATGTAACAGAATTAAAGTTTAGAAGTTAGAGTGAATTATGATTGATGATGAGTCTGTTTGTGTGTTTTTGAGCAGAACAACCTCAGAGCTATCGGAGAGTCTCTCCCCAGCCTCGCGTACCCTTCTCTGGTGAAGAGGAAAGAGGTTTCAGGCTTCCTGGAGGAGGAGGTGCGTTATCCTAAAGAGTCCCTGGCCAGCCTGGCTCACCTGGTGTTTGTCCATCACCTGGCCGCAGACACATTCCCCAGTGTTTTCAGGTAAGACGAGAACAAAAGTATCTATGGTGTCTATCTATCTATATCTGTGTGGGTTTCTTCATACGTGGCTAGAAGGTGGCACTGGCAGATGATCTGTTACTGTTTGAACACATTGCTAATCCTCCTGATTCTCTGTGTGTGTTTACAGTCCTGTGTTCGGCCTGCGGTGTAATATGGAGCACGTTTGCCTCCTCCTGTCCAGGTGAATACACATTAAATGGATTATACTTATATGTCTGTTCTGTGGCAACATTGGTTATTGGCTTTAACAAAATAACACTTTTTTTTTAATGTGGCCACTAACTCCCACACACCATATGACCACAAATATAAATAAGTGCCATACTAATTCAATATAGACTTGGATCTGCCTGTTAATGTTTGTTGTGTGCTGTGTGTCCGGTGTCCGCTGAATGCCTCATACGTATTTCTGAATTATATTTTATTGACAGAACTGAGGAGTCCAGGATTCAGAAAGGACTGGTGAGTCAAACTAAAGCATTAAGATAAATATAAGTGTTTTTCCTATTTATTTACCAACATTCTGGAGACTTTTACTGCGGTTTTCCAGACATTTCTCAGGTGATACAGTCCCATAAGGAGAACATTTCCTCCGACCTACATGATTTTCCTGTCTAGTAAAACGTTTCTCTCATAGACATACAGCAGCTCGTAAAACTTGTTTTTCAACCGAGGGGGCCTCCGAACTAGTTAAATGCCACATCTACGTGTTTACTGTCACACAGGAGCTGTATGAGAAGAGCCTGGTGCGGGTGGAGGATGGAAGTCTGCCTGTAGATCTGCTGGAGATCAAAACCTTTCTCACGGTTCCTCAGGTGGACACAATTATATTCACACAAGCCCCTGTGATTCTCAAGGTGTGATGCATTTTGTGTCACACAGTCATTGATTTTCAACGTTTGTTTTCAGAACTTGGTGAAGGTCATGACCATGTGTCCAAGGCATGATTTGGTAAGTCCTCACATAGATAGTAGATCATTTTCAACATCATTCTCTTGATGAAATTTTCTTGAAAATAAAATAATTCCAAATTTGCTTCATTTGCTTCAACAGAGAACCAGAGGTCTGAAGGTGTTCCAGCTGAGCATCGATAAGTTTGACACCGAAGCAAAGTACAATTATTTCCAGTGAGTTCCTTCTTTTTTCCTCATCAGAAATGTACCGTATCGTTCTGTCCCACCCTACGGCATATTACGGTAACTTCAATTGTTTGTCTCATTTCAGGTACATGCTGAAAACGAGTAGTCACTCAGGAGTCGAAGGCTACGTCATTAAAAATATTAAGAATCAGGTCGACGCTGCCCTCCAGGTGAGAAGGCATTGCAAACATCATGGTGACTGTCATCCCTGTCGCTTATCCTTTTCTTAAAGCAACAGTTTGTCTTTTGTGTTTCCTTTCCTCAGCCAGGGAACAGCAACACCTGGTTTCATGGAGTTCACTTGCTGCCTTTGCTGCGTAAAGTTCTCAGTTTGCCAGACGGCCCAGAGACAGACCTCCTGCAGTACCTGGACAGGTCCGCACACACACGAACACACCCATATACATAACACCCAGTCACACCCACTGTCTATCGGTTTGGATCAGAGGTATCCCAACATGCACTGGGTGAGGGGCAGAATACATGAACATTAAAGAAAGATTTCACAGCCTCCTAGAGCAACATATTGAGATAATGTGAACTGATTAATTCAACACTAAAGTAGGTTTCAGGAGATAAATAAAGCTGAAATGTTCAGAAGATGGTCCAGTCACTATAAAACATTGCCGTAAACGCTAGCAAAGGACTCAATGACGTGTCTTATTTTGAGGTAAAAAAAACCCTTATAAATGGATAAAAGATTTTAGCCTAGAACTTGATAGAAAAACATTATAGCATTGAAGCATTGGCTGTTGATTACCATGCATGTCCATGCAATTCTTTAAATAAACTTAAAATGGAAAAACACATTTTCCCAATTGTAAAGTGGATAAAGTATTTACATTTTTAAATAGTTGGAAGTAGTTTAATAATATAATATCAAGCCATATAAAAGAGGATGAGGAAGAAGTGAAACATAAAACACAAACAAACGCTGTGTTTGACGGATTGAACTGTTGTTTTCCCACAGAATTATGGAGTCTCTGAATCTGCTGCGTTACCTCGTCATCAGAGACAAAGTGACAGAGAACCAGGTGAGTTTTCCAAGTAGAACGTTGATCCCATCCAGGAAATATGAGGGCACCATTCCTCACTTAAGCACAAATTCAGGGAAGTGGAGAGATGATTTGATTGATTTTTCGGCTATTAAATTACCTGCCATTATCACAAGCAGTCAGAAGAGTACCCACTAAATTTTCAGTGCTGGGTTGATCTAGAACAGGGGTGTCCAAACTACGGCCCGCGGGCCAACTGCGGCCCGCTTTTTATTGGCCTGCGGTCGATTTTAAAAATATAATGCAATATGGCCCTTTTGAAAAAAAAATAAAAAATAATAATTTTTTTTTTTTTTTTGCATTTCTTAGTTAACCCACTAGTGCAGGGGTGTCAAAACTGATAGATTGGCCCTTGGCACATTTTAGAAATATAATGTAATATGGCCCTTTTAATTTTTAAATAATCTAAATGCACTCATTATATTACAGAGAAATATGTCCCATAAAAGAAAAAGAGCACCAAGGCCATCCCAGAGGACCCTGCATAATATTTAAATTTAAATTAATATTATTATGGAAAATCCATGTGTCCTTCTCCAATAGCTTCTAATTCATCTGACACAGTGTTTACATTTTTTTTCATACAAAATTATTCAGCTTTAGCCTCTTAATTTCCCTCTCAAAGTGCACCAGATTCATGCATTTCACTTTAAAAACTTAAAAAAATCTCCCGGGGGGGGGGGGGGGCATACCCCATACCCCATACCCCCGGACCCCCCTTGGAGGGGCGGGATCTCGGCTGGCTACTATTTTCACCAAGCTGGACATTAGACGTAAAAGCAGAAAACACTGGGTGTATTAATGGCATTTAACAAGAGGGGGGATGTATCTTTTTAATGTGCAAGTAAAGTGTTGCCGTGAAGAAGGATTACAATTTACGAAGGCACTATGAAACTAAACATCAGAGCAGCTACATGTCCTGATAAATGTGTTATTTTTGCAAAGTGGCCCAGCCCTTCGTAGATTTTTCTGTATGTGGCCCTCAGTGAAAAAAGTTTGGACACCCCTGATCTAGAAGATTGTAACAAGCCTCATTTTTAATACTGTCCTTGTGTTTTGAACTGGCAGACAGGGATCTGGGCGGAGCTGTATAAAATAGAAGACACGTTCCTGAAGCCGCTACGTGTCGGCGTGAACATGTCGAGAGCGCACTACGAGAGAGAGCTGCACGACACGGTGGCGAGCAAAAGGAGCAAGGCCAAGGGTAAGAGGAACTCGCTTATGTCTATTTCAACACTGTAATAACTGAGCTAGTATTTAAGCGAAGCCTGTATGTCAAAAGGTTTGAGAAATTTGGACATAAACAATATGCTGAAGTTTAAAAAAAAATATGAAAGCAGCACATTTTGTAGCAATCTGATTTGTTTTTCATACTTTTGTATATTTCTTGTGATGAATAAAATAACCTTATGATTATGATAGTCCTGTTTCACAAGTACAATTGTGTCCTAACTGCATGAATGTGTATTTTCCAGAGTCTATGCTTTCTGTGTCCGTGGGTGACGAGAAACTGCCTAACATGTCATCAGAGTCACATATCCAGGTACTGACTGTTTCATGTTCATATGATTATCAAATAGCACTCGATTGAGCATTTGTTTAATTTAATTTTTTAATTCAACTTTTATTTATTCTCGAGAGACCAATTGAGGGGTGACCCTCATTTACAATGACGTCGAGTTTTAATGCTGACACTGATTGAATTTGACTGTGTCATTTCAGGGCCTGCACTCAGCGCTGCACACGTTTGACATGATTGAGAGCGTGTTGGTGCGAATCGAGGAACTCACCGAGGTGAAGGAGAATCTTTGAGTCAGGGATCCTCACTGTTTGAGGGCCGAGCAAAAAAACAAGCCTCAAGCCTTCGACCGTTTTAACTGTTGATGTATCTTGTTTGAAAAAGTAACCCTTTGTTTCAAACTGAAAACAAACCATACACGATAGTGTTTTTTGTCTTTTCTTTCATTCGTATTTCAAAAAAAATTTCAGCAGGTCTGCTTGGTATTTACACTTAAGTGTTAACTTTAAAATGTTGCTTACAGTGTCTATAAAGTCTTTAAAAAATGACTTGTAATAAATAAATGTTTTACACAGCAGTTAAATAAGGGGATGTACTGTCTATTTTATGAAGTGTGATTTTTTTTTCTATGGTGAAAAGAAAGTTGTGCTTTGTTCAATTCTAGATATGGCATATGTAATGGGCCTCCTAACTTTAAAAACAAGTAACTGTTTAAAAAAAGAGTAATGAAAATGTCATGAGTTCGAGTAGTTTCATTATGGGTAATTTTATTAATTTTTTAAATCTAGTTTTACTATCAGTACTTCAGTACTATTGAAATGAATGTTTGTTTATTTACCAACCAAACCCACACACACGTTACCTATAAAGCATGACATTTGAGATTAATTTCAAAAAAGGTGTTTACATTTACATATCCATTGTTTTAAAATCAAATTCACATTTGATTTAATTTTCACTTGTTTAATTGAAATGTGTATTAATGTAATACCTTTTAACCCATTGATGACTATGGCAATCTAGGATGCATGTCCTTAATGCCTGAGGGTTTTCTGAAAAAATAGTACGAATTGTCAAGTCTACCAAAACCTTAATATCTAAGCCTGTGTAGCACATAGAAACATGAAATAAAATACATTTAAAAGTTAAGGTTCACATGTTTTATTTAAACATGCTCCCTTAGCGCTTACAAACCAACAAATATTTCTAAAAATCGTCAAAATTAGATGAATTAGAAAATTATTAAATATTGTTAATAAATAGATGCAATGTGTTGTGTGATTTTCATCAGTAGTCTATAGTAGACCTTGATTCTGCGCACCAAACACCACTAACTGTTCTGTCGCCGACATAGCTGGCGTATTTTTTTTTTTTTTTTTTTTTTTTAATTATTATTATTATTTTTTTTGATTGACATGATTTTCGGCAAACCACACAACTTTTGGGTGGTCACGTGGTCTTAAAAAAATCAACAAAACCCACCTCATGTGTATTTGAACCAATGACAGTGCATTCAATGCTGGGAATGCCATGAAAATTACATAAAGTAATAATGCTGCACGATGCAGCATCAGGCAGGAGAGCCAATGTGGCATCGCGCAGCAGCCGTCATCAATGGGTTAATAATATGAATGTGAATGATTATGCTGTATGTTTAGTATTTTACATACTGTAAATGACAACTGCTTCTTTATTCCCTTTATTAGAAATCCAGAATGATAAATTAACACAGCTGAAACAGACACTCATAAAAAAAAACATGGAAATGTATATTCAAAATGAAAACCCCATTTGTACTGTAGCAGTAGTCACCTAATACAGCTGTAATAAACTGTTACCGCAATGGTGACAGTAGTAAACAGAATATTCCCTCTTTACATGACCCAATTTAGATTAACAAGAATATTGGTTTTCTTGTGTGATAAACAATGTTTTTTATGGAACCAGAAAGGACAAACTGCTTGCACCTTTTTTAAATAGTGGTAAGACTGTCCAACCATTGACACATCCCGTTGTTTCACAATATGCCTTAACTCAACTATTGCCTGTCTTTCTCAGCCAACACTCCATATTTAAGAGCCCTTAAGAACTCCCATTCTTTAAGTACAACGAAAAATAACCCATTTTATATCTGAACTGCAGGCCTTAAGTCAAGCCTGCCTTAATAACAACAATAAATAAAATCTATGAAGAATTAAACAGGAGTCGGCGGAGAGGAAATTGAAAGATAACTTTTATCCCCAAATAGAAATGTACCATATCTCCTTTCTCTTGTTTAGGTAGTTTCTCCACTTAAGACTGCTGGGTTATCACTTGCTAGGTAAATATAAAGTCTAACACCCTTTTGTCTTTTGCAGTGTCCTGTTTATCATACCTGAGCCTCCCAGTCAGTCTGCGGCTTTACAGGTCTTTGAACAGCGGGTGCTGCAGGCCCTGAGCAGCTGTGATCCTGGTAGCAGGATTCAGGTCCAGCAGCCGGTCCAGTAGGTCGTAAGCCTCATCAGGGACTCTGTTCCAGCCCCGCTCATCTTCCTCCACCTTGCAGTCTCGCTCTGAGCTCGGTATAGTGAGGCGAGGGCTCTCCGTGCTCCCTGAATGTCCCTGGTTCTTTGGTTGAGTTTGTGAAGTCCCTCCAGTG
Organism: Ammodytes marinus; assembly: GCF_949987685.1. Lineage (NCBI taxonomy): Eukaryota > Metazoa > Chordata > Actinopteri > Uranoscopiformes > Ammodytidae > Ammodytes > Ammodytes marinus. Next base: position 17,897,801 of record NC_137213.1, on the reverse strand, counting down.
GGACGATGTGTGGGCGTATCGTCTTTGATCTTGTGACGACGGTTAGCGATGGAGTCTTTGTTGGCTTCAGGTAGCGGAGTGACTTCATCGTTTGGCGAGGGCCTCTGTCCTCTGAGCGTGTCACACAGCGTCCTGAGGTCCTGGCGAGGCAGCTCCTTGCTGCACACCACTGCCTTACCTTGATAAAGGCAAACCCAAAAACAAGTTCATTATCTACACTACACCTACGTCGCAGTGTGGCTGAATTCAGTACTCCTACATTGTTACAGTGACTGTTCATGGTGAAAATCTCTGTTGCTGAATAAAAGGTGGAGTCAGCAATTCTGGACAATGCTTGTTGTCAAAATTACTTATTGTAAAACACAATCCACTCCTATGTGTGTGCACGGAAAAGAAAATCAAGTGATAAACATAGCCTAGGCTCTGTAAATTGACATGTTGCTTAAGCCCTATGGTGGGCCCCCTTTGTTAACATACCCTTAGTTTACATACAAGTTTACCGAGCCAAGGGTGTGTATTAACACCAGATGTTTTTTCAGCGCACAAAGAGTACGGACAGGTAGCAGATTGTGAGGAGATAGTCACTGATTTTGACAACAAGCGTTACCCAGAATAGCTAAATCCACCTTTAATCCAATAACATAGGCAGAGGGATCAGATTGTGGAGTGATAAATATGAATACATACCAAATGCCTTGGCAGCCTGGATGGTCTCTCTGGAGCCTCGTATGGTCATGATCTGAGTGAGGGCGATCAGGTCATCGCTGGCTTTGAAGAACGGGTAACGACCACTGAGCAGTGACAGCAGGATCACACCCGCTGACCACATGTCTATGGCTGCAGTACAGGAAGGTAAAATGTGGGAGTTTGAAACAGTACCAACATGGGTGACAATAAAGAGATATAGGCCAATTCAGTTTAAAGTTAAACGGTAAGCTTGTGCCAGTCTGGGCACATCCTTCCAATATATTTGTATGGTTATCAATCATGTATAAAAATTATAAATTTGAGACACCAACCTGTTCCTTGGTTGGGGCACTTAATAAGAACTTCTGGTGCTCTGAAGCCTGGTGTTCCAGCCCTGGGAGCCACTTGCTGCTTCCTTTATTCATAAAAACATCATGAAATGGACATTTTGAATTAACAAGGTTAGCATTTACAATGAGGATTTTTTTGTACATATTGATAAAATTGTCCTTTAATTTTTGGTTAAGAGAGTAGTTATATTCTTTGCCCTCTTCTCTCTCTTTATTCTGTTACCTGGACATGCAGATGTTGCAGACACGGTCAGTCAGGTAGCAGTTACAGGTGAAGCTCTGTGGTACGGCCCTCTGAGGTTTCTGACTGCTGCTCTGGGCTCTGACAGGCAGCTGTACACGGCTGGCTGAAGTGAACCTTCGAGTGGCCGGTGCATCCGTTTTGCCGGGCTTTGCCAGCTTTATAAAAAAAGATTTTTATGAACAGATTAAGACAGTGTCTACACTGAGACAAGACCACATGCAATACCCTTTAAAAGTCTCTCTTTAAATCAAATGACAATGGCTTTCTGGGAGAAAATGATTTGGTTACAGTTATTGAGAAATCAATACTAGGCTGATATACAAAATAGATATCTATAACATGAAAGACAGGTAAATAACCTTTACAAATGATTAATTACTGCCTTGTTGACTTGTTCCAATACCCGATGTTGAGTGAAACCTCTTATTCTTCCAAAGCTTAACTTTCCACATGCTTACCTCTGTCTTAAGGGCAAATTGTTTGGTGGTGGATGGAGCTTGAGGGCAGCTGTTCAGGTTCCTCTCTCCAAACACAGGCCGGGACACTTTACGTAGTGCTGTCAAATCCTAGAGAAAACAAACATTGATGGTTGATTTGAAAAAACTACTCGTTAGTGCAGATAGCAGAAGACAGACACAGATATTTAACCAATCCAGACAAGAAAAAATCTCAACTCAACTTCACCTTTGTGAATGACCCACTAAACCTTAGATACTTTAAATTTACATTTCAACCTTCACCAGACAAAGAATAGACTGAAACACCAGTAAAATATTGAGCCAGTGCAGACACCTTTGTGTGCTTTGTACGAGAAGTAGCGGTGGTGACGGTGGTGGTGATAGACCGTGCTTTTTTAACCAGTGCTTTCCGAGAGGCTGAGGAGGGTGTGGTGGTGGAGGAAGAGGAAGAGGAGGAAGGTGGCAGGGTGGGGGCCTGTCGTGGGGGCACAGGTTGTGAGGTGGAGGCTGTGGTGGTTTTGGATAGGGGTTTAGGTGGTGCTTTGCTCCGCTGCGTGGTGTCTTGTTTCCCTGTGGACCCACCACCTTTTTGCGATGGCCTCTGCCACACCACCTTCAGCAGCTCAATCTGGGTGTCTGCAGTGCCCTGGGCCAGGCCGAAGTCCACCAGCGCATACCTACACACAGGGAAAAAATAATGAAGACATAGGTGGAAAGTGGAAAAACTGTCACCCAAACTATACAGGTAGGTGAGAATTTCCCCATTAACAAATAAAAAGCCAGATGAGATTTTTTAAATCACCAAATCGGCCACACTTAACAAAACAATCCAAGGAAATTATTAAAAGGAGCGTTGTGATTACTCACATTTTGCTATTCCTGTTGTAGAGGAAATTGTTTGGTTTGATGTCTCTGTGAATGATGCCAAACTGGTGGATGTGTCTCAGGGCCTTCAGCAGGTGATAGATATACAGACGGACCTCTTCAAAGCTCAACAAGCCAATGATGTCCTGATGAATACATTTTGATTGTGTCACTTAAAATTACATTTCAGTGGATATAGGAACGAGTCACTAAATGATTGAAGTTTTGGTTTTTACAAATTACGTCCATACAAAAATCAGTATGCCACAGAAAAGCAGAAACTTTGACAGAAACTGTACATACCACAATAGCTTTATGCTCCAAATAGGGCATGGCAATCACTACATGGTCCTCCTTCCTGAAGCAGTACGTCACCCCCATCACGTTATTTCTGCCTCTGCAAAATAGGAGGAAAAGAAAAACAAACTAAACAAAATATGACGCAATGAGACGACAGAACTCAGAGTCTTGCATGACTTTTTCAGTCACTTATAAGAATCAACAAAAACACTGATCAAACATGAATCTTTTTTCATATTATATCTAGACGAGTGTCTTTCCAAATTAGCCATCACTAAATTGAGGTGCGTAGGTTTAGCTGAATCATATAACGTAAGACAAATGAGGAACCCACACAATAATTTGCCACAGTCTAAAAAACAACCTTAAAAAGGGAAAGAGATTAAAAAGCTTTGATGAAAAGGAATTCTTCATTCAATTTAAGAATATGACTGTCAGCATTATAACACACACACATATACATTATAAGTGACATCTTACAGTGTAGAGGCACAGTGAATCACCCTGTTTATTGCTTTACAAATACATGTAATAGCAGTATTGGACTCACCCAGCAACGGTGAGACACTGAAGCTCTGCAGCAATGCGCGTAGGATGGCTGGTGGGGATGAGGTGCTTCAGAGCAAACATCTCTCTCCTCCCATCCCGCATCTGAGCCTCACCCAGATAAACTGAGCTGAACGTACCTGACGTACAGATACACGAGTCATGATCAAGTCACCTCTTTCAGCGCCAAAAAGCTGATTGAGTGGGTGACCACTGTATAAATCATAAACAAGTGTTTCCCCTTAAGCACACAGATAACACAAAGCAAGTACCTTCTCCTATTTTGTCTATGATGCGGAAAACTTTGGCCAGCTGAGGAACTGCTTTGTAGAGGACCTCAATGTCTAGCTCTACATCTCCTGAAAAAAAAAAAAAAAGGTATGATGTCAAAGAGTGTTGTGGAAACTGAAATATCAGTTTGTCTAGTTCAGATGAGAGTTAGCAATTGATACAATGTTCAAGTTAATAGTTAGATTGTTTAATGTTTGCAAGCAGAGTCATCAACAAAATTCCCCCAAATTATAATATTAATTTCCATCACTAGTCACAAAACACTTTTTAAAACAGATACCATATTTTCTCACTCAAGTTTGTTAAAATAAAATATGTTGCAAGTTGTAGTGTAAGGAAATGAGGTGAATGTTAAGGCTTAACAAGCCTGCCAATGTAAGGCAATAACTAATTTATTCGAGAAATATACACCTGATAAAAAACAGAATTCATAAATTGAAAAATACTTACAAACAATAAATATATTAGATAAGGACAGATATTACTTCTTCAACTTAACCGTACCCATGAACTATAATATGCTTATAAATAAGTGTCTATAATAAAATGTTTGTTCTAAGTTATAACTAATCATACTCGGGACTTTGCTTCTCCTGTGACCTCTGTCTGGTTTAATTACACATCCTTCGGTGCTGACGCCTTCAAAGCAGACAGGAGACAGCTCCATCTAAAAGGAGACAGCATTTAATAAAGAAACTTAAAGAGCAAATATTAATTATACTAAGTAAAACATTTACATTATAAACGTTACTTACCATATAGTTGGTCGCTGTCATTTTAAATTATTTCAGATATATTACGTTGAACAGTGTATGGAGAGCCATATTCAATTGATAAAGCGGCCCGGTTATTGTCAACCCGTCTGATAAACAGGTAAAGAAATGTGTGTAGTATGTCTGTAACCTCTTTTATATACAGTCTCTAACCTAACACACAACTAGCATGGTATTGTTAGCTACAGTCTGTCCTGCTAGCTAACAACAGCTGTTTGTTCAGTAAAACAAAGAGAAACTCACCGCTTTAGTTGGTCGCAAAGAGTAATAGTTGATTAAATTAACATTTAATAAAAACTTCACGGTGTCCTGAGGAACAGTTCCATTGAAAGAAAACGTACAAATCTAAATCTCACAGTATAAGGCTGAATAAAACCACTTCTTCAGACTTTCAAGATGAATCTTTTCCGCCAACAAACTCCGCGCTAAAAGTGACGTATGGACATATCGCGTTACATCAGAGTAAACCACGCGATACTTGATGATCTCCAGCATTATAATAGGTCTCCAACAAGCATCAGGCACTGTGTGTGACAAATTTAACAAATGTGACACAATTTATAGAATATCTAAAACATTTCTCATACAATATATATTATTACATTTAATTTAATGTAATTTTTAAACCTATCTTTTTACAAACCTAAAATACTTTTTGATAGAAGCTGATCTAAACTGATTTACGCCCCAAGTAACATTTATTATGTTTGTTCACACTGCTGTTGCATTATTCCTTTTGCTGCTGAAATGCTGTAAATGTTCCCGCTGTGAGACTAATAAAGGATTATACTAAGACTGCAATGAATCATCCAAAAAACATAGACTTTATTAAATAAATAAATTACATTAGGAACAATTAGAACTAACATTTAAACAATTTGGTTAATTTACAATATGAATAGTTAGAACAGTTTACATTTGAATAGAAAACTCACAGGATAACAAACATGAACACATAAACATTAAGAACACTTTATTGATATGACATTCATGTCAGTTTACCAAGCCGTTCTTCTAAAATAAACCATCAAAAATCCCAAGGAACGCTTCCTCTTCTTTCCTGTTGTTGCTAATTTCAAGAAAGAGGGAAGGAGTTAATCAGGTGAATAAGTTTCATTAAGTTAAAGTGTATTTGCTGTAAGAAAATAACCAAGGAAAGAACATTTTAATAAGTGCAAGCATGTGAAAGTAATTGTATTTTCCTCTACCTCCTGTTGACAGATGAGCTGGTGTTGGCTGGGCCGCTCATCTCTGAGAAGAAATCAAACCTTCTGGTGAATGAGGCCACGTTGGTCTCTGTCTGTTTTGGGAGATTTTCTGGTGCTTTTACTGGGATCTCTTCACCATAGATGATTGGTCTCTGCACAGTGAGGAAGGGAGACAAGTGTCACGTGTTCCAAGTAGCTCAGCAACTGACCATACACCAGTTAAGATTTTAGAAAGTTAAAGCTGTTTACATGCAAACATCAAAATCCAGTCTGTGTGAGTAACTGTGTAAACAACAGTTCTCCATGTACAGTATGTAAACGTAGCCGCTCAACTGCGAAACATTCTGTACACAGATCTCTGCTTTCATACATAGACGCACCTTTTTATTCCAGTCAAGTGTAATTCTGCTCTGTGGTTGGACCGTGAGCGGAGAGGGTCCTTGTTTTCTGAATTCAGGACTCAAAGTTGCTAATATCCCCCTAAAGTACAAAGATATGAAAAATATTTGTAATGTTTTAATTCAACTATGAAACTTGCAGATGAATTAGTTTTTTTCCCCAAAAGGAGAAGTGACACACAACTTAAATCGAGGTGATTTGTGCAAAGCTGTATGGCCTTACCTCAGTGGTGTTCTGGCAGTGTTCATACAGGGATTGTATTGTGGGTGACAGATGAATGTTGGTGCTGATGTAGCAGCAAAGCCTACACATAAACCATATTTAAGCTTTTCAAATTCAAAATGATGATTAAAAAAACACTGACTTGTTCAATAGATGTAAAAAATATATCAGTCCACACACATTAACGTCACTCTACCTGGCATGTTGTAGTCAACTGACTGCTTGACCTTAGGTTTAACATTGGTCGGAAATGAGACCAACGAAGTCTCACTGGCATGCACCAAGTTCTCGTCATCAAAGTCGTCCCATTCATTTCCAAGGTCAAAGCTGACAGTCGGTATTAGTGAGGATAAGGCGTTGTCGCGGTGGGCGCCCTGTTTTGACACCACGGTGGACCTATTTGAGTAAGACGAGTTGGTCGTGTTGAGCTGGTTACGATGCTGACTCACACCAACACCTATTCCTGAGTTCATCCACACTGAGGATCCTAAAGGAAAATAATTAATACAACGTCAAATGTAACTTGACTTTGGGCTTCCCTAGATTTAATCTGAAGAAAAGAACTCCACTGAGTTTTTAATTGGTGGCTTTGCATGTTTTTGTCCATTAACTACTAACTTGAGTGGTGCTTCATAGTTAAGGTATTGACCAAATTATATTGATATACAATAATATCTCAATGGTTCATTTATTGATGATGAAGGATTTTAATTGTTTGCCTATAAAATAATGTTTAGTATCTTAGTATGTTGTACTACTTGTTTTCACTAATGTTTAACTAATGTTTTACTATGTATCAAGTCCTATCATGAGTTGGTATATATAGATTTTAGACTGATGTAATACATTTGGTGTCTTAATATACCCTGCTATTTTATTTTGTTGGTTGTTTTTCTGATTAAGATTATAAATGGTGGTAACATTACCCTTTAGGGTTTAATTAAATGTTTTTTTAGAGCTGTATGTCAGTGTGAGGACAATGCACGTTGTGCACTTGGCCTAAGTAGAGGATGTGATGTGCACAGAGCTTCTTCTACAAATGTGTTTTGATTTGCATAATGATGTGTCTTGTCCACAATGTGCATGTTAATGTAAGGTTAGTTTTCAGACGTGTGTCTTCAGATACATACATTTGACATGCATAATATAGGTGATTTAGACCTTTATTTGATGTGTTATTATTTGGTTTTATGAATTTGTTGGAGAATTCATGGTTGTTTTGGCTCCCAAAACAAAGAGTCTGTTGCCAGACAACAACCTATTCTACCACATTAACATAATACTCTTCAGAATGTCCTTGTGTGATGGTTGTTTATTTCCTGGGTTTGCTCTGAGAGCATAGCTTACGAATGCATTGGGTTCTGCTGCACGTCATATGTACAGTAAGTAAGTTGTTCATTGAAATTAGCTTATTACAAAAGGTAGGAAATCAATACACATACTGTCCGTGTTCAGCATACAGTATGGGATTTGTAGTTAATGAACAACATGCAAAAGCCCCAGTATGGTCCATCTAGTGTTGAGTTTGAGTGAAGTTTTTTGGCTATACTTTGATGGTGAGCATAAGACGCAGCTGCTGTTTGGAGTGGCTCTTCCATTATCCTGTGAAAGTCCTCCTCAAAATCACCATATTCTTAAATGGAGAGAAAATTATAAGAAGATGAGGCACATAAAAATTACGATCCCAGATTTTTAAACCCTCACATTTTTGGGGAAATCGTTGAGTTCATCTTCATTATGCCAATTGTTTACCTTCGTCATAGTCATCAATAAGAACTATATCTGGCTGTGGACCACAGTTCTCTCTTGTCAGATCCACAGTCCCAGTGAGGTGAGGTCTCACTGAAGCTTCATAGCCTCCATACCTTCATACAACAGGACATATATAAAATACAGCATCATCTGGCCATCAGTTTACATTGTGCTAAATTTATTTTCACACATTTTATTCTATTCCAATGTTTGCATTTATGAATCAAAGTCTAATATGTCACTGTGAATACCTGGATACAGCAGGCAGCCTTTCTTTGGGTTTGTAAGAAAACTCCTCACTCATTTTCATCTGAGGAAATACAATAGACCATTTCACACAGACTTATTTAGCTTAGTAATACATAATGGTTGACTCTTTATGTGGACCTATCAGCAAATTATGTCTTATTCCCAAAGATTAGTTTTCTAATTGCGATTTCATACAGTAGAATAAAAACACACAACAATGCACATTCATACAGTTTGATATCCTAATCTGGAATATCAGATAGAATGAGCAAATAAATACACATATCGTATCTAATTTGCATATACTGCAACTCTAAACTAAGGTTTTCTGATAAACTGCGTTTATCCCTTTGTGTCTAATAACTGTGGTATATTAACCAGTGGTGACTTAAAAGTTACTCGCTAGCTTCCTCTGCAGACTAACACAACCTTGGGTTTCCATTTCTTCCTCACCTTGAGTCGTTTGACAGGTGTCTGCGGGAGTGTGTCACACCTGCTCCTTAAGTCATTCAAATAGGAGGAGAAACCAGATTCTAGATTTGTTGACCTCTTCCTTGCCACAGTTACACCTACTTTACCTTGAGAGAGTGGGGACAACACATATGAACCCTGATTGAAAGACTGGAGTAAGTACACTTTGAAAACCTCTCCTAAGGTACACAGAGTAATGCTAAGTATGTTAATACATAAGTGCACAAAGAGACAATAACACAGATAGATTGTACTCACAGCAGTCGTGGGCACAGAGATCCTTATTCTTGCAGTAGTGGTTGCACTGTCTTTTATCACCTACATCTGATAGTTAAGTGCATCATTTGAAGAGCGAGGAAACAAACATCTCAAATATCGATCTGCCTTTGAAGAAATACTATATCTACAGTATAAAAATAATTTCATATTTCAGGATAAACAAACCTTGAGTGCCTTGGTCTGTAGCAGATGTGGGATGTTCCCTCTTAATTGCAGTCTGAGCTATAGGATGTGATTTCAGTGCAGGATTCTGCTGTCTCTGTCCAGGATGATCATATGGTATGTTGTGTGGCTTATCAGTTCCAAACCGTCGGGCTCCAGAGTAGTACACGTTAAAACTCTGCTGGACGTCCAGACCCACTATAGGAGAGGACATGTTTATTAAATGCCCTTCCTACATAGCAACTATAGAGTCAATAGCCAGGATGTGAAGAAAAAAAATAGATAAATTATACATGTAAAACAAAATCATTTTTTTATGTCACAAGTAGCTTTCAAAACAGCAAAAACTTGATACCTGAAAGAGGCCTACATTTTCCATTTTCAATGGATTACAAGATTATGTAGTGCAATAAATAGATTATATATCAAAAGGGTTGGTGAACTGTGTACCCAACAACACAACCTTTTCTTATTCCATATATTTGGATACATCTGTATGAGAAATGCAAATGTATTTCAGGTATTTACCATACTCTGAGCTGATGAGATTAACACTGATCTCCTCTCCTTTTGAGGGCTTTGCAACTTCAATCTTTTTCGACCAGTTACCACACTTCAACATAACAATGTCCCTAGAAAAACAGAATCAATATACCAATTATTAAAAAAATAATTTTAAATCATTTTCTAGTCAAAAATCTTTTTCTTTCTCACGCAAGCCTTTGTACGAAGACCACATTGTTGTCGGAGTTTCCAATGACCAGAGAAACAAAGTGGTAGTCCGGCGCTGTTCTCCTGGACAGCAGCTCTGCGTAGTTCTTAAGGTTCACCTTTACCACAATCTCCGCTGTAGTACAGCTGTATTTTGGAAGCTACAAAATACAGAACCAGCTTTATAGACAAAACAATCAAAAGCTAAACTCTCTATAATGTGACATAACATAAATTGTCCTCATCAATTTGTTTATTAAATGCTGGAACATCTTTTACCTGCTCCAAAGTAACTTCATACTTTGGGAGATGTATGACAGATTCTCGGATTTGGTTGCCAAATGGTGGATGTCTGTTGACAATCTGAATTAAAGTAACAATGTTAGATACGGTGATCATAGTTAAAGCATCAGATACTGAAGTGTACATTTCCAAAGATCCGGATCAAATAATGATTCAATCAAATGCTTTGGATTAGTAGGACGTGTTTTCTTTGACTAACGAGCTCAAGTTCTCTGGCGTTGGTTTCCTCTATTTTGCTGAACGTGGTGATTCCAGCGTTCACCATGGCAGTTGATAAGGACTGGCCTGAGGGACACAGTGTGTTATTATCAAAAATATGTATAAAAGGTTTAAAAATACATGTACATCTAATAGACAGAATGATTGGTTTCATGTTGTTTAAGTCGGAGCAACACTAAAATGCTGTAAGTTTACTATATTTACATTGCTTCGATAAAAAGCCCTATACTATGCTATGGCCATGTATAGCATATGAAAAACATATTGTATCCACCTATCCTCTCCAGCTGTTTGGAAACATATGGTGAGTTCTCCCAAAGCTTTGCTCTGAAGCACTTAGCCAGGATCAGAGATGACAGCAGAGCAGAGAAACCAGTTCTGGACGGCAGACTCAGAAAATCTGAGAGACCTGATTGGTAATAAAATAAAATCATTGTTTGAAAAAATATTCATAGAAATATAGAGAGAGCACTTTGTTTTATTTATTAACCCTGATTTAACCAACATACATTTGCTGATACGCATCCCATTCCTGAAAATCCTTGCCGTGTCCTGTGTAAGTCCAAACTCTTGAATTGAGATGGAACCCAGCTGAGCCTGAATCAAGCTGAAGACAAGGCAATAAAAACATAATATGTTTATTGATAAATTCATTAGAAATCAATCATATAAACCCTGTGATAACATTCATAAACCAGTACTTTTTTAATTTAAGACTACTTTTTAAAAACCTACCAGTTCACTTTCATCTGACTGGTTCTGATCTTTCCATCAAGGGGATACCTGTAAAAATACATAATCATCTCACTTACAATGACTTGTGTCTACCTCCACAATCATGCAAATACAGTCCATAAGTTAGAAACAGGGGTTATGATTTTGTATTTTTCCTATACTTGTGTTTGACCTGATGGTTATCCTGTTCTTGTCCTTGTTCAAGGTGTTCAAAGGCCTCCTCTCATTCACTCTGAGCTGAATGTCATAGAACTCTCTGCTCTTCGACACCAACTCAATCTGTTTATGAAACCAATGATCTGTATAGTATTTTCTTTGCAATGCATTATTGTTGACAGCACCCAAATGATTGAAACCATCTGCTTAGGTTGGAACCCAGCCTGACGACATAAAATGTTGCAACATCTGCATTTTTTAACAAAGTACATGGTGCGGTCTTATCAGTAAACCTACCATGTCAGACAGGTTCTCAGTGCCAGCCACCCTGCCGAACTGTTTCATGGTGTCAAAAGCAACACAGTACCTAGCCATCAACTTGCCGGCCTCTGCAAGGAACAAAAACAAACTTCTTAGCAGTTTTGTCTCTTGATGTCTCAGTTGAAAAAAAGAGATCTTAGTTAGAGGTGATAATATCATCCACATGACTGAATATAAGCTAAAAAGAGCAAATTAAGCACTTGGCCAACCATTGAAACTAATTTCCCTTTTTACCTGTTGGTTTAATGTTGATATCCTCATCCATGTCGATCAGACCATTAGAAGATAGAGAGTTGAGGTCCTTCAGACACAGTTCTATCACAGAGGACAGGAGAATCAACAATCAACCTTTGAACTACAATAGTGGGGTAGTAATAAGCACAATTAACCAAATAAGGACACACAGAACCACATTTTGGACTATAATGTAAATATATGGTATCAATATAATGTTTATATTTGTAATGCCAAAATCCTAATAAAAATAGCAACATACTACTTTAGCGACTTCAAAGACCTCAAAGACAGTTGAGGCTCACCTTGCAATTTTGCTTCGATTCCATTTCTGTCTAAGTCAGTGGAGAAACCTGAAATTGTAGATGAGGCACAGTGCAGACAGGTTTCACATACAGTAATGAAAAAGAAGTTGGATTCTAACACTGATAAAGCTGCATTTTTTAACTGTATTTCTGACCGTAGTGTGCGGGGTTCTTAAGGGCTCTGATGTAGAGGAAGGTGGAGCGTATCCAGTCCAGCGCCATGTTGACATCGCTGATGGTCTGCAGAGCAATCTCAGCATTCAGGTGCTCCACCAGGTTACTGTGTAAACTGGGCAAAGGAAGTGGGCAGTTAGCTTGTCAACTACTGTATAATCTATCTCCTGTGGGACAGCAAGAGTCAGAGAAGGCAGACTGAGAGAGAGAATGGAAGAAGAAATGAATGAGCTGTAACACCTGCTCTCGATGATTTCCACCCCATTCATAAGTTTCATGTGCTTGTCTCTGGTTTGCATCTTGGTCATGATCACTGCAGTTGCTGATGTGTCAAACTAAAGGAAGAGAGACAAAAATTGGTACTTAGCTTGTGCATTATACTGAAACAAGCTGTCTTACATTCATTAACTGTATTTAAACAAATGCTGTTTCAGAACAGCTCTAGATACCTGCAAGTTAATGGAAGATTTTCCAAAGTGTCTTTTGTTAAAATTGTACAGCCCCGTAGAACAAAAATGCCCCAAACCTTACCTCCTTGTGCTAAGGGAGGTCAGAAATTAATAAATTATTCCATTATTATTGTGCCATTACTTGTGGTCTTCCTGCTCGGCCAATCATCTGCAGCAAGTCGGACTCGCTGTACTCCTCACAGGAGCCTGACACATACTGCATAGTGGACTTGATCACCACTAGATGAGCTGGCAAGTTCACCCCCATGGCCAGAGTCCTGGTGGTGACTAGGATACATAAATATCAGACCACAATTACAAATTCATTGCCCAATAAATATGAGAAAAATCTGCAATTGGTCAAAGTTAGTGATTGTAGAGCATACAGTCAGTGGACATCAGCTTTAAAAGGCAATGTTATTGTCTGTTTAATATCATATGTGTTTGTATATGGAAATTAAATTTTGTGATCTTTTATTTTCTCTTAAATATTCAAACAAGATTCACAGTCTCTTACTTATGATACACACATCTAAACGTCTTTAACTGTGAGTATGTGCATTTGTACTTATGCCTCGTTTCCACCAAGTAGACCGGTTCGGGTCGGATTGCATTAGAGCGGGACAGCTCGCGTTCAAGAATCTCGGTGGTGTTTCCACCGCCGACCCTACCCTTAATGGTAGGGCGGGGTTTAGGCTGGACTGTGAAAATGCGCCGCCAGAATATGGGTCAAACTATCGGGTTGTGGAACAACTGTGGTCAAGTTGTTCTCTATTTATTCCCCCCGTGTTGTGAGCGTATTACGCCGGTAAATGCACAGAGACGACTCTGTGCAAGCAGACAGAGACAGTGAGCGAACAGCGCTGGCTGCGGCAGCTACATGACATCGTAGCAGTGGGACACAGTGTAGCCCACAGATTAATTTAATAACGAGGAAAAACACCACACAATAGACAGTGCTGAGCTCACATTTTTCACCAAAACACAAGACTCTCTTCACTCTTGCCGAGGTGACTACATACGGTGGAAATGATTATTTCAACCAATCAACGGACGGCAGTGTGTAGCTCCACCTTTTCGGCACCCTTTCAGGCGGCTGGTACCACAACGGAGGAGTACCGAAAATAGGAGTGGCTTAGAGCGGTTAGGCTCGCTTATATCCGTACCCTACACAACTTTTGGCAAATAGAAAGCCAAAATAACTGGATCGAACCGCTCCGACCCGACCCGCTCTACTCGGTGGAAACGAGGCATTAGATTCCTACAACTGGTGTACATCAATTCAGCCAATATGAGATGGAAAATATTGTACATTGGCATGAAATTAAACCATTCTAGGTATTTTTAATCCATTCATTATGTTATGTATGTTTCCAGAAGTTTTTTGAGACAATCCTGTAGCTACTCTGCTTGGGCTGAGGCCTTGCGATGTTTCGGCACAATATGGGTGGTATACCGTTAATAATTAGGTGTTGTAATCTGGGACACTTGTTTTTCATGTTTATGTTCTGCAGTGTAAGTGACAGAGTCTCACAGAGGACAGGCAGGTCTCCCAGAGTGAAGGCGTTTTCTATCAACTTCCTATCACACAATTCAACTCCTGCATGGTGGTAGCCTACTCCTAACATCACCAGATCTGGATCACAAACAAGACACAAAATAGTGTAACCATTTGATAGTTAGAGAAACACTCAAAGTCACGTGTACTTTATAATGGGACTGGACTGGGACAGGTTTAATAGTCGGCAGCTGTTGGGTAGACCATTAGATTACAAAAGGGGCCTCACCTCTCAGTTTTGAATCCAGAATAGAGTTTGCATATTTCATCAACCTGAGAGGGATCACAAAGGCACAAAGAAAGCAAAAAGATCAAGCGGTACACAAAATGTTTTGATGAAAAGTTGCATATGTGAGAACATGGAAGTATAGAGAAGTAAGAAACGTACCTTTGCTTGTGCTCTATGCTCATCATGAACCGGGCATCCTTTGCCAGAACTGCAGCTGACTGCTGGACTCCTTTCCTTGTAGAGCAAAACTGCAGAGTAACAAAATTATTAGACAAAGAAATCATCTAATCCCACCATCCTTAAATTAACTCTTAAACACATTAGCGTTAAGAAGGAAAGCAAACAAGCATTCAGAAAAGAGAACATACAGTCTGGTCCAGTTTCCCAACCCACCACTAGTGCAGGCTTCTGGTCTGAGTAAGTCTGTATGATGTTGGCCATCTTGTAGTTGAGCGACAGGTCAAACTTGAACTCTGTTTGGTTTTGGTTGCAGGAGAATCCCAGCACAACCTTCCTCAGCTTCACTGGCCGGTGGCTCTCGTCCATGTTCAGATATGTGGCGGGACCACTCTCATTAGACAGCCAGTCTGCTATCTTATAACAGGCAGACAAACAATTCTCAGCCCCAGATTTCTAATTAAAAACTTAATTGTATCACTCTGAAAAATGTGGCCCACTTGGTGCCTTTTAAATTCTCTCTTTCCAATCCACTTACATCAGAGACGTTGGGTATAGTGGCCGAAACAGCCACAAACCTCATCGAGAGGCCTGTCTCTGGATTCTGTGCTGTTCTGTAGGCATGTACGGCCTTCATCCTGCTCACCACCACCTCCAGAGTTGCCCCGCGGGTCGTATCCTTCACCACATGCACCTGGGAGAACAACATTTGTCGTTTACAGTGGAACTTAAAAAAACATCTTAAAGGGTTCAACAAACACATGAGCACAGAGAGCATTCACCGTTATGCAGCATATGAGATACTGTCAACACTGACAAATTCTAAGAAAAAATCTGACAAACACACTGACCTCATCGATAAGGAAGAGCCTGACTAGCTGCAACAGACAGTTGTCCTTCCATTTCCTTGTCATGCTGTCCCATTTTTCCTGAGAAAACAAGATAAATGTACTATTATCTTTCAATTGTATTTTTGAATCTTTGATCTTTCCTGTCCCTTAATTTTTGTTGAATTTGTCAAATCGAGCAGCAGTGTAGTGTCACACACAGGTGTGGTCAGAATAATGTGGGAGTCCTGAATCTCAAAGAAGTCGTCTATCTCCGTGTCGCCCGTCAGTTCCTTACAGGTCAGCCCCAGGGGACCAAACTTCTTCTTCCAGTTCTCAAAGCACTGACTGCAGAGAGCTTTGATGGGGGCCACTGGCAAGAACAAACAGATAATCTCTTTACAGGACACTGCTTTGTACTTCTGAAATACACTCAATCTGTATTGAATCAAGAATCAAAACGGCTGGAAATGAGACACTTAGGGTGTATTCACACATGCCGTGTTTAGTTCAGTTGAAACGAACTCAGATGCACTTCCGCCTTCGGTGCGCATCTTTCAGACAGGTGTGAATACAGCAATCGCACTCGGGGGCGGACCAAACAAACGCTCCGAGACCCAGTTGAAGAGGTGGTCTCGATGCGCTTCAAAACGCACTCTGCTGCAGTTCGTTTGTGGTGTGAATTTGTCCGGACTCGATCCGACCCAATTGCAGGAAGCACTGTGCCTTTTCTTTTTTAATAAATCGCTGTCAGCTTCACATTATAGGAAAGTGTTGTTGTCGCCATTGTTAGGAAGATTAGTTGTGGTTTGACCGGGAGCCCCGAGCGAATATATTACATTTGATAGACAGGACGCGTAAACATGCTGATGTGTTCAGCGATCAGATGAAGGAGAGGGGAGCGTCTCCCGCACAGTGACAACAGGTTCACGCTGTGCTTTGTATGAAGTGCGTGTTTTTACTTTGCATCCCATGTTACGGTACCGTCAATACCATCCCTGTGTCAGTTTGGAGCTGAGCCGCGCCGAACTCACACCCAGCTGACACACGGCTAAATCAGCTGTGTGTCAGCTTGAGCCTATTCCTCGCGAGCCGCGCGTCCAGCAGCAAAAATACAGTAAATATTATGTTTCACATCGTAGGCTACTAGCCACACATTGACACAGGCCTACATATTATAAGTTATAAACATATGAAATAACACTAATTTTATGTTTTTTTAATTTTATTTATAGGCTAGATGTTTATTTATTTATTATTTTTAACCCCATATCGTATCAGTTATATATTTCGCAGTTTTTACTTCGTTTTTCCTGCTTCTCTCCACCCCAGAATGTCTGTCCAATGAATGAATGACCTCAGATCACGTGTGGTTTTGCTTCGTGATGCTGGTTCACTTGCAAAAGGGGCAATATGAAAGTGGACCACACCAAACAAAAAAATCTAAACTCTATTTGGTCTGGACCAAAGCAAGTGAACTAGCGGACTTTCCCAGTGTGAATACACCCTTAGAAAGTCAGAAGACAAATGTTCAAAGCCCCAGGACATGCCCGGAACAGCCAGGTGTGTTTTGACTGACTTTGTTGAAGTGCTTCATTAGGTTTAGGATTTCTTCCTTATGCCAGAATTTTGGTACACAAGCTAATGTTATAACAGGAGCAGCTTTGTTCACATTCGCTTTGTGTTTTGAGTTTCGGCAATAAAGAAAATGTCAGACAGTTTCCGCAATTTCTAAAAACTTTTTTTGTTGGATTCATTTTCTCCAATATTAGGACTTGAAAGTAAATGTTTTTGGACTCAATGCCATTTATTTGGTGAATTACTTCAGGTCTAATCTACTCGGACTAGAGTTGCATTGACATACACTATTAGGGTCTACTATACAATGTAATGCTCACTATAGACAGCTTTGACGTCTTTCCAGGGTTCTGCGGTCTCCATTAGTAAACGAATGATTGCCAGCTCAAACAGAACCGTTTTGCCAGATCCAGTGGGAGCACATGCCACAAAGTTCTTGCCGGTGTAAAGAACCTGTGAAGAAATCAGTCACAGCACACTTATAACAGGTTATAACGATACAATGACCACTATAATGTTTTAGTCAGCAGTCTTTTTTTATAAAGGTAATCGAATAATGCTTACATCATCTAGCGCTTGTGACTGAACGTAGTTGAAGAAGGGGAACTCGGAAAAGACGGATCTGAACTTGGCGGCTGTGTTAGCATGGTTCAAGAAAGCAAACCACATCACTTGTGAAACTGCAATCAAAGCTTTGCACTGTCTGATATTTTTTTGTTACAAAAAGGATACAGATTTCAGACACTGGTCGCAAAACTCCAGACCCAGAAGACCCTAAAACAAAAAAATATACAACACTGTCATGTCAGTCACACTAGAGTTCCACTCATTCCACAGTGCACAGTATAATAAAGCTGTATTTTGTTGTCATTTAGTGGAGAAAAATCTTGATTGCAACACTCTGTCTCCATCCCTCCTTCAAAGAAAGAAAGCTATTTAGTAAATATGGCATCATCCCCCACTGCATCAAGTATTTCTACAATATTAAGCAATGAGGTGAAGATTGTTTTAGTTATTTATTCTTTAGTACTTTTTCTTTGTCTTCCAACAGGTGCATTTTCCGGATTAAACCAGTACAGCATATATAAAGATGTATAGGGCCGTTTAGTTTGTCCGTTCTGTGCTAATGTAGAAACATGGCGGTGCAACATGGTGGCCTCAGTGAAGGGTTTCAAGCGATTATAAACACCAATTAAAACTTACTGTTCTTATGAATATTATTTTCCATTTCTACCAAGTCTATTCTGAAAAATGCCAATTCCCTTGACACACTGCACCTTTAATGTTAATATAAAATGTATGAAATGATTGTCTGGGATCAAATCAAATGATTATATTTTGAAGTGAATGTCAGAAATCCCTGTAGACCACATGAGTTCAAAGAGGTTTCTACTGGTACTCTTTATTGTGTCTACTTGTTTACTATCCACCATCTAGTGACCAGTATGTTTCATTACAATTGAGCAGTCAATGGGGTGAGCTCACCTCATTTAACCTCATCACAGCCAAACACATTGTGGCAGCTGCTGCCTTGGCTAACCATGGGCCTACTAATTAGCTCACTTTGCAGAAGCAATGTGACTGTTATAAGGTAAACCAGTCTTACACAGGGCATGTCTATGTCTGTGTCAGTGCAGTGCAGTGCAGTGCAGTGCAGTGCAGTGCAGTGCAGTGCAGTGCAGCACCTTGTATGCGGAGTGGCTGAGGCGTCATGGGTGGAACGAAGGCTCTCTTTGTGGCCATGTCCTGCATCTGTGCATGTGCTGCCTGCTGCGGGGGTCGGCTACTCGCTGCAGTTGAGCCCAGTGGAGGGGGTAAGAAGGGGGGCTCGGGGGAGAAAGGAGGAGCTGCCTGGCTAACTGTCGCCCGTGGCATCTGAAGAAGAGGAGGCATTGTCGCCATGGTAACCTGACTGCGAAAAGTTTGAGGTCTGGATGCTGTCTGGCCACCACTGCTGGGGTCATCTGCGTTTGCCGAGTCACCTCCTTTGTTCCACACCTGAACCTTGAACAAGCTGTTTTGGAAGAGAGGGAGGGAGGGGAGGATATGGAGGACATAAATAATTTAAAAAGGAGTAAGGTATAATGTGAGGGGGAGAGACTATTGTTAAACTAGGATTCAAATACATTATTCTGGCCTCTTGCTACTAGACTAACATGGGGGATGGTTAAGCAACTTATCATAGTTTTCTTATAAACTGTCCACTGATGTCAAATCAAGTGCCTTCAGGAAATGTTCATCTTAACTAACTGTGTTATGGATTCCAACAATGTGAGGGATTAAAGAGTGAATCAGCATCACATAACATTTTTGGACAGGAAATATGGCTTATTTAAGCTTTTTTAAATGATGTTCTGCAATTCCTTGACAACCTTCTTTTCATGGCCTTAAAATGTTACCGCGTTTCAACGTCTGCAAAGAACGTGCACACCCTTATTGATTATCATTCATGTAAAAGTCATCTTGAGCTATAAATGACACTTACCTTCTCCGTAGAGGTGGGCTTTTGCTGCGGTCCAGAGAAAAACACCCCCGTCCGATGGTCGCATGACCAGAGTCCTGCAGGGTTTCATCTCCACCTCTTCCGACCTGACAGGCTGCCTGAGAGTAATCCATGAACCCTTCACCTCCCCAAAGGCCATCACGTCTGCTGGTGCTGTTGATGCCACCCTGACTTTCAATTTCCTTCTCATCATTGTTATAACTGTAGAGATTGCTGATCTTTGACGGTAAGACCTCAGGGCCAGCTGATCCTTTAAAAGGGGGCTGGAAATTTCTGGGTTTCTGTGAGAAACCTGTGAGTAATATTGGAGAGAGAGAGAGAGAGAGAGAGAGAGAGAGAGAGAGAGAGAGAGAGAGAGAGAGAGAGAGAGAGAGAGAGAGAGAGAGAGAGAGAGAGTTTTATCGAGCTGACTTGTTGGTTGCTGTAATTTGGTGCCATTTATGAATGTGCCAAAATTAAGGTTGACTGCCGTGGTAGGCCTGTTTAGTTTAAATCATTTACAGCAGGCCTATTCAACTAGCGGCCCGTGGGCCCAATATGGCCCTTCTTGTTTTTTTTCTGGCCCGCAAGAGGTTGCCTGCAGACCAAATAAAATTGTTGTCTGCCAATCTGGTTCGCGTGTGTAATACACGGTGTAATATGTTAAATAAAACAAATGCAGTAAATCAGTTTTACACATGCCTATGAGGCTGGTTTATGAAGCTGCATGAGTGTCTCATGATTGGCCTTACAATGTATAAGCCAAAACTATGCTGAAATAGCAAAATCAAGGCAGTGCAATTTCTCTCACTGACTGAAACAGGCTCAAACTGTCTCAAATGTACAGTAGTTCTGTTTTGTGATGATTCCAACAACATTGTTGAATTATAAGAATGTGTCCAAAATATGTAAGAACAACAATTGTTATAATGATGCGATTAAAAGTGAAGAAGAAAGGAATGCGTCTGACCAGTTTATTCCATTTAGCAGTACTATATCTATTGAGTTAACACTACCTTAAATACGATTTATTTGTAGTGATTAATTGACATTATATGTTTTACAGTATGTGTGGCCCATGAACCCCCAGCGGTTTTCCTTTTCGGCCCACTTATTAAGGAGGTTGAACAGCCCTGATTTACAGCATGGAATCATTTACCATTCTAGTACACTTATGATTATTTCAATATACCATACAAACCTGATTTGTTTACAAATGCCAAGTAAATTGGGAAAGCTTTCAAGCCAATTCAAGCTATCACCTCAATGAGTCATACAGTTAAAATGAGTCGGGATTCAATAGGCCAAGCAGTTTACTCAAGTCAAGTGAAAAGGAATTCACCCTAATAAAGAGCACAACATACTGTATAGCGTGGAGAGAGACTCAGCCTCCTTTTGCATATCCTGAGTGGCTGGAATCTGGGAAAGAGATGGAGGCATTTCCAGCTGCCATGGACTGGCCTCCTGGTGCAGCGGCTTTCTGTCAAATACAATAAAGAGGGAAAGACGTTGATTCAGCTGAAACAGAAAGACGAGAAAGCAAGAAAGTGACAAGGAGAAACTTGTTGGACTCACACTTTGTGTGTGGGTTTGTCAAAAAAAAGATTGTCCAGGGACAGGGTGCAGTCATCGGAGTCCAACATCTCATCAGATCATGTAGTCACGCACACCTTCGAATGCAACGCGGGGCAATGTTAATCAGTCACTGGACCTTGGTTCGGGACATCTTGTTTAAAGAAGAATTACAAACCAGATATAGTGATTTGGGTGCCAAGAACCAAAAAATATATGTGTAGCTGTGTATTTATTTACTATATAATATATGTGGCTGAAATGTATTTGAGGTTGAATGAGAGGAAAAAAGCAATTGTTGCTGTAAGCTTAGATTCTATCTTGAAGATTTCTTCTGTGGCATTTGAGATTTTTTCATTCTTCTCTTGTGAAAAATCCTCTAATATTAATGTAAGCCAGTAATACATTATTAAGTAGTGTATAGATTCAAACTAATTTAGGGATTAAATTTAAAAAATCACCAAATTACATTTTTGTCCAAAAAAGAATTAAATAGTAGTAGTCCTGTTGATAACTTCAGCATTTGGTGTACTTATACAGATATGGGAGCGTGTCTATGTTCCCACAGCCCACATTTCTAAGTAACCTAATACAAAATAAAGCTTAGAGAATAGTATGTCTGACTCACTCCTATTCTAACATCTCCCTGTACCCTAACCACCCAGCTATGATTTCCTGAACCTAATCGCCAATTTCAGGAACATAGGGCTGTGGGAACATAAAATAACCCCACAGATATGACGGGTCTGAATGCTCTCTAAATAGCCAACATAATTAACAAAGCTATAGAAAAGTGTGGGTAATGCAGTCAAGTTTTATTATATTATTTACCTATAGTAGGAGATAACCATTGACTGTATAGAAAAGAGATAACTTGTCTTTGTTAGCTTTAGCTGAAGCAGGGTTAGCTAGCAACATTCAACATGTTGAAATAAAGGGTAGCAGTTAAATTGAGCGGCATTGCGTTTTTTCATTTTCTTATCCGCCGGGTTTTTCTCATTCTATACTCACCTGTATTATGAATACATTTGCTTCATAAATATAAAAAATATAAAAACTGTGTTCGTTCAGGACGGAGCATAAACCTTGACCCCACGAGCTATATTCGACATCTCCTCAGTCTTTCCATGTGTGCACGAGACCGAATCACCCATCAGTAACTTTATTTATTGTCACATAATTTCAATCTCAACTGACAGCACTGTATCTTAATATATATATATATGTATATTATTATTATTAGAAATATATCCTGTAGAATTATGTTCTAATTATAATCTAATATAGCCAGTTATACACCAGACTGTGGAATTCAATTGTTGAGTTTTGGTTGAAACCATAGAATGAGTAGGAATGAGTGAACCGGATAATCACCGGCAACCAACGCAACAAAGACCTGTAAGAACCCAACCGTGGGGGGATAGTGGTAATATTTCTCCAGTGTTTGCAGACTGTACTGTTACTGTCTGCGCGTCAATGACAACTTATTAAGACAGTCACACCAGATACGCGCTTTAAAAACGAAACAACAAAAGAAACAGTACCTGAAGTTTCTATATATTTTTTCATTATTAGTAGGGCGATTAACCGCCATCAACCTAAAAAAAATCTGCTACCCAAAGGAGCTGGTCATTAACTCAGGTTTTTTATGCCGCCTATCTGGAATGAACCATTACAAATCTTTCGGGGGGAACGTGGCGCTTACTCGTCACAGTCTGCAGCGAAATTATACGAGACTACAACTTATGTTACCGTTTAACAGTGTTTGTTTTATCGTATAATTACGCAATTAAACGTAATCATTGGAGAATTTATTTGTTTTGTGTCTGTACGGCCATGTATGTGTACTGTCACCCTTACAAAAGAAATGAAATGTCCCACACCAGACCACCACGGAAAATGGCGACTGTGAAATAGATGGAAGACGAAAGTAAGAAATTATTCAATGCATCGTTTATATTGTGTGCTGGCTCCATCCGCACCGCTCGAAGGTAACGTTCGTTTGTTTTTCGCTATTTTACTGATGTGTGTATAGTGAGTAGCGAGGAACGATTGTCATGATCTATAGTTTAGCCTTAGGAATTGGTTTTGGTATGGAACAGCCTTAATGGACTGGTCTGCAGCTCCTGCAAGTAGCATCCAACAACACAGCGTGCTATTAAACGCCTAAGAAATGCAACGATACCCTCGCGGAACATAGTATATCCAATACAGTGTGCAGTGTGTTGAGGCACCTTTTGAAAACCTATCCCAGCTATTGCTGGTTACCATATAACTGAACTACTATCCTGAAAGTTTTAAGTCTATTCTAAATCCTCAACCGCGCATCAACATTATAGATCATAAGCCATTTAAGGTCCATGTCTTTGCAGTTTTGGTGCTGCTGTGTTGATGTCACAGACACATTCCTAGGCTACAGCAGCAATCACTTGGTATGACACTTTTATTGCCCTTCAAGACGAAGACCATTCACTCCAGGGACCTTGTAGCATTATATAAAGCCACAATGAACCATCTAAGAAAAGTGTCAAGTATGATATTCAGCTGTAATTCACATGTGAATGAATGCTGATTGCATGGAGAGGCTAATGCCAGTGACATTGTAACAGCTTACTTTTCTCATCATACAAGCATATTCAAATTCAAAAGTAGCCTACTAACTATTGCAAATTCATTACACATAGGTAACTACTTCACTTGTAAAAGTCTGTAGGCCTAGAGTTTATTCTATGTCACTGTTATGTATTTGACATTTGTTTGACATTCTTAAAGCCGCAATTAATTATCATCTTTCAAGGTGGGATTACTATCCCAACAATCACTGGATTTTATTAAGGGATATAAATGACTTGTTTATTCTGCCATCTTATTTCTCAATTAATCGATAAATCGCCTTGTCAATTAACGGTTACATATTTGAATCCATAGCAGCGGTCTCTTGTGGCTGCAATTCTCATCAAACCCTATGGACGAACAATAGGACGGAAGGAACATTTTGCAGTTCTTCTATCGGGATCTATCTCTATGCAGACATGCAAAGGCTACATACACACACACAGCTAACGCTAATGTGCAAAGTTAACAAGGGCTGGATCTTGCGATTATTTACATTATTTACTTGAGTATTTTATTGATTACCCCATCTATTAATCAGGTAATCAGATAAGACGCCTGCTGCTCATCTGGCTGTTTAATAGACAGCCAGATGTTTGTATACAACAGCTATGTTTAAGTGGGTATGTAGAAAATCTTTGGAAATCTGGGATTCTTATGATTCCGCTGATGTAAACCATTTTAAGATACAATCACAACACCATGTACAATAATCGCATCTGCCAGACCAATCACAAGCAAACAAACAGCAACAACGCTGAGGCAGCTCACCTATTCAACAATTAGTAACAATTAACATCTATAAAATAAAATAAAAACTCTGGTAACATTGGCAAAGGTTAACACAATCCAGTCCAATAACACATTATTTCCAAAAACGTATTACATTATTTACTCTCCACGGACTGCTACTGCATCATTCGAAATCAGCCACCAGATGTGTCTGATTTTTCACATATTTTCATTCATAACTCATCTTAGCATGTAAATGTCTACGGTATTTTTAAATTGTCTGTTAACTGTAGATTAACACAACACCTCTTTTGAGCCGAGTTTCCATGTCCTTGTTTGCACAGAGCATCACAGTTCAGTTTTGGCTTTGTTTCCACTGCCGACAAAACCCTTTTCATGGTAGGCCTATGCCATAAGGCGTCAGCCGCGATCAGAGTACAGTCTATGCGATAGAGACATTAATCGGCGGTCTCAAAATAAAAGACTCTTGACTCATGCCGAGGTGACTACACGCGGCGGTTATCTCTTGCATGGAAAGGATTCTGTCAACCACACATGGACTGCAGTGTGTAGGTCCACCCTTATGGAACCCTTTCGGACCACTTGTTACCCCAAAGAAAGGGTGACGGATTGCTTTTTTGGCACCATTTCTGACTGTGGAAACGCAAATAATTGCGCACCAAGCCGCACCGCTCAGTGGAAACAATGCTTTAGTGCTATGTCAATCAAAGGGTTAAATGTTGAAATGAAAAATTAATCAATACTTACACTGTAGGTATCCATAGTGGGACCAGTGGATCATCTACCGCAGTGAATCATCATAAATAGAATTTTATCAGAAGTTTGTCTTAAAATCTTAAGTTTCTTCCAGAAGATAGTGCTTACTTTACCCTTCTACCTTCTTGGTTTTGTTCTTTTAGGAGAATTAATGAAAATAGAAAAGGCCAAACCCAATATTTCCACAAGATTCTAAGATACCTTGTGAGAATAGTTGACATTTTGGCCTGAGGGTGGCGATAGAGGCGCTTATGGTCCTGAAGTTTATCCTTAAGGCCTTGTTCAGACAGACTTGAGCCCCGCAATCTCAAAAACGTAGCCCTCTCATTCACTTAAATTAAGCCAGTTCGTCGATGTAGGGGGCTGCAGCAAAATGGTAGCACACATTCCTAGTGGATTACTTTGTAATGTGAACAGTGTTACACACTGTTACTGTTGTGTTAGCCTCGCAAACGTTATGATTGAAGACAAAAAAAGTTGCCAACTTTATAAATATTTAGAGCACTAAAATTCTGTCGGTTCTGAAACTGAACTACCCGGATTGGATTTCATTGTCTGATAATTACTTTTACAACACAACAAGCTAAGGCAGCCTGAGTCAAAATCGCAAAAGCAACAACCCTACCTAGATATCAGTTATTGTGCAGAAGCATACTATCCCTAAAATGTATATAAGTTGAACTTTACTCTTTCGGATGCTTCGGTTTTAACTGTGGGTTTTTTGGTTAATCATTTGTGGAAGGGAATATCTAAGAAGGCTTTACTTTTCTTTTTCAGGTCATGGCAGCCGAAACGTCATGTCTGACAGCTGTTGATGAAGATGACAAAGATGCAGATCCTGAGATCAATGCCCTCACACTCCTGCAAGAACCAGTGAGAATGGCGCAAGAATCGGCCTCTTGCACTGATTCTTTTTGCAAGCCTTCTCTGAAACAAAACAGTGTCCTAGATGTTCTGTCCAACACAGATATGTTGTCTCCAGTTGGACTAGGAAATGGACCTTCTTCGCACCAGGCTACACAAGCCCATGAACACAACAACATCTCCACAGAGAAAGAGGAGGCAAAGAGCATCACCCCTCTAAAAACTGTGCAGGAAATTGACACGGCAGGGATTTGGGGTTTTGACGAAGATTCACCTGATAACTCATTGGATCATTTTAGTGGTGCTAGTGACCTTCAGTGGGACCCTCATAAAGAGTTTATGCAGTTTCTCTGGGAGAACCATAGTGATTCCCCTGGCGAGGAGCCTAAAGAGGAAGTCCCTCCTGCCAACAACCAGAGGAGAAGGAAACGGAAAATGGACATGGTCGTCATGGTGGATCCCTCAGAAGACCTTTATCCTGATCTGAGCCACAAGTCATCTGAGGAACTGTCTGATGATGAAGGCCATGTAGACTCCATTGCTGTCAGAAAGTCAAGGAAGTTCTCAACGTCACAGTCGTCACCAACAGGGAAAGTTTCAAAGTATCCCAATGGAACTGTGAAGGCCATCAAGGAAATTATTTACAATGCACCTGCAAGAAATTCACATGAGAACAGTATAAGTCATGGGCTTTCACCCTTGAAAGGGAGGCTCACAATAAATTCTCATTCAGTGGGGAAGCCATCATGTTTCCCTTGCTCGAAATGTAAGCTCAATTTCAAGAAAGAGCATCATCTGCATCGTCATATGAAGTCTCATGTTGACCATCCAAATATTTCGCAAAAGCCTTTTATATGCCGAGAATGTGGACAGTCTTTCAGACAAAGTGGTTCACTTATTGAGCACATGTCTATCCACCGAGAGAAGAGAGAGAGACTCACTGAAGAGATCAAAGTCATGAATGATCAGAAGAAAGAGGACAAAAACGCGAAGCTTTTCTGCCCTCAGTGCCCGTTTGGAACAAACGACCCAAACACGTTTGTTCGACATGCAAAAACACATGAGAAGGACAAGAGAAAGTTTAGATGTGACAAATGTAGCTTCAGGACTCTAAATGAGAATGACCTTAGGAGACATACCGTTATGGAGCACACTGTTATTGCAGTTAGAAAGAAGATCCCAATTGCAGTTAGAAAGCAGATCCTGAGTGATGAGTCTGGAATCTTTTCCTGTAACATTTGTTCTTATAAAGCTTTCAGCAAAAATGTTTTTAAGAATCATATTCTGCGGCGACATCAACAAACGTTTGAGGAATACGAAGCTGCACATTGTAGTGACAAAAATGCACAACCAATTAATGAGCTGCACATGCCTACTTGTAAAACTCCTGAAGAAGATACAGAGTTTACATCTAAAATCCTGATAAAAAATCAGATTTGTTCTAAAAGAGCTTGCTCACCAAGTGAGTCCAATGACATTTCAGACTTGTTCAAAAATAGCAAGATTAAGAGAGGTCTCAAGTCCCAACTAACAGAATCGAAGCTTGACAAGTCAATCAATGTTCTCCTGTCCCGACAAAGACATGTAAAGAAAATTGCAGAGCAGAAGAAGGAAAGCAATAATTGTAGCACATCTGTTCAGGATTCCAAATCTGACAAGGATTGCTATGATGAGTTGCCGGGAACATTGACTATCAAGGTTGAAGATCCAGCTTCATCTCCAAATGGCCATAGTAAGCCATCTAGTGCAGAGAAAATAGATCTTAACAGCAGAAGTGTACCCAAGTTCAACGAGGATCAGTCAACAGTCAAAAAGTCTCCGTCAAAAAGGAAGATGTCCACTCCATACCGCAACACTTCTGACCAAGACTTATGCTTCATATTACCCAAACCAAGTCCCAAGAAAATGAACCAAGAGGAAGAAGTGTCAGACTATGAAGAAACAGACATATTTCAGTTTGAGGATTCAGACACTGAGACCGATATTTTTGACAATGGTATGAAGAAAGAAAGACAAAACATAATTTATACCTATAGCAGAAGAATGTCCATGAGAGGTGCTCTGCAGGCATCCAAAAGGCTTTTTGAGAAAATAAAGACTGAAGAACAGGAAGAGGAAGAGGACAACCCTGAAATCAAAGAAGAATGCGTAGAGACAGAAGTATTTCAAGAAACCTTCGACTCCCACCAAATACCATTGAGGGATTCCTTCACAGAGGCTGGGTCAGATTTGGAATCAGACCGCAAAAATTGTCCATACTGTCCAGCAGTCTTTGAGTCAGGTGTTGGATTGTCCAATCATGTCCGAGGGCATCTTCATAGGGTTGGACTGAGCTACAACGCACGCCATGTTGTGCCTCCTGACCAGGTGGCTTCTCACGACAGGAGGCCACGAATTCGACGGAAAATTTCAGCCTTCCGGAGATTCAAAAAGGGTACTTGTGTACTTATTGCATGCTGTGCTATTTTTAGGAACACTATGCTTTAGTACAACTTGGTTTATAATTTTGAGGCTCTGGGCATTAGTTATTAATGAACATAGAATTTACGGAGTCATTGCTGTGATCTTAGAAAGCAGCCTCATCTTTAACAATGGGTCAATTAGGGCAGCAAGTCAAGAAGTCAGACAATCATCCTTTTTTTCAAAGGAAGAAACAGATTTAGATTTATTTAAATGGAAATATAAGAGCTAACAGAAAAATAATTATTGTCTTTCAGTTTAAACGCTAGCCATTCTGGAAACATTTAGCTTGTTTACAACATAAATGACTAGATTTTGCCCCATGGGACCCCCTTGTAGCCATCTTGCCTTGTCTGAGAAATCAACAAATATTTTGGATTAAGTCAGTCAGTATTTTCATACCTGAAAGAACGAAGGGACAGACATACAACAATACAAACAATGTTTCAAAGATTTTTTTTTTATCAAAATCTGTACTTGTACTGTATAATGTTAATGTTTTTATTTTTATTTTTTCAGTGTTACAGATGGAGTCAGACTCTGAAACTGTGAAGAGCATTCATTCTTGCCCGTTATGTGGGGACTCATTTGATAACAGGACAGGGCAGTCCAACCACATACGAGGCCATCTAAAAAAGCTTGGTAAAAGCTTTGCTTCAAAGAACAAATCGCCATTATTTTTACTCCGGGAGTTGATGCGCGATAAGAAGGAGTTCCAGCGGGCTGTTCAAATTCTAGGAAAGAGAAGAAACCATTTCCAATACGGTGCTTCACCGAAGCTGTCCAGTGTTGATTGTTTCGCGCCACCACCCATTGGAATCCCTAAAAGTAATTCTATTTCAAGCATTTGCACTGATGCCAGACCACTGATCTCCACGTTTTCTTTAGTAGAAATGGAATCTGAAAAGGGGCAACTAGAGACTAAGCTGGATGTTAAAAATTCACTCTCGAGCACAACTGCCTTGATAGGAATTTTGAAGAAAAGGAAGTGTCAGGAAGACGCTAGACTAAAGGGTTCCTCTCAGATGTCAAGAAACATGTCAGCAACTTGTTCAAACAGTGACCAGTGTTCAGGATCAAGAGCTGCATCTTCACTGCCAAAGTCAATTTGCGGTAGGTAACCTCTTGATTGTAATAACCATATAGATTGGACTAGAAATGGAAGTCTCCCAAAGTTTTCTGACTCATTTGGTACAGCGAAGAATCTATGATGAATTTCTCCTTAATAACTCGGAAGCTGAAACAAATTGAATATGACTTCACATGACCTTCAGCACATTGGAAAGCAGTATGGACAAGAAACCAAGCATTATGTAGAGCCTGAAAGATACAGCTAGTTTAATCTCCAAGTTAAATACTTCAGAGGTTAAACAATTTGCCAACCATAATTTGTCCAATATTTATATATTTTCAACAAAG
Organism: Ammodytes marinus; assembly: GCF_949987685.1. NCBI lineage: Eukaryota > Metazoa > Chordata > Actinopteri > Uranoscopiformes > Ammodytidae > Ammodytes > Ammodytes marinus. The sequence continues at coordinate 17,867,651 of NC_137213.1, read as the reverse complement.
GCCTATATGCATTTGGCACAACAAACATGTGGGACACAGGATATATTATAATTTTTGCTAATTGTATTAGGTTAATTCAACTTATCTGCGAAAGCCAATATTGGCTCAACATCATCAGGCTGGATCTTTTCACGTTTGAGCTTTTACAGACCAGTGTCAGATTGACAGATTAAAATACATTTTAAATACTTCTTCAAAGGAAAAATAAAGATAAGCAAGTATGTGACTTTGTACATATAAAAAGCCAGCCAATCAGATTTTATGCGTTGTAGAAGTGAAGTATTGTCAGCATAAAGGTGTAGAATGACATTGCCAAATGATTTCAGAATTGTGTCAAACGAAGCAGCTTGTTCCACATAATACTGCAGAGGATTACCAGAAATTATATGGATAGAATATGTTTAAATACATTTCTTAATCTAGCTCTCTGATACTTTTATATTGAAGTCTTGTTGCAGAGATGTGTCGGCACAAGAAATAAACTGAGGCTGTAGTATTGAAATTGAGAGTGTCGCTATTCTACTTTATGTAGAATTTTTTTGATTAACTGATCCTGTTCAAACCTGTAGAGCAGTAAGAGCACGTCTTCATTTCTTCAGACCTACATTTATACTGCAATTAAATATATTGCAAATGTAATATAAAAACCATACTCAGAATAATATAAATTTATGCTAATATAAAAAATCAAATAAAATTTATTTGATTGTAATAAATCCTGTATTTTACTCATTTGTTTATTTAATCCCACAAACCCTAATGCATCACCTTTTTATTTCTTTGTTTTACAGAGAAAGGTGAATTCAACAGGAAGGTGTGCGTCCATTGCAATGCAACTTTCCATAGTGGAGTTAGCTTGTCTAATCACCTCCGGGCATATGCAAAACGGAAAAGGAATGCAGTAGTTGACGGAAACAGTAAGTGCTATCAGTAACCTTTTAGTTACAAACACAACGCTCAGTTCTCTTCGCAGCAGGCCGGGTTCGAATCCGACCCCCGGTCGTTCCCTGCATGTCATTCCCCTTGTTGCCCCATTTCATCTTTGTCTCTCCGCACTATCAATAAAGCATTGAAAATGCCCAATAACCCTTTTTGCTCGATTTCTGACCAAAAACGATTGATGGCGAATGTAAATTCTGCCTACCTCACTGTTATGTATACTATAATTATATATCAGCAGATATTTCAAACTGATATCTAAAATCCTCAGCGGATAAAGCCAAACCCATTTGTGTGGCTAGAGACCACACAAGGTTATGATGTCCAAATCATAGTTATAACTAGTGTACCAGTGGTTATTTGTGTCGTCCCCAAGGTAAGGATCTAGAAGGGCGGAAGCCAGAGAGATATTGCAAAGACTTTAATTCTGGAGTTTGATGGGTGCATCTGTGGGAGTAATGACCTCTTCATAAAAGAAAGCCCTAAGGGCCTACTTTACCTTAAGGCACAGATCATACCACTTTTACCTTGGGCATTGCATCTTAGCCACTTCACTTGATTGGTCAGTGCAGATGGTACCCAGAGACAGAACAAAGGAAGGGTTAAAGATGTCCAGTCATCTAACCTGATTGTTTTAAAGGATGTTGTGTAAAAAATGTACAATTGATAGAATATTAATAGAAAACATCCAACCTTCCCGGTAGTCTTCCATAGACTTTATTTTTTATAACTTTTTTAAAATGTTGAATAAGTGTGGCTGTGCTGTATACTCAAATGTATTGTGGTCATTTGGTAAATAAATAAAGTAAATTCTGTCTTTCAGCATCTGACTGTAAAACAATAAGGCACCGCTCAAGGCCAGGCTCAAAGAAGAAGACACTGCCCTTACCACAAACCCCAGAGGAAATGTACAGGCTGACCTGCAGGTATTGCTTTCATGTATTTTATAACATACACATTATACTATCTTTAAATATTCGATAATATTGCATCTGTAGTCCAACAGACTGCAAAAGTGATTGTTGCCTAGTTGCCCTGGGCAACCAGATTTGGACCAAGTGGACAATGATGACCAAAGTTTTCCACATGAACTCTGCAAAAATGTTTCATCTGCATTTCTTCAATTCTCAAAAATAAAACTTAGTATTGTTAGATCAGCTGTTTTTGATCAGAATATTGACAAACACACACTCTATTTAGTCAAAAACACTGCAGTTCTTAAATTAACGTTGCATGTCTTGTTAGATAAGCAGCAGTTGTCTGAATAGAAGCATAATGAAGAAAGTTTAAGGAAACTGTTTAAACTTAACTTGAGAAAGAATGAAATTGAGAATAAGGTTTCTCCTGTTTCAACATCAGAATCGGAACAATTTGAATTGCATCAAATTTGTTCTAACATTTTAATAGGTTATCAATGGTGCACAAAGTTGGTTCAAAATAAGTTAAACTTCTTTATTTTTTTCTCCAACAATACTGAGCCTAGGGCCATGTTAGGGCTCTGTGAGGCTGTACTTAGCACAATGGTTATTTAGGGTCAGTATGCCAACGTCAGCATGCTTACGTGCTCACAATGACTTTGCTAACATGCTGATATTCATATATTGCAGCTCTGGAAAAAATTAAGAGACCAGTCTGGATTTTTCTTAAATCTTTATCTTTACATAACTTAATGGAAATGCTCTTAATGGCAATATTCTTATTGTGAATTTGGTATAAATGTTGTCAGTAGTTTATAGTATAAAACCAAAATGTTCATTCTACTCAAACATATGCCTATAAATAGTCAAACAAAAGACACTGACATTTTTTAGTGGTCTCTTAATTCTTTCCAAAGCTGTATATTAAGACTGTTATCAACATCATATGAGTATTAAATTATAAACCATAGTATTGGACAAATACATATGTTGATCTTGTGACTGCTCCAGATTCAAATGAAGGGATTACCAAAGTGTTCTGTTTATGGTCAGAAGCAAATTTCATGGCAATCCATTCATAAGTTAACAAGACATTTTAATCAAAGCTACAAACGTCAAGGTTGCGCTAAAAGTAAAGTCAGGGGGTCATCAAAGAGGGTTCATTCTCTTGAATAATTTGTTTGCATCCAATAACATCCCTCTGGTTCAAAATGGTGGTGCAACCGAACTAGCCAACAACCACTGTGTCGTGTTCATCTTCAGTCTCTTTCTTCTCTTTGCAGGTTCTGTGACCTCGTCTTCCAGGGTCCCTTGTCGGTCCAAGAGGACTGGATTAAACATTTACAGAGACACATCATGAACACTAGTGTCCCTCACACTGGGCTAGGGATGGTAGAGGTTACTCCGCTGTCTTCAACCCTCAAGACTGACCAAGACAACTCTCCGACAGCCACACATGCTGCCTCATGAAGCCAATGAGGACCTTTTTAAGATTTCACTAGACCGTATGTGTATGTACATTTGGTGTTATTTCACTTTGTTTTTTAAGTCGATGAAATACTGGCCAAACGTACAATATTGCCCAATGATGGAGATGTTGTATGTACTAGGACGGATGAAAAAAATCATTATTTTGGATATTGTTACCTTTTTCTGTTTTTACATTGTCCATTGTATGGAATCAATTACAAATGGACAGACAGTTTTTCTTGTTTTATGCAGTAATGTAGTGTGGAATCCATTTCTAATGAAGACAACTTTTACCTCAGATTTCTCATGGTTTGAGTCTGTTTTTGACAAAGTTTGGGAGCAACTCTCTTCTGTTTCAATATTCACATTTACAAGATACAGTCTTATTTCTTTTATATCTGCAATTTGTTCAAATCCAAGCCCACAGCCTGTTTTTATGCTATGGAGATCATGAAATTTCAAACAAACGTGACAGCACCTGGAAGCCCGTGATAAACAAGCCCTAAGAATCTCAAGTGGAAAAGTGAGCGACTATCCAAGAACAAAAATGAAAAATGTCTGCAAACTTGTTATGCATAGAAAGTGTTTTATAGTATTTCAGTAACTGCATTGTTTCTAATACAAATACAACATTAAAACTGACGGTGGTTCAGAGAAAAAAAGACCAGGCACAGCCAGCGCTGACAATGCCCTTCATACATGTCACCTATATTTAATGTTTAAATATGATGTTTTGGAATAATTTAATTTTTAATGTACTATATCACACAGATACAATGCTTAAAACATTTGTGTTCTAAATAAAAAAGCAAAGAAACAAGTTGACTTCTTCAATTATTTTATGTTTCCCACACAAATTATGAAAACGCTCATTTATATTTAAAACAATTACAAAGTTTTATCTAATTAGTTAAAAAATTATGAAAACTGGGGAAATATACTGCAGCTAACGTAACATACAAAGAAAATCTATTTTAAGAAAACCCAGACTCAAGATGTGTAAATTGACTCTGACAGATGCTGCATGGCTCATGAACAGTATGCCACAGCATGTATGTGTAATGTAGTAGTGATTTAAGTGAACCATTTTAAGTCCAAAGTTCATCTGAAGCAAACAGTGTCTTAGTGGAAACAGTATTTTATAAAGGTCCCCGATGATTTCCTTCATTCAAATGGACTGTTACCCTGAAAGAAAAAAATCAGGCAAGCTTAAGTTGCATCTGAAGAGGTTGATGTAGCCCAAGTGCAGTCCATTTAAATATATACAGTATGCTTTGTAGGATACCATTGGCTGGTTCTGCTATATACATAAAGTTTACTTAGGCTTAAAATAAACACTATATTCTATACCATACTATCATTAGTTGTATTAGAATTATTTTAAATTGTTCACTCTTGCAAAAATACCTTCAAGAATTGTTCAAACTGAGGTTCCAGCCCCCTCATCATGGTTTCTGCTGTGTCAAGGCAGGCACGGCTCTGCTGCACTTCAAACTCCTACAAGGGATAAATCAATCATCATCAACATCATATGAACTTATTACTTCTGGGGCCGTTTCTGAATTTACAAAGACTGAAAGAAGATATCCGAGTCCAGTAATAAGATAATGCTCCTTGAAAGCAGTGTTACCCTTGTGTTGAAGAGGTGTTCCTGAGAGGTAATGTGAGTCTGCACCGAGGATGCAGACGTGGATACGAAGACTTTGCAAGCTGCACAGTGAAACATTTCAATCCTTGTCATGTGGTCATTTTCCTGTAAGGCTGACAAAACAAAGAGAAGACTGTATTCTGCCTTTTTTTTATCTGGAATTGAAGAAACTGTTATAAGGCAATGCATGTGTTTCACAGTTTTTGACAATTAAAGGTTATTTACCTTGAAGTGCACTATCCTCTATGGCTCTGCTACACTTACGACTTTTACACAGCATGATTTCCTATGAATAAAACAAAATAAAATGAATAAGTATACGGTCCATCACCATCCAGACTCACCATTGTGCCAACATTTGTTTAACCGTCAATAGTCTGGATAGTATTTAATACCTTATGCTGGGCTTACACTAAAGGACTTTTAAAAGACTTTGAAAAGACTGAAGACTGACACCCTAGAATATAGAGTGTTCTTTAGAAACAAGGAGGATTGTGGTGGAGGCGTTTGCCAATGTTGTTGTAGTTTCCTGAGGTTGCCTTTATGCTGGGTTTACACTAAAGGACTTTTAAAAGAATGAAGACTGAAACCCTCTTACATCTAAAGACAATCAACTCACACCTGAAGACAATAAGTCATTAGTTCTCAGTCACAGAGAAAAGACAGGGGGTCTCATATTGCAAGACTACAACTAGATTCCATTTTGAAATTAATATAATTTCCAATCCTGCTACAGGGGATTAAACGTTTTTTTTAGCAGGTAAAATGGACTGGGTGTATAAACAACTATATGCCCTTATCACGTAGGCTTTGTGTCATGCATAATCACGTTTAAAACTGCAAACGCGATTGTGATTATATTTAATTGAAAAAAAGTAAATTCAATAGTCAGAGCGGGGGACATCATGTAGTTATTTGACCAAATGTACTGTATATGCTGATACCGTCCCCAAATAACTCTCACTCCTAACCCTGTATTTGACAGTAAAGTGTTAAGGTTGCGTGGTTCTCCAGCCGAGGCTGCTACGTGAAAGTGTCCGGAAAAAGTGCCTCACAGCTGGACACAGGTCGCGACTAATGCCGCTCCTCCTGCATCGTGTCTGGTGCTGGAGAGAGTGTGACAGTGTTCACGTCATTTCGCTTGAGCCAACCCCTTAAGACTAACGATAATATCAAACCTGTTTGATAATGTCAGAACGTCAAGACGGGGAGAAGACTGGCTGAAATCGGGTCGGAAGACCACCATACACCAAACGACTGAGATTACGGGCACGCGCCACAACTCCAGCAAGACTCCCGTGATTTCAGTCCGACATTGAAAGATTGTCTGCGACTATCAAATCGCGTGAAAAGTTGTGTAGTGTAAGCCCAGCATTACCTGTAGGAAGGCTATTGCCATATCGTCATAATTATTCTGCTGCTGGATGTGTTCCAGGGTGTCCCAGTGACTCTTGTTTTCCAAATGATCCTTTAGCTCCTGGCTATTGCTTAACTCAACATCGCAGAGGTCACAAGTGATGGGGGTCCTAAAAGGACAATATTAAAGAGATCCTGTGTTGCAGGTTATTCACATCCAAACAGCTAAAAAACAAACCTTTCAACTGCCAAAGTGCAGGACAAGCTTAAAGTGAATGACAGTAAATATCTTTGAATTAAGAGTCCCAAGAGTTGAGTCAGAAAGACGTAAGGTTATTAAGCGTTATTTAAAAAATAAAATCCGGTTGATTAGTCGATCTATCATCAATCAGCCCAACAGGGCTCTTAAATCATAATAAGTTATGTTTGGGTTTGGGTTTTATTGGAGCTTTGCAGCTACAGTGTCTGACATTTGTAGGAACAAAACGTGGATCTAGCAAAGTTGTAAATTAACTGGTATGATCTGCCCGAGTGTGCACACTGCTGACTATGCTCTCTCTCTTTCACCTTTGTCAACCACCCAAAGTTTACATTGTATCACAATCTGTAATAACTGTAGTGGCTGACATATGCATGTCCACATTTTTAGTTTTGCACAAGAGGTGTGGACTTCATTCTATTATGACTGATGGCAGCTAATAACAAATACATACAAGCATAGCAACATAGTAGTGTGGATTTCCTCTTCTTGAATATACTTGTAATAAATCCTTTTACAACAGGACTTTAGTAACTTGATGCTGCACACCAAATACTTGGCTCCTGCTTTGTGTCTGCGTTAACAAGCAATGAGGTTTAACATTTCTTTCTATATTGGTTACAGCTCAATATGTGTGCCATGAGTTAACCCTGTACAATTTTAGCCAAACTATACTAGAGGACAATACAAAAAAACTATTGACAATCTGAGAACATGTGTGTTCTTGTTGTTGCTATACACTGCTATCATGGGATGGGAAATCTATATATCCCATCTTAAAACAACTGGGCACAAGTGTCCTTGGTTCTTACTTGTCCATTCTTATATTGTTCCTTCTATTTCTTGTTACTTCTGTGGATGGTGTGATGTCGTCCATCTCTGTAAAAAAGGGTGCTGATTTAAAGTGTGTAAACCATGCAATCACTTTTCTCCAATAATTATTTATCCTATATTACATTTGAAGTGGTGGGACCAAACGGCAGAGCAACGTTACTTTGTTAGAACCCTAACCTACCTGTTTCCATGTATTCCGAATTTTGCATATAGTCCTGCCGTGCCCTTGATGGGGATAATCTAACAGCAGTGGTCCTCTACAGACGAGAGAATAGTTGGTACCAAGTATCACAGGTGCATATACTAAAGAACCACAGACAATTTCATCAAATTCTAACAAAGCACAACAAACAGGCTCTGTATCCTGTTTAGGTCAGCAACTCAAGATTCAATATAACCACAGAACACATTCATAAATGTTTACATTATTTGTGATACCTCTCTCCTATATTCTGAAACTGTCATCCTCTCCTCCCCATTGGTCCTCTGTCGTGGGGTCTCGTGCTCAGAGTCTGACGAGCCTGGTTCGTAAGGATTATAAAGCTCCACCCTGAGAAAGACGGGAGAAGGAAGGAAGTAAGTAAGTAAGGTGTGTGTGTGTGTGTGTGTGTGTGTGTGTGTTATATGAAATTTCTTATTCATAGATCATCTGTCAACACATGAGATCATCCACTGAAAGCAACCTAATGAGCCCTCAGTGAGCCAATACAATTTCCTACCACTTGTGATTTTGCCTCATCAGGTCTACCTGGAATAATACAGCCACCTTCAGACAGCCCGTGTTTTAACAGTTGAAGGTTCAAATGTGGGAGGTCCTGGATGATTGTGACTACAACAGGTGACAACACTCCACAACAAAAATTGAAAAAATGAAAATTGCAAAAGTCTTACCGCTGTACAAAACTGGAAACAAACACCACTTCACAAACTACAGGCCTGTTTCACTGCTTCCTCAATTTTCAAAATTTTTAGAAAAACTCTTTGCTGCCAGATTGAACAAATTCATCAATAAACACAATTTACTAACTGACAGCCAATACGGCTTCAGACCCAACCGATCCACTTCATTAGCAGTCATTGAGCTAATTGAAAAGATATCAAATTCCCTGGACCAAAAGAATTATGCAGCCGGTGTTTTTATTGATCTCAAAAAAGCATTTGATACCATAAATCATGACAGAATAATAAATAATTAGAAAGGTATGGTATCAGGGGGGTTGTATTAAACTGGCTGAGGAGCTATTTACAGAACAGGCAACAGTTTGTGAAGATGGGTGAACATATGTCATCTTGTTTGGACATTGCTTGTGGGGTCCCCCAGGGGTCAGTATTAGGGCCAATTCTTTTTATTCTCTACATTAATGATATATGCAAAACATCAAAGATTTTACAATTCGTGTTATTTGCAGACGACACTAATACTTTTTGTATGGGAGAGGACTTGCAGCAGCTTCTGGAGTTAATTACAACTGAAATGAGCAAATTAAAAAAGTGGTTTGACAATAATAAATTGTCATTGAATCTAAGTAAAACAAAAATCATGTTGTTTGGAAGTTGTAATTCAAATAATGACGTAAATGTTAAGATTGACGGTGTTAATATTGAAAGAGTGTATGTAAATAAATTCCTTGGTGTGACAATAGACCATAAGCTCAGCTGGAAACCTCACATAAAACATGTTAAATCTAAACTGTCACGAAGCATCTTAGTCCTGTGTAAAGCAAAGCATATATTGGATCAAAAATCATTGCATATTCTTTACTGCTCAATGATCTTACCTTATTTAAATTACTGTGTGGAGGTCTGGGGGACCACTTACAAAAGCTCACTGCTACCATTAGTCACATTACAAAAACGAGCCATAAGAATAATCAATAAAGCTGGATATTATGATCACACCAACCTCCTCTTTTTACATTCCCGTATCATAAAGTTCAATGACCTGGTTGAATATCAAGTTGCACAAATCATGTTCAAAGCTAGAAATAAACTACTACCAGGTAACATTCAAAAACTTTTCTTTGACCGAGAGGGGGGTTACAATTTGAGGCAACAGTTAAACTTTAAGACACTGGCTGTACACATGACTTTAAAAAGTCATTGCATCTCAATTGGGGGTGTGAGGATGAGCATGGAGCTAAAGCAATGTCCAAACATGATCCAGTTTAAAAAATGGTTCAAAGCAATGATTTTCAAAAGGTACAAGGATGAGGGTGAGAAGTAAGAAGGAAATTATGAATAAATAGATAAATAATAATAATAATAATAATATTATATAGGGGAAGGTGGGGTGATTTGTGCAACTTTTTACTCAAAGTGATTTTAAAGTGAGGCCTTGACAGTTATGTCTCCAACTCAAATATGTACATATATTTCAGGATGTTGTGCATCCCTGGCAATAAAAACTTTGGATCTGGAATAAACTGTTTGAGAAATATAGCTTTCGGAAAAAAAGTTGTCTTGTCGCACAAATCACCCCAATGACAAAGTCACCATCATCATCTTTCTGGCCATCTGAACTCTCATCAGTGGTGTCGTTAAGTGGAATTGAGATGTCACTCTCTTCTGAGCTACTGTAGACAATCACTTTCTTTTGGTGACCAGCGTATACAGCCATGCCACTGGCACAACTCTCAGAAATGTACTTTGCACTAGTTGCTCCGTGCTTGTGGAACCAACTGCCACCTGACAAATGTGATTCCCCCTACATTTCTGCCTTTAAATCAAGGCTCAAAACCCATATGTACACCCTGGTGTTTCCTCCCCATTAACCTCTGCACTACTTACTTACCTCTGCACTACTATCTGTGTTTATGTGGATGTATGGGCTTTACGTCTTTTATTTTGGTTATTGTTATTTTACCTTCATTGTTTACCTACTGAATGCACTATGTACAGCACTTTGGACAGTGCAAACTGTCATAAATGTGCTTTTATAAATACATTTTACTTACTTACTTACTTATAACTCACCCAGGCCCTTGCGCACAAATCACCCCATCCCCAGAATTTTGGATAATAGGCATGATGCAGCAATTTAGGGTTGACATTGTGCTAATTATATACTCTAAGTGTAGCATACCAAAGCACTAAAACATGTGTCAAATGTTTTCAAACGTGTCTATAATTGTTCAGACACAATAATCAAAAAACCTTGATCATGGAAATTTTACTTTGAAAGGCAAAACACAGTTTTTTGAGCTTAAATGTGCTTATATCTTATTCCTTGTGTCTCCCTTCTTTACAGGATGAGTCAAATGGATGGCTCTTCTTAAATATGTGGTCACATTTCCAATTTCTTCCACGGTTTTCTAGAAACAATGGGTTTTGCAACTTCCAAAATGCACAAATCACCCCACCTTCCCCTATATATATATATAGGGGAAGGTGGGGTGATTTGTGCAACTTTTTACTCAAAGTGATTTTAAAGTGAGGCCTTGACAGTTATGTCTCCAACTCAAATATGTACATATATTTCAGGATGTTGTGCATCCCTGGCAATAAAAACTTTGGATCTGGAATAAACTGTTTAAGAAATATAGCTTTCGGAAAAAAAGTTGTCTTGACGCACAAATCACCCCACTATGTGGGGTGATTTGTGCGTCATTGTGTCACAATGACAAAGTCACCATCATCATCTTTCTGGCCATCTGAACTCTCATCAGTGGTGTCGTTAAGTGGAATTGAGATATCACTCTCTTCTGAGCTACTGTAGACAATCACTTTCTTTTGGTGACCAGCGTATACAGCCATGCCACTGGCACGACTCTCAGAAATGTACTTTGCACTAGTTGCTCCGTGCTTGTGGAACCAACTGCCACCTGACAAATGTGATTCCCCGTACATTTCTGCCTTTAAATCAAGGCTCAAAACCCATATGTACACCCTGGTGTTTCCTCCCCATTAACTATCTTACCTCTGCACTACTATCTGTGTTTATGTGGATGTATGGGCTTTACGTCTTTTATTTTGGTTATTGTTATTGTACCTTCATTGTTTACCTACTGAATGCACTATGTACAGCACTTTGGACAGTGCAAACTGTCATAAATGTGCTTTTATAAATACATTTTACTTAAATACTTACTTATAACTCACCCAGGCCCTTGCGCACAAATCACCCCATCCCCAGAATTTTGGATAATAGGCATGATGCAGCAATTTAGGGTTGACATTGTGCTAACTATATAGACTCAAAGTGTAGCATACCAAAGCACTAAAACATGTGTCAAATGTTTTCAAACGTGTCTATAATTGTTCAGACACAATAATCAAAAAACCTTGATCATGGAAATTTTACTTTGAAAGGCAAAACACAGTTTTTTGAGCTTAAATGTGCTTATATCTTATTCCTTGTGTCTCCCTTCTTTACAGGATGAGTCAAATGGATGGCTCTTCTTAAATATGTGGTCACATTTCCAATTTCTTCCACGGTTTTCTAGAAACAAGGGGTTTTGCAACTTCCAAAATGCACAATTCACCCCACCTTCCCCTATATATATATATATATATATATATATATATATATATATATATATATATATATGGGTTGTATTGATATGGATTTATATACTGATTGTATAGATATGTATGTAGATATGGATATATTGATTGTTTATAAATATAATTATAGATATATGCATTGTATAAATATATAACATATAAAAAATCATAGTATATTAAGTTGTATGTATGTATAGATCGCAAATTGTATAGAGATTATATGGATTACATGAAGCGAATATAATAAATATTTTTATTTTTTTATTTTTATTTTTTTATTATGGAAAAGGGGTAGGATTAAATAAGTGTATACTTCTTCCTGCTCCTTTTCGGGCATGTCACATCAATACAGATCATTTGTTTTCTTTTTTTTAAACATAAATTTTGTTTGTTGTATTTTTGTGCTTTTCATTTAGTTTTGTATTGTTTTTGATATGTCTGAAATAAAATAAAAAATGAAAATGAAACTCTCCAATTGACAATTAGTCAACAATATGCTGTAAAAATCAATGGCTGTCTTACCCATCTGGACTTCTGTTGCCTTTTTCCTGAGAGTTGTCATCTTCTCCTAATGGTTTGAATGAAGACCTCCATCCACCACAAGAGGGTGTTGCTGTATAATACAAAGTGTAAATATAGATGAAGCCTTACCTATTTTGACAGGCTGAATTCATTTAGAAATGTATATAGTTGATGAACTGCAAGATGATGTGTTTGGGGAATTTTTTGTTGACCATTTTCGTTACTAGGACGCTTATGAGCCCATTAGCGGAGATTAGTTCCACTTTCTTTCTGTATAGTCTCAATAGATCAGCACACTTCTTAAACATGCCAAATTCATCAGTGAAATGTAGCACCGTGATCTCCCTCGTACGTACAGTATACGTGCCTAATACCCAGGGGGCAAAACCCTCTTTTTTTGGAAAACAGAGATGGGCTGTTCGCTGTTGTAAAAGGTTGTTCACCAGAAATGATATCTAGGACCGTCAAGGATCACAACCTGGGTGGACAACCTGGTCAACTACCTGCTGGAAAGCTACATGGGGCCGAAATAGAAGATCGGAACCATGGTTTAATGCGAGGGTAAAACATTTTTTTTTTAACTTATAGATATCATCTTGAAACTTTGCCAGTTGATTACTGGCATTAAAACAATGATTTTTTGTATTGAAGTTTTTTTCAAAAATGTTTGAATATATATGCAAATTTGGCATATTTCACAAATTATGCACACATTTGCACATCTTTAAAAACCAAAAATCTAGATATTGGATAAAGCCAGAGTTAAAATCTTTATTGCATTTTGACATTATATAAGTGTGTTAAGTTTCTACATAACAAACGTCCTCTGTGAGAAATGGTGTGACAATTCTGGTTTGATAGTGGTTAGATTGACATGATTTGATAGTTTTTTTCATTACTCTGACCCAAAAATCGCAACTTCTAAATCACTTACATCAACTCAACTTTCCATAATCACTCTTAGCACTATTCTGCAGGTTATTAAAGAAGGATTTGTTACACAGCCTTTTTTTATTTCATAAATCAAAAAATACTATGTACAGGTCTTAAAAATGCATTACGGCATGTTTTGAAGAAGAAAATGTCTCATAAAACAGACTATGAACAACATATGAAAAAATCCTTCTTCAATAACCTACAGAATAGTTCTAAGAATGATTATGGAAAGTTAAGATGATATAAGTGATTTAGAAGTTGAGATTTCTGGGTCAGAGTAATGAAAAAAACTATCAAATCACGTTTATTTATACACTATCAAACCAGAATTGTCACACCATTTCTCACAGAAGAAGTTTGTTATGTAGAAACTTAACACTTATATAAAGTCAACATGCAATAAAGATTTCAACTCTTGCTTTAGCCAATATCTAGATTGTTGGTTTTTAAAGATATGCATATGTGCGTAATTTGTGAAATATGCTAAATTTGCATATATATTCAAAAAAAAATTAAAGAAAACTTCAATACAAAAAATCATTGTTTTAATGCCAGTAATCAACTGGCAAAGTTTCATGATGATATCTATAAGTTAAAAAAAAAATTTTTTTACCCTCGCATTAAACCATGGTTCTGCTTTTCTATTTCGGCCCCATGTAGCTTTCCAGCAGGTAGTTGACCAGGTTGTCCACCCATGTTGTGATCCTTGAAGGTCCTAGATATCATTTCTGGTGAACAACCTTTTACAACAGCCCATGTCCAAAAAATCACTTTGACCCCTGGGTATAAGTCAAACAGTGCCCAACATATGAAAGATAACAGACTTGACATTCCCTTTAATGATTAAGTGTCTGTCACAGTGTAAGTGATTTGATGTAAATGAGCTAAAGCCTGGAAAACCACTGCAGTAGCCTCATACGGGGACGATGTGCCTATGTGCCTGCAGAAGTTACCTGGTTGTGTGGTAGCAGCCGTGTCCGTTTCCGTGCTGTTTGAGTTTTCTGCTACCTTCTCTGAGATGTGCTTCATAGCTTCCAGGAAGCCTCGGGGGACTCTTGTTTGTCACAGAAAACAACAAATATTCAAAGCCAGTGAATACAACAATTAAGGCTATGATAAATGTAGCAGGGTAAAGATATACTGGGTATAACAAATCAGCTGGATTAGCCATATTTGCTACTAATAGCATTAGCTACAGAGCTAAACACGAAATAGTTTATTGTAAATCATGTTTGAGGTAGCGTTCAAGGGTAGCGGTTAGTCCTCTGACATAACCCTCAATATCTAGTCAACAATTAGCCTGAGATAAACTAATCCAACAAGCACCATGTTCGTCGCTGTGAAGCCAAAACTTTCTCAGATAAATAAGCTTCAGCTCAACATTAGCTACATGCTAAATGCACAGAGCTCTGAATTACCTTCCAAGCTGCTGTTTGTGCGGTGCAGGTGCCCCCATAGGTACGGCTGAAGGGTTGAACGGGACATTATTCTTACGCATCATTGTTTGGTTGCTTTATAGCAGCGGACAAGTTGATATGAAGTATCAGAGGTGATGGGTAGTTTACCTACATAGAGCTAGACAATACGGACTCCAGCCGACAGGTGGCAGCACCGCAACATGACGAAGGGGCAAGGAGCTGGTCCTGGGGCCTGTTTCAGGTAGCTGGTTTTGAGGCAACCCGGAGTTTGTTCGCTCTGAGTTGGTGGAAACTCTGGGTTTTCCGTTTCAGGTAGCAGGTTCAGTGCAACCGAGAGTCAGTTACTGCGGCAACATACGCCGTGGGTCTAACCTGCTGGATAGGTGGTTAGACCTACCCGAGTTTGTTTTCACTTTACGCTGCAGCTCCGACTGAAGAAGGAGTGTCACTGTCACACGCGTCCCTGTACAGTTTGAAGCAAAATCACTCCACAGAAATCTCCATCGGGATGTTTTTATCATTTCCTGATGATTTTACGTTTGACCGATCATTTATCTGATCAGTAGCCTTGTTCTCAGCCCTCGGTCCGTTCATATAGGCGGCCACCTTACACATCGTGACATGCTCTACATTCAGATTAATAAACCTATTTGTATTGTATGCTTTTTAACGTCTGTGCCACTGAACAGATTTATGTCAGGTGGATTCGTGTAACGCTGCGGCTGCACGCGATTGTTACTGTTCACTTGTGCGATCCTAAAGTCACAGACGAGCCCTTTTATATTCATATTATAGCCTAATATGAATATAAAAATTACATAAATAATTATATAATAATTTAAACTGTGATCACTTGAGGAAAATGGATCTGATAATAAATCAATCAGGCTCTTCAATGGAAACTGTCACCTTATGTGTCAGACGTTAATGTCTTTCACTCCCCATTTAAAAGAAGCGACAGTCTGTTTACTGCACAGTGGGCTATTAGGCTACAGCTTCCCAAATACAGCGAATATAAAACACTGTCAGAAATGCTGTGCCGCGCCAGCTTTATTACTTTACTGCTGATATGCGTAACTTTTTAAAATGGACTATGTACTATATATTTTTTCTGAATTGCCGAGGAGATTAGATCAGAGTTATGTGACAATATACCCGTTAATTCTTCTCCATAGGCTACCATAAACTCATTCGTTAATATTTCTAACTCCAGTGGGAGGAGCGGAGAAGTTTTTTTTTTCTTTTTTTGAGAAGTGGAGAAGTGGGAGGATCACGCATTTGTTTCTTCTGTTTCCATGGTGAATCATGTTATCAGCGATCCATTGACGATGGCTTTTATGCACACGCTCCACCCAGAGTGAACACGCTCAGAGTTGATAAACCCAACGCTGATCCACTGTTCTGAAACCGAAAACCCAGAGTTGCTTATCAACCCTGCGCTCTGAGTTAACCAACTCAGAGCGTATGATTAAACCCAGAGTATGTAAAACCAGCTACCTGAAACAGGCCCCTGGTCCTGTAGACCTACTTCTGTTAAAGCTGTGTGTCAGGCAGCTTTCAAAGTCAACGTGTCAACATAAAAAACGTTTAAATAAGTGTTCCCCAAATAAATATTTCCCCGTATTGTTTATGTTTTTTTTGTTGCTTGTTTTTTTTTTGTATTTAAGTAAGCTATCAGAGCAAAAGTAGGCTAGGCCTATAAGTAAAAGTCTTGCATTCAAATTCTTATTATACTGTAGGTATAGTTCCATGGCCTGACTATTCCTTGTGTGCCTTACAGTCATGTCAATATTAAACTAAAACAATACAATTCTTTAACCTACATTTTTGACACAGATGACATCTACAGACAGAGCCTCAAGTTTAGTTGCGAAAGCAGGCTGTTGTGGTGTGTATTCCTTTAAACACATTTTCAATTGAAATACTGCAAACAAGTTGTCACATAGAAGTCATGAGCTTTTAGGGTCCCTGGAGATCTGGGATTATGGTGTGTTTACCAGCTTCCCCAGGGGGAACACACATAAAGAGACCATGTATAACATACAAATTCCATTTGGTTTGCTGGCATTTACAAATTTTTAGAAAGCATTGCAAAATAATGCGGATACATGTAAGAATAATTGTATTAATTTCCATAACACATTCATGCAGTTATAACATAACTCATAATGAAAAATGCACGTGTATGTTGGAATGATTCAACATCTTTAAATCTTCTTCTTAAACGGGCAAAATACAATAGAAATAGAAATGGCCAGAGGGCCAAAGTAACAAGTTATAGTATTACAGAAAATTATGTGCTGAAAGGTGTAGTGGGACAAGGTGAGAGCAGAATATGTGCTGCCGCCTTTAAAAACCAAGATAAGGTAAATTCTCAGAAGAGAATACTATTCTTGCAAGGCCATCAATACGACGATGGAACAGAGGGCTACATACATAACACGCATGACCTCTATGAAACGGTCAAGACCTACACAGAAACAGTGAAGCTATTGTTCAACCCTCAACAAGACAAACTCCCTCGCACAAACAATGTTACAGCATTGCAGAGGATTGTCAAGTTCTCTTTACAAATTCACTCAAGTACTGAAAATTGAATAGTCTGAATGGAATTATATGATTTTGGCATCTCCCATACACTTGTATGGATGGATGAACATGATACATCCGTCTTTATCATATTAACGTGAGACATCCGGTGACAAAGATTATGGATTATGTGGGTTAAGACTCATAAACAGAAAGAAAGGTATATCACACCAAGTCGACTACAGCCTCTTTACAATCAGCAAAGTGGAAACTCATTGCGAGAACTGAGCTTCTACAGTCTCTTCAATGATTAACTGTTTCATTGTATAATTAGAAGGTTGTGCTGAATCACTGAGGTAACTTTAGGAGACATGAGAAAAATTAAAATTTTGGAGACAGGAAAGGCTTTTCTGTGAAGAAAATGTGGCAGGAAATTTAGGTTGAGTGTTTAATCAATGAGATGATTCATTGCTGAAGGAAAAAAATGTGTACATTGAAATACAGATGGGATTTTCAAAAATTAAATATAAATAGCCCATAAAATAAAATAGTCAAATCCAAAGTATAACGAAGACGCCGATCTTTCTCTTACATCGGCTCTCAGTGTTGCAGAAAAGCATCAAGCCTAACACTGATGTGGGAAATCCTTCAAGGAGTAAACAAAGTTCAACAAGTAATAAACATTGATGAAAGGAAACATGCATTTCATGTTCTTGATAATGTTACGTCAATAAAATTAAACTTTGCTCCTCTTGTTCTTGTTGATAAAAACATGTGTGTCGGTAAGTGACATTTGGTTGGCTTCCATTTCCATTTGGGCCCATCACAGAAGAAGTGTTGGAAATCTGTTAAGAATAAAAAAATTAAACCAAATTTCCAATGTAATTATAATTTAAGTATACATTTATTGATGAGTTTTTGCATTGAAGCATCATTGTGGATTTTCTTTTAATTTCACTTAAATAAACCTTGAGAATCTGTGCCCTGTTAACTATAAACCAAAAAGATGAATTTGTGTATGCAGTGAAGTGTTCAGTAGAATGCAACTCAGATAAATAATGATTAGACGTTCATCTAAAATTGTGTTTTATTGTGCCATAAAGCTGTGAACTTTGATCATGGGATAACCAAGGTGGTACAGCAGGCCGGTAGAACACATATATAGATAGGCCTACACAGAAACACATTGAAATGAAAGAAGGCAGACGTTTGTTGTCATGACATGATTCTGACATGTAGGATAATCAGTCCTACGTATGACCAGATTTATTACACATTTCAAAGCATGATTAAAAAAGATGGTCAATACATTTCCCTTTTATCAGCTCACATTGGTCTTAGGACATGTTATCACAAAGGACATTCACCGATCTTCAAACCATTAAGTTTTGTGCGTGTGCAAATGAATTACTATAGGCCTTAGTATAGGATCTCTACAAGAGGAAGGTAAAGCTTAATATATTGTGTTTAGTCTCTGCCTGAGTTTCACATCTCTAAAGTCATTGTCAGCTATAAGACATTGAGGAAAATAAAGGTTAAAATCATTTCATTAAAATGTCAAAACTACCAAGAAGAATATGTTGCACTGTGTCTTTCTTCCATAAGATATAGAAATTGCTCTGTAGACAGTCTATGAGTGAAGAAATGACATGAACACATGACATTTTTTTTTTTTGGCCTTTTGTTTGTGAAAGCGGTCACTGTATAAAAAGAAAAAAAAACAGTTAAGGCAAAAAGATTGTTCCCCATTGTTACAATTATACCTGAGTACCTAAAACAATAATGATAAATCTACATATTTTGTCATTGTAGGAAACAGTTTTGGTCTATAGAGTGTTACATAGAGAAGCTAAATTTCGAATGTGTTATTACTCAAAGCTATGAAAAAGCTAAATCCCCCCAAAAAACAAGAAAAGCGATCTGTACCATTTGTAATACTTAAAAACAACTAAGACAACTCATTCAAATAATCAAGAAAATGCATACATTTGTTTTGGGATATTACAATAAAAATTGTACCCTTACATCCATTACACAGGCTTGTCGTGAACCATCAAGGGTGCCAGCCTGTCTGAGTTGGTTTGTCTTGTGCTATAAGCCACTCGAGAAGGGTGCGTTGGTCTCTTGGCTGATACTCTCCTTAACTTCCACAGGCAGTGCATCAAAGAGATGGTCCTCCACCACAAGTCCATTTTTGCGCAACATGCGGCAACTTCCCATCTGGACGGGCAGTCTGTCCAGACAGTTTCCTCTCAGCTCCAGCTGGGTGATTTGGACAAGTTGACCCACAGCCTCTGGCAGCACGGTGAG
Source organism: Ammodytes marinus (assembly GCF_949987685.1). Lineage (NCBI taxonomy): Eukaryota > Metazoa > Chordata > Actinopteri > Uranoscopiformes > Ammodytidae > Ammodytes > Ammodytes marinus. Next base: position 17,848,010 of record NC_137213.1, on the reverse strand, counting down.
CGCATTGTTTCCCAGACAAAGCGCCTTGAGCTTTGTGCATCGGAACAGAGGCTTGGGCAGCACCTCCAGCTTGTTGGAGTTGATGGCCAAGTGTTGGAGGTTGTGGAGAAGACCCACGTCTGGAGGGAGCACTGTGATGGAGTTGTGGCTAACGTCCAAGTGCCGCAGCTTAGGTAGAGTGAACAAGGCAGGAGGCAGAGACTCCAGTTTGTTGTGGGAGAAGTGGAGAGACTCCAGAGACTTGATCTGGCCGATGGAGGACGGGATGGTTATAATTTTATTGTGCCACAATTTGAGGCACGTCAGCCTCTTGAGGTGCTGGAAGCTGATGATCTCCTCTATGGTCCGGATGTTGTTGGATTTCAGATCAAGTTCCTGTAAATTGGTCAAGCTGAAAATGGCGTGGGGAATCCGCTCCAGTTCGCAGGTGTACAGCTCCAATTCAATTAGATTGATCATTTTTTTCAGACTATTAAGTACCATCAGTTTTGTACCATCATTGTGCACCAATAACTTAATCAGATGAGGCGAAAGCTCTGTGATGTTTGTGGGCATTTTTGTGAGGTTGCTCTTCAAGCACAATGTCTTTAAATGCTTCAAATCTCGCATGGACTCCAGACCAATCATTTTGTTGTTTTCGGAGCTCAGGTTGCCGATTAGGTTAAGCTCACGCAAGCTCCTCAGCAAATACACCCAAGTTGGGATCTCGGCAACATCTGTGAACTTGACATGGAGGCAGCGAAGATGGTCCCTGAGGAAAGCGAAACCCGTCTGCTCCACTTTGGCCGGACAGTGGCAGAGATGCAGCTCCTGCAGGCTGGTCATTTGGGAGACCTTTGCTGAGAACCTCACCTCTGGGATCAGCTCAAGTTTCAGCACTTCCAAGTCTGTTAGATCAAAGACTGCGTTTGGGAGACCGGAGAGCATGAAAAGGTGCAGCTCCTGCTGGTCCAGTGCATTACGGGTCACAAGCTGCCTAAGTTTTTCAAAGGTCCACTCATGATTGAGGCTGATCTCTCGCAGCTTGTTTTCACTGACCTCAGACAAGAAGACACCGAAACGTTTGGAGTAGAGTTGGTCATATTGGTCAACCATGTGTAAGAGGAATGCAAAGTCATTTTTGACGTCAGGAATGTCACTGAAGCTGCTCTCTTCACGGACCTTCTCAAATGAGTACTCTTTCAGGGGTCGTCGAAAAACCCAGAAGAGAGAGTACAAGCACGCCATGCCGTAGATCAAAATCAAAGCCATGTAGCTAATAAGCAGCTTGTTTAGCATGAAAGCCATGTTGTGCGTACAAAAGAACTTACTGTATCCTGTCAGTTGTTTAATATCTGGTTCGCAATCATGTTTGAAATTTATTTTAGCCAAAAAGGTCGAAGTGTAGGACAATATCAAAATAAACTTCACAGTTTTGACAATAGTCTGCGCTACATAAAGCTTGTAGATGAAATCACTGTCCTCAATGTGAGCTCGGAATTTTCTCACTTTCTCAAACAGGGCTTTGGCCTGCTCCCCATCTTTTTTGTCCAGGATTGTCATGCTACTCGGGACCTCTGCGATGGGCTTATCTGCAGAGAACTTCACCCCGAGCATGGGCGTGGTCGAGTTGACATTAGTGCCATCCTCCTTGCCCTCTAAAGAAACCTGCTTTGGTGCTGAGGAGGTGCCTGTAAACCTCTGCTTGTTCTCCTCTGAGTCCTCGCATGCCGTTTCCGACAAAGCTTTTGTGGTCCAGGGAGACTCAAAACACCTACCCAGAATCGAAACAAAATGTTCAATCTTTGAGCTCGTTTTGGGATATTTGAACCAGAAGTTGCTACTGACCATGAGAACGATGGTGTGGATGAGGGTCAGGTATGGAAAGTACTTGGAATACCAGGGCAAGGCAACATGGTAACATATTTGGTTGATGAAAATATATTGTTGATAGTCCAGGTTGGTCCGGACCCCCGTTGGTTCAGGTTGATTGGGGTATTTCCCTGCCACCACATTGGTCTGTTGGTGTGTAACATGAATCTCATGGACAATTTCGTCCGGTAAATCCTTAGTGACGAGGGGGTGGGTGGTTGCCGAAGGGGCCCGGGTGGCTGCTGACGACGCCGCTTCCTGTGTTGTCTGCTGCGGGAATGAGTGAGGTTTAGCTCCTGAGGCCTCATCTGGTTCCTCCAGACACGGAAGGCAAGCCACCTGGTCCTTGGTGATCTGCATGGTCATGGCAAATATGGCCAGCATGAGCATGACCAGCCCCAGGTAGTCCATGAAAACGTCCCACCATGGCTTTAGGATGCGGTATGTCGGCTGGATGTCGTTCAAGGACGCAACCTCGGTGAGTGTGAACATCACTGCAATGAAGGAAGGAGAGTCAGTTTATCTGCCCAAAAGATTTAGAACAAACTAGATAAGAAACCGTTAGTTGATTAATAGATTAGTCAGTCAGAAAATTTAACTGAAAGTATTTTATAAAAATTAATGATCAGTCGACAAGAGTATTTCAAACTCTTTGTCCCCGTTTCACCAATGTGAGGAATTTCCTTTCTCCATTTTATATGATTGTTAACCAATTTTCTTTGGATTTCTGACTGTGTCGGAGGCATCTACATATCAAATCTAATGAAAATTAATTTCTAATTGCTGCCCTTCCTTAAATTGGTCTGTATTAACTCCATTTACATTACCAATGTCTGAACATGATGTGCCCGTTCATTTCGAGTAATTTTGCATGGAATAAAAACAATTAAATTAAGCGTGAGTTTCGATAACAAAAACCTGAAGATATAGTTCAATCTTTCTGGGTCAAATCCACGCGGCAGGTTGCCAAAATGGAAGAGCCATGACGTACTCCCAGCTAAAGTGACACATTTAACCCCTCAGCTGTACAAGGTGTGGATATGTAACTGTGAAGGCACCGCTGAGGTGTGTTCCCCCACCACATCCTAGTGTGCTAGAAATCAAGTCTAACTCCCTCTCGCTTTCAGTCCAGTTTCATTCAGTCATGCTTGAATGATGTTTCAGCACAGAGCCATTTTCTTTTTTATCCAGACGAATTAAAACCTGTTGATACTTGAAGAGTGTGGAGGGCTTTCATGCAGGCATAACGCGCCCCACACACATCCTGCGTCTACCTCTGGAGCGCGTCGCGTTACCTACTGCTGCCTCTCTCGGACTTTTCTCGGACACACATGCAACGTCTCAGCAGCTGCTGCTGCAGCGCTGCTTCTAAAAGCCCTATCTTTCTACATAGAGTTTTCATAGATAATTCCCATTAAAAATGAAGTTATTTCATGTCATCTATGATGCATATGATTTATATTGAGTCTGGACAGTAATCCGTGCGCCCCATTGCCATTTTTTTTCTTTTTTTTGCCATATTTTCGCTGGTTGGAAGTTTTATTTTGAAGGGGACACACCAGGAAATGGTGAAACTACAGCGAAAGCTGCCAGTATGAAGTCAAAATGACTCTCAGCAGAGTATTTCAAAAATCACTTTACTGATTTACGGGAGAGAGAGAGGGGGGTGTGGTCGGGGAAGAAGAAGGCCGTAGACACAGATAGAGCAACGGAAAACTGTTGCGCTCATCATGATCTTTTTTATTTCTTCACTATATTGGATCTCTATATGTGTCATTTATCCAAAAATGAAATGCCAGAACTAATTGAAAATTAGGTTTTAAATCCCTCGGATTTTGATTGCGCAATTAAATCGTGAAATAAAGGGATTATTCGCGTATACGACTGAGGGATGTTTTATTTTGAAATAAACACACCGGGTAAACGTGTAACTAGAGTGAATGCTGCTGGTATGACTGTCAGTAGAGTATTTCTCTATCAGTTAAAGCACAGAGACGCGAGAGAGACGCGCTGCTCTCAGAAAAAAATAGGCGAGCCTCCTGAGGTGAAGGGGAGCGTCGCTGCAGACGTGCCTCCGACGCGCCTCAGCAGTGCGTCTGAGGTTGGATGTGTGCTCGCTCTACGTTGATTTCACAGTCTGTGACCAAAAGTCAGACGCAGACGCGAGGTAGACGCGCAGTAGAGGTAGGATGTGTGTGGGGCGCGTAAGTCTACCAACTGTTCTGACTCGCCAAGACGTGTGTCTCATTTAGTGAAGCGCAGCGTTTCCTTGTTTTAGTGGAGGTCATGTGCCACTTTGTGTAGGCTACTGTGTGAATAGCTTGTATCATGTCACTGGTTTCATGTCTCTAATGCAAACAAACAAACACGAATAAGAAATGTTTAAAAAAGATGCATGTGTTTCTATGAATAATTATATGATTATCCGTCCATCCGCAGCAGTGACATGAAATCCACTGTCTGAATATTGCATACAGAGCTATATGCACTGAGGCAGAGGCCATCCTGAATTACACTAAACTGCAATCTAAGAAGGTATTTCTAGCAAGTAAGAAAGGTAGAACTGGAGCATATTGTCCTGTGAGGTAAGAATGTATTTTTAATATGTAAGATGATTTGGTGGTTTGGCTCCTCTGCGTCAAAATGAATAGGGAATAAATTACCAGAAAGCTTAAATTATTTTCCCCGCCAGGCCAACAGCAGCCTGACTTAATTTTTTATTTTTTTTAATCAATCTTTCATTGATTCCGTAATAATCATTTGCGCGCGTCTGCGTGGCACTGTCGGTCTACCCCTCGTGTGCGCCTATTACAACCTCTCGTTTTATCATCCCATCAGCTGATCTGTGTGTCTGCGTGTGTGTGTCTGCGCGCGGCGCGATGCGCGGGTGCATTCAGTGCGCACTTGTTAAACACGGAAGCCAATGAGCAGAAGCATGACTAGCTTTCTTTATAGATCCATGATGACTAGCAAGCAAACGCTGAACTAGTGGCGAAAATAAAACCAGCGCCTGCTCTGTGGAAATATTAAAGGTAACATATTATGCACTTTGCTGTCAATTTTATATGGTCCAAGTAGTCCCTAATACTTATTTTTTTAGATGTTTGCTGAAAAACCCGTTCGGATCATTTATTGTAGCAAGCCTCTATACCAGCGGTTTTCAAACTGTGGGGCGCGCCCCCCTTGGGGGGCGCGGGGTTATGGCAGGGGGGGCGCGGATGAATATGTAAAAAAAAAGAAAAACTAAAAAAAAAAAAAAAAAAAAATGTTTTTTTTTTTTTTTTTAGTTTTTCTTTTTTATACTAAGATCACGGCATAGCTGGATACAAGTTCTTCTGCTTCGTTCCTCTCACTGCATTTAAATGCATTCAGTAAATTACAGAGAAATAGGTCTCGTTAAAGAAAAAGAGCACCAAGCCCAACCCAGAGGACCCTGCATAATATTTTATTTCAAATTTATATTTCAATGGAAAATCCATGTGTCCTTCTTCAATAGCTTCTAATTCATCAGACCCAGTGTCTCCAAATTATTTGTTCACACAAAATTCCTCATATTTAGCCTCTTAATTGTCCTCTCAAAGTGCACCAGATTCATGCATTTCACTTTAAAAAGGTGAAAAAAAATCTCCCGGGGGGGGCATACCCCCGGACCCCGCTAGGAGGGTCTGGTTCTCCACTGGCTACTATTCTCCTCCAGCAGGACATTGGAGGCACTAGCGAAAAAACACTGGGTGTGTGAATGACATTTAACTAGTCAATAATTTGGGCAAGTCTGTCTGCCTATCTTTCTCACTCCGATGCACACTCAGTCAGTATTATCCATGCTTAAAGGAAGCAGGATTAAAACACTGGATTAAGATGTTAAAATGTATTAAATGTGTTTAAAAACGCACAAAAATGTTTAGAATGTTTCAAAAACATGTTTAAATTTGTAAAATAATTTTTTTTTTTTGGGGGGGGGCTCCGCTGAAATTTGTTCTCTGAGGGGGGGCTCACTCTCTCACACTTTGAAAACCCCTGCTCTATACCCTGATTGTCCTGGATGAGCTGTATTTCTGCGATCTGGCTGGCCCCTCCCACCTCTCTGCCGGGCTTTCTTTATATGGCCATGGAGCTCTCCCACCGTCTCTGCCGTGCTCTCGCGATACTAGAGAGACACTACGTGAGTCGTGACTGCGAACACAGTGTTGTTACACACCGGAGCTGAGCTAAGAGAACAGTTTGACATGACCTGACATGATTAAAACCAGTGAAAACAGTAGCTTCAAACAGTAGCTTGATTTCTACAGGAATATCTTCCCATCCTTTGTCATGTTAAAAACGAGTAATTTTCAGACTGCCGTGGGGAGTAAAAACAGCGTGTTATGAGCAAAACTTGGTGCTACATCAGAAGCTACATGGGCGCTAACGCTAAAAATAAGACTCAGACGATAAAATAAACTAAAAGTACCACACAAATCAGTGAAAAAAATATATTTAAAATTGACTTCCACACTATTAAGTTACAATCCTTTGTCCTATTAAAAACGAGTCATTTTCAGACTGCAGTGGGGAGTATTACAGCGTGTTATGAGCAAAACTTGGTGCTACATTAGAAGCTACATGGGCGCTAACGCTAAAAATAAGACTCAGACGAAAATAAACTAAAAGTACCACACAAATCAGTGAAAAAAATATATTTAAAATTGACTTCCACACTATTAAGTTACAATCCTTTGTCCTATTAAAAACGAGTCATTTTCAGACTGGTCTGAGTAAAAGAATTATGTTTTTATGACCAAAATATCATTGCTTGTCTCGAAGCTAGCCCGTGAGCTACCAGCTAAAAATGAGAGCTACCGACTAAAAATACGACACAAATCGGTGAAAAAAATATTTTCAAAATTGACTTCCACACTATTAAGTTACAATCCTTTGTCCTGTTAAAAACGAGGCCTTTCCAGACTGGTCTGGGTAAAAGAATTATGTTTTTATGAGCAAAAGCTGAATGCTTGTCCCAAAGCTAAATAGCTATACACCAGTCAGGCAAAAATACCGATAAAAACATTTCTTTCAGTTTCACTGTTTGCAAAAACCCACAAGTAGCTTCCTATCCGTTGTGTTATTAAAAACGAGGCATAGACTGCTGTGGGTAAGATAAATTAGTGGAGTATGAGCAAAAGCATTCTGTGTTGGTGTATGTAACATTCAGGCTGTACTAAGGGCATCTTGTCGCTTAGCTGGGAAAACAACATGGCTGTCGGTCGGAAAATTTTTCAGAGGAAAATCTCATGGAATCTCATGGGATCTCGGGCACGGGATCTCGGGGCCGTGGACCAATAAGAAATGGGGGGGTGGGGTTATCATAGACTTTTTTTTTTTTATCATAGAGAAGCATCGGAAGCATGGACATATATAGAAAATATGGGGATGTGGCTGTGCAGTTTATGACGTCATAAACCGCAAGAATTATGAACAGAGTATATTGGGGGGGAGGGGTGGGGGTTTCAGAGAGGGGGAGAGTGAGAAAAGGAGAGATTGTTTTTTGTTTTGATATTTTGGCAGTCTCTAGGCACACCGTGGCCCCATGGATATGTTAGAACACATTTAAAAAGTGCATTTAGCATAATATGTGACCTTTAAGGACTCAGTAACAGGGACGTTGAACAGGAAAAAGTGCTGAGCAAAACTTGGAAAGTTAAAATCGCTACGTCGCCGTGGCAACACAACTAATCTGTATCAACAGCTGAGACAGCGCTGAAAAAAACGGCATGCACACGTTTCAGTAAGTTTACAGAAGTGCCACACTGCTACTGCCTCTGGCATTCTCAGAAGAGCATTCATTTATTTTCTAGGGACATATTAATGTATTTATTGTTTTAACTGTTAAGTTATCTTGAAAACAGCAGGCTGTTGTAGGCCTACAAGCTTTATTTTTTTGTATTTTCAATGCTACTTTATTTTTATGTTTTAAATTGAGAAATAGGCCTAGGCTAGATGAAATACAATGGTCGGAATAGGGAATTTGCCTTATGTAGCACACATGTTGATAGGCTAATCATGATGTGTAGCCTATGTTAATTTATTTATTTTCAACAAGGCTATTTGCCTAAAAAAATTCAGTAGGCTAGCTTCAAGGTGAGGTGATTCAGATTATTCCAGAAATACAGGACCCGTCTATATATTAGATCTTAGTGTTTATCGTTTTTTATTGAAATCCATGTGTTTTTCTTCAATAGTTTACATGGCTTGTGTCTCCAAATTATTACAGGAAATAGTTATAGGCAGGACATATGACAGATGTTTACAGAGCACAAAATTTATCAGATTTCACCTCTCAAAGTGCACCAAATTGATGCATTTAACTTTAAAAGGATAAAGTTTTCTTCTGCAGGGGGATGCCCCCAGACCCCCCTAGAAGGTCCATTCTCACCCAACAGGATCTAAAAATCCTGTGAGAAACACCACATGTACAAACGTACTGAATGTGAAAGCATAACCCTATGCCCTCATTCTTAACGGGCTGTCAAAAGAGGCTCATTCCAAATGGGGTTCGTTTTGGTCAATTTCTTCTAGAAATTTGATACGCACGCGGCGCGCATACTCTTCATCAGCTCTTATCACCGGGCCTAAAAGAAATTCTAGGGGAAACACTGAGTATCTTCAAAAGCAAACGGGTACAGATTGAAAAGGTATGGCTCATAGGTTGTCTATGTTTCAGACATATAATTATGGGTTATATACATCTTGACCCTATCTCACAGGTAAAATTAACATTATTTAATTTCAATTAAGTTGCAGTTCACAAATTATATCCATCACAAAGAAATCACAAAATATCAAAGCTGCTTTTTCTATCAGTTGGCTGTATTGGATCTAACAATTTCAGTGTGTTCTCGAGAGTTCACTAGTTTATCACACATATTTGGTATCAACAATATGTAAGAAAATGCAGTCCAAAAAAAGGGCAAAGAAATGTCTTGTAAATACACACTCAGTCCAGAGAGAGCATCCCCTAATACAAAAGTGTTTCGCTCAGTTGTTTTTTGGTGACAACTATTTAGTCAAATTTATCAGAACTAATCTAAAAGGTTTGTTTGTTATGTATTTATTTCAAACTTATCATATTATCCATATTCAATTCAACATTTTAATGTTTTAAGTTTGTTTAATGTCCTATATTGTGATTCAACAATGCTGATAAGGATGATAAATCAAAACTAACTCTGCATAAATAACAGGTATGCTATGACTATATTGTGGGAAAATAGACTTAGGCCTACAATATAATTATTAACCCTCCCCCAGTGTCCTCACCTATGATGGAAGAAACACATCAACAAAAGGCAACGGGAGGCAAGGAAAGGGCGGGGCTCATTGAACCCCACTCTTCTGAAACTGGGTTGAACCATACCCGTCGCTATGGGCGGGCCATAGGTGGCCGGGCCCGCCCCCAGAAATGCTTGTGCACACTTGGGACACAGATCTCTCAAAAAAAATTACTTTCATTTTTATTTTATACTATCATAGTAGCTAATTTTATGTTGATAAATACTAATGTTGCATTCTTTATCATCAAAACATTTAAAATATAAATAAACAATGGTGTGATTTTGTTTGATTGATGGGAGTCTATCTACACAGCAACAGCCTATCACGGCCTTACTGAAAAGAAAGTAAGGCTACGTAGGCCTACGTAATACGTCAATGCAGCCGCTCAACAGTTACCGCGCATTTTGAAAGTGAAGCTGGATGAGTTTTCGCCGGCTTACTATTTAATTTCTAGTTCATCATAATCGATATTCGGTAACGGTTGAAAAGCCCACCAACAGTCTCCTCTGCCAAATCGGATCGTCAAACTGTTGTCACTTTTCGAGCCGCATGACAGACTACAATCCGAAATTATGGACTTGTTCAGCGCGGTGACACTTCTGATTGCGTAAAGCCACAGTTTTGCACTGTGGGAACTCTGCGCTCCTCCAGCCACGGCCATCGAGGCTGTGCCGAAGACCGACCCCAGTCCAAGCAAGAGAAGATGCACAATTTACAAGAACCTCCGCGGATTTGCAGTTGAGGAAACAGTTGGTCCGTCAGAAAGTGACATAGACGAAATGACTGAGTTCAAGAGTATTTTACAGTGTTATTGATGCTGTGCAAGGAGAGATGGATGCACGTTTTGGAGAGCGCAGTAGCGAGCTCATTGCCGCACTGGCTGCTTTGAACCCGGAGGCCGAAATACAGGTCCTTCTCATATAATTAGCATATTGTGATAAAGTTGATTATTTTCCATAATGTAATGATAATAATTGAACTTTCTTATATTTTAGATTCATTGCACACCAACTGAAATATTTCAGGTCTTTTGTTGTTTTAATACTGATGATTTTGGCATACAGCTCATGAAAACCCCAAATTCCTATCTAAAAAAATTAGCATATTTCATCCGACCAATAAAAGAAAAGTGTTTTTAATACAAAAAAGTCAAACTTCAAATAATTATGTTCAGTTATGCACTCAATACTTGGTCGGGAATCCTTTCGCAGAAATGACTGCTTCAATGCGGTGTGGCATGGAGCCAATCAGCCTGTGGCACTGCTGAGGTGTTATGGAGGCCCAGGATGCTTCGATAGCGGCCTTAAGCTCATCCACAGTGTTGGGTCTGGTGTCTCTCAACTTCCTCTTCACAATATCCCACAGATTCTCTATGGGGTTCAGGTCAGGAGAGTTGGCAGGCCAATTGAGCACAGTAATACCATGGTCAGTAAACCATTTACCAGTGGTTTTGGCACTGTGAGCAGGTGCCAGGTCTTGTTGAAAAATTCAATCTTCATCTCCATAAAGCTTTTCAGCAGATGGAAGCATGAAGTGCTCCAAAATCTCCTGATAGCTAGCTGCATTGACCCTGCCTTTGATAAAACACAGTGGACCAACACCAGCAGCTGACATGGCACCCCAGACCATCACTGACTGTGGGTACTTGACACTGGACTTCAGGCATTTTGGCATTTCCTTCTCCCCAGTCTTCCTCCAGACTCTGGCACCTTGATTTCCGAATGACATGCAAAATTTACTTTCATCCGAAAAAAGTACTTTGGACCACTGAGCAACAGTCCAGTGCTGCTTCTCTGTAGCCCAGGTCAGGCGCTTCTGCCGCTGTTTCTGGTTCAAAAGTGGCTTGACCTGGGGAATGCGGCACCTGTAGCCCATTTCCTGCACACGCCTGTGCACGGTGGCTCTGGATGTTTCTACTCCAGACTCAGTCCACTGCTTCCGCAGGTCCCCCAAGGTCTGGAATCGGCCCTTCTCCACAATCCTCCTCAGGGTCCGGTCACCTCTTCTGGTTGTGCAGCGTTTTCTGCCACACTTTTTCCTTCCCACAGACTTCCCACTGAGGTGCCTTGATACAGCACTCTGGGAACAGCCTATTCGCTCAGAAATTTCTTTCTGTGTCTTACCCTCTTGCTTGAGGGTGTCAATGATGGCCTTCTGGACAGCAGTCAGGTCGGCAGTCTTACCCATGATTGCGGTTTTGAGTAATGAACCAGGCTGGGAGTTCTTAAAAGCCTCGGGAATCTTTTGCAGGTGTTTAGAGTTAATTAGTTGATTCAGATGATTAGGTTAAGAGCTCGTTTAGAGTACCTTTTCATAATATGCTAATTTTTTGAGATAGGAATTTGGGGTTTTCATGAGCTGTATGCCAAAATCATCAGTATTAAAACAACAAAAGACCTGAAATATTTCAGTTGGTGTGCAATGAATCTAAAATATATGAAAGTTCAATTATTATCATTACATTATGGAAAATAATTAACTTTATCACAATATGCTAATTATATGAGAAGGACCTGTATATGTTGATGAGGAGGTTGAGCTCGGAGAAACGCCGCCTCCCGCTGTACTGATAGAAGGGACTGGAGAGAGCACAGCCTTGCCTCCACTCAAAGTAGGCTACCGTTTGTGTTTGTGTTTGTGTGTGTGTGTGTGTGTGTGTGTGTGTGTGTGTGTGTGTGTGTGTGTGTGTGTGTGTGTGTGTGTGTGTGTGTGTGTGTGTGTGTGTGTGTGTGTGTGTGTGTGTGTGTGTGTGTGTGTGTGTGTGTGTGTGTGTGTGTGTGTGTGTGTGTGTGTGTGTGTGTGTGTAATGGCAATGCATATCCCTCTGTTGACTGCTTTAAAATGCAATGTTTGAGATATGCGTCTGGTGTTAGGCTACATCTAATATGTTTAATAGTCAAGTGTTTTATGGATATTCATAACATTGCTTCTATGTAATGTAGGCCTATTGCTTTAAATTATGAGGACTGATGTTTTAGGCTAGGCTACCGCTGTTGGTTAGTTTAACGTGATGATTACGTGCTGCGCGAATAGAGTAGGACTATTAAAAATATACGTAGGCCTACTGTAGGCTAATAATAATTGTGCCCCCCTATGCATTTCATATGCCCCCCTTAAGACTGAGGTCTGGCGACGGGTCTGCATAAACTGCATATAAAAGAGGGTTGAAGTGTGAAGGACCTGCTCTGTGCAGATATCAGTCACTGTAAGCCTGCTGAGTGTAATAGAGAATAAGTTTAAAGATGGCAACTGGGCGACTCTGTGATAACTAGTCAGGTCTGAGGGGTTAGACATAGGCCCTAGACAGCAAAGAAGTGGGTCGCAGACCTTTTGCAGAGAAAAAAAATAGAAACAGGCTGTGAGCAGTTTTATATTTAGCAGACTATTCCACCACAACAGGAAATAAGACGTTTCTATGGTGGGATGATGACACGCTTGACTTATTTTCCTCACGTGAGGGGTTCTTGCGCAGCAACTTGTCTGTTTGTGTAATGGGTCAGGTGACTTGTTGGAAACATGTGAACTTGAGAATCAGCATGTGTCCCGGCGTTAAACATTCACACCTCGTAAACCAGTGTCTTATCCGGAGATCAATTATCTCCTCGGCCACGCGGGAAGAAAGAATATCAGTCGAGTTTTTATTGGGCCTATTAGTAAGCTTTTGAAAAAAATATTATTTTTGAGAATAAATTCAAAACACGGTAAAGAAAAATATACTTACTGCCTGTAGCGTTATCTCAATCCAATTATTTCTCCTTCCGCCTGCATGCCACTTCTCGCTCTGCTCCTCAGGTGCGCCTCTAACCTAATTTACCAGCCCAGTAAAAACCTGTGGGAACGACGCTTGTCCGTAAAACAAGGCTCTGGGAAACATGTGCCCGTGACAGCGCGCTGTGTCGGCTGCGTCCCTCATACCGGAGTCCAGGGGAGCGGAGACGGCAACTCGGCCGTGCGACAGAGAGTATGCGCAGGCAAAGCTCCGGTGCAATGTATTTCTAAGAACCAACAGGCAGATCCAACATGGAGCCGCTCAGGCCACTGTTGTGGGTGTTATGGGCGCTTCTGATTGGACGATGACAGCAACGGCAACTTCCCGAAGACACCGGCGCCTGCTAGTTTATCTGATGCTGCGTTCACTGCACATTGGACAACCTGGCACCGACTGACAGTCGACGGCTGGGCTGAAAAGTTAACTCTTATCTTAAAGGTGCTGTAAGCGGAATGGTTCTTTTAGCTAACTTCCTGTCAGTTACTGCAGTTAGCAGTCCCCTCGCTCGTCCCTACGTCACCACATTAATGCACTGCGGTCTTCAAGCAGCGAGTTATCTAGCATCATCTCAGATCCATAAGTGTGATAAAAACATGATAAATTAAATTCCCAATGTCATAACAGACATTGGGAAGGATTTGTACCTGCTCTGCCATTGGTCGCCTTCAGCTCAGTTTGTAAGGCGTCCCCCTCCCGGGCCGGGCCCAGCAGCAGACACGGGTTCGATTCCCACCCGCGGTCGTTCTCTGCATGTCACTCCCCTCTCTGCCCCATTTCACCTCTGTCTCTCTGCACTATCAATAAAGCATAAAAATGCCCAAAAAATATATTAAAAAAAATGTTTAAAAAAAACGTATGCCTATGACTATGAGGCATATACCTGAGAAAAAAAGAGGGAAAGAACGGAGGGTGACAACTTGTGGAAATGTTTGGATTTAAATGCTCGTTTCGACATTAAAAAAACTTCTAATAGTATAAAGTAGCCTACACATGTGAGATCCCTAGAATAGCCGTGAAGAACTAGGCTACTGCTGAAATGTTTCACAAAGGCAGACCAAGACTAGGGTACTATTTTAAGTAGGACTACAAAAGTGTGTAGAACTGTTTTATCAAGTAGGCTCTCTATCAAGTCTTTCATAATTATAATGCTTGGCCTATACTAAACACGGAAAATGTGTTTGACAACTGAGATGCCCAACACCTGAAGTGGATGCCATTTAAAATGAGCTGCCAACTGAAATCTGAGCTCTTTTGTCTACCGACCTCCTAACTTTACCTGAACGCAGCACAAGCTTCTCCCTCTTTGTTTCAGCCCCAGACACCACAATATGCTTCATGGTGTTGAAATAACTTAGCTAACTAATTAAGACTTCCCACATGTGCCCTTTGTGCACAAGACACGTGTCTGACGTGCTGCATTGTGCTCGCAACACTGTTTGTACTTTCTTTCTTTCTTTCTTTCTTTCTTTCTTTCTTTCTTTCTTTCTTTCTTTCTTTCTTTCTTTCTTTCTTTCTTTCTTTCTTTCTTTCTTTCTTTCTTTCTATATTTCTTTCTATCTTTCTATCTATCTATCTATCTATCTATCTATCTATCTATCTATCTATCTATCTATCTATCTATCTATCTATCTATCTATCTATCTATCTATCTATCTATCTATCTATCTATCTATCTATCTATCTATCTATCTATCTATCTATCTTTTTGTTACTGACAAACTTAACAGTCAATAGGACCCAGAATGCTGAACTCAAGCATCATTTCCAGCTTTTTCTGGATTTGGTTGATGATGCACTGTATGGAGGAAGTGTCTCCTCAGTTGCAAACCATACAGGTTTTATCCAGTCCAGGGCTGCTGGCACTCTGTACTCGCTCAGCTACCCTTATACTTCGAGAGGGAGAAAAAAAAGAAAAGAATAGCAGCCACTGGGGTGTGTCCTGTGATAGTTTGTCAGTTTACAAGATCGGATCAGATGTGAAGGTGGTGGCGTGCCCTTAGGCAACATAAACACATGCAGACTATAGTTACACTGATAATAGACTTTATCTGTGATCCTTACAGGCTCTACAGAAACCATGTCAAATGTATAAAGTGTTTTTTTAAATTAGGTGTTTGTCGCATATAGGATGTTTGCAATGTTTGCTCAGGGTTGAGTGTGTCTTGCTATTGCTCAGTTTATAGTGGAATGAAAAAAGGAGAGAATTAGTGCGTAGAAACTCACTTCAATTTCTAACTTGAGTCATGTGAATTCTGAACAGTTCTCACTGATGATTTTGGCAACAACTTGTTGCCGTAACATTATATGTTATAAATGCTGATCATGCAATAGCCTTAGCCTAAGCTATACCACTATAATGGCATCAATGCTGTCATATGTTTATCTGACTGTATTGAGACATGTGGTTGCCAGCTACTAACTTCCTTGGTGTGGTAAAGGGGAGAAAAAAGGTAGACATATGTTGCAATTGTTTGCTTCTGTTTTGACACTGGGAGGCACGGTGGTTGGACAGTATGGGGTTTGGGTGGGGTTGGTTGAACCAACAGCTGAGGACCCCAGATACTCCTGACAACCAGTTCACAGTGTTGAGAATTGGCTCAATGAGATCTAAATTATTCAGCATGGTCCTGCCTCTCTGATTTGTAATGGATATTACAACCATTAGCTGCACATCAGCCATTAGCTGCACATCAGCTATACACATGTGAGATGTCTTTGTTGAAGGAGCAAGAATATTTTTTTTAATTCAAACCACAAACCAACAACAAACCCGAACAAACGTGTTTCTATTGGAGTTAATAGGCACGGTAAACAGACAAAAAAAAATTAGTTTCCTCTCCCACACTGGGCCACACATGCACACACAGTGGGGTTCGAAGACATGCATTAAATATTTGCTTCTCAGCGAAACTTTACAGACAATAATCAGCTGCAACAGTTTTTTTTTTTACCAATCAAACAAATATCATCTCAAAAGGAAAGAACTCCAGCATGTTTTACAGCTTTGTGTTCATGAAAACTAATCACTGTAATCATCAACCTGGAAAGAGTCGAACATTTTTCCAAAGAGGACGCTCTCTAATTTAGCTCCACCTGCTGTTGTCTTGTTGCACACTGATATTCTTCGACGTATTATTTTGAGGTAATGAATGTATCACAATCAATCATCTTCAGTTTCCGAATGGGTTTTTGCAAAAAAATGTGAAATGTGAAAATACATCTGTTGCTACACTTACTATGAATAGTTGATAATTATTGGTAGTAATATTAGATGTTTGATTTTTAGACAGATTTGTTTTTTGTTTATTTTTTTTACCATAAATCCTGACCATATCAATGCCTCTTTGTGGTGCAGTGTGGCTTCCTTCAGAGGAGCAGAGCAGTCACAGATTGGTACAGAGTCAGAGACACTGGCTGACACAGTCACACAGCAACTCCACTGGCATTTTTGTCATCAGTGGAATTCTTACGATAAATTGGTGTAGTTTAAAGGTTTTTTGTTGCAGTAGAGACATTTTAATTGGCTTCTAATAAGTATTTTTTTTGTTGTTTATTTATTTTGAACAAAAAATTGAAAAAAAGTATGACCCATCATACAAATACACATAACACAAAAAAACAATAATTATAAAGTGCCATAAACAATATTTATAAAATAAACGTATCGTCTGTGTCCGAAAAGGAGTGGGAGGAAGACTAATCTTGTGTATTCCCACCCCATATTGAACTGCTCATGATTATCTGATATTAATTTATCAGCTTTAAACACCTATTTACATAATGTGCATCAAAATATTTATATTTATACAGTTATCTACTATTTATAAATAAATAAAAAGCCTCACAAAAAAAATTGACATAAAAACAACAAAAGAAAAAACACAGAAGAAAACAAAACCCCAAACTAAAGTCACTTATCCCAATACAATCAGTGTAGCTCGTACCCCACTCAAATCACCTACCCTAATCCCGATATCGTTAAAAACAGGGTTTTTGTACCTCTTTTTACTACCCCAATTCCCAAAAAGTTGGGACGTTATGTATAATGTGAATAAAAAGTATTAAACAGAACACATTATATGTATTTGTTGAAACTGATAAAAGTTATTGTATTTGTAAACATACACACATTTTAAATGTTGTGCCTGCAACTCGTTTAAAAAAAGTTGGGACAGGCATGTTTACCTCTGTGTTACATCAGCCTTTCTCTGAAATGTCTTTTTCCTCTGGAGCCCAAAGGACAAAACGTCCATGATTTACAAAAACAAATTGAAATGTATAGATGTCAGACCACAGCACACTGTTCCACTTTATGTCAGTCCATCTTAGATGAGCCCAGGCCCAGAGAAGTATGCAGCCTTTGTGGATGTTGTTGATATATGGCTTTCACTTTGCATGGTAGAGTCTTAACTTGCATTTGTGGATGTAGCGACAAACTGTGTTTATGGACAATGGTTTTCTCAAGTGTTCCATGGCCCATGTAGTGATATCCTTTATACAATCATCTAATTTTTTAATGCAGTGCCACCTGAGGTCATGGCCATTACATTTTCATTTTGGACATTTCCCCCTAAGTGCAAAGATTTCTCCGGGTTCTATAAATATTTTAAACTGTTGGACTGTTTTCCTCTGAAGTTCTTCCAAAAGTGGTGAGCCTCACCCCATTATTGCTTGTGAATACTGAACCTTTCATATCCATTCATGATATATCACCTGATACAAGTTAACATGTTTATGTGAGAAATTTTCCAAACAGGTTTTTTGTTTTTCATTCTACAGCTTTCCAAATCTTTTAATGCCCCTGTTCCAACTTTCTTGAAATGTGTTGCTGGCATCAAATTCAGAATATGCATATATTTACAAAAATAGATAGAGTTAAACATAAAATATATTGCCTTTGTATTGTTTTCAAGTGACGAGGTTGGGCCTAATGGCGCCCCGTACTTCACTGCACACGTGATCACAAAATGTTATAAATAGAGGTGCCGCGCTCAATTGTTTCGACACTGTACACAGGCGGAGTGAAGAGTGATATGGCGTCGACAAGCCGGTGCGTAGCAACTTCAACAAATATAATACTTTTTTTTGTGTGGCTCTCAGAATGTGATTGTATACAAGTTGTATAGGTAGAGATGGTGTCAGACGCAAATACTAGTTCGTACAAATATAACGGCCTTATTCCTACAGCTAGGTGTAGGGTGTATTGTTCTAGGTAGCCGCTAGTTAGTTAGCTCGTTAGCTGTTTGGATTTTGCCAGAAGTGACTCTCTCTGTCTCGCCGTTACTTTCCCGCACCGCTGTGCTGCTGTTCAATAGACTCGGCGATTATCACGTTAACGTGGCGTCTACTGTACACTTGTTTCCCCGTTTTTATTTGCTCTTTGGCGACACGACACAGCTAGTGTAGTATGAAGCTACATCTCACGCTAACATGTTAACCTACAGTCAGCGGATTGGATCACCCCTGTCATTTGTAAACAATCGCAAATTTCTATCTGCAGCTTGTCTACATTTGGCCTTTACGCAACATCGGTTAACTGGAGTCTTGGAGCATTCTTGGAGCTCGTGGCCTGCTGACGTCAACCAATAATGTGCATTTTTGGCGTTTTCCCATTTCTTGCCACTCATCTTGCGTTTCGGTGCAACCTCTGACTTCGTGGGGAAATGTTTTTATTTCAGTGTGTAAATGCGCAGGAGACAATGGAAAGTGAAATAGCTGAACAATGACGGGTTGCCACTTAACACTTTTAATGTGTCGCTATCGCCACATCATCGTGCCGTTTAGGTTAAATGTTATATTCAGAACATGGATTCAAAGTCTGCTTGTTATTTTTATAACATCAAGCTTATATCCAAACGATAAGTCCACAAACAATCAATCATTAGATGATTAATCAGTATTTATCTTATTTGTTAGCTTATTCCGGCGTCATAATTGTGAGGATGTTGCTCTCTAGAATTGTTCTTTTAAAATTTTTAAATTTAGGGTTTGACCAAACAAATACAGGATTTTGAAGATTTTATTTTGTACTATCATATAACATGATTACATGCCTGAGTTATTAGAAGTGATAATTATTAGCTTAGCTGTTATTGTCCTTTGTTTCCTCCCCGTGAGTCATCTTTTATAAGTCGCACCCTGCTGGCAGTTTGAATGATTATTTCAGCGTTATTTTCCCCCCCAGCAAAGGCAGATGTGTGAAGTGTCTCTTATCTCTTTTTTTTTGCTCCTGCAGTGGAGATGGTCTGACCCTTCCCAGGGTTCAGTGTCCCAACCACCCCGATGCCATACTGGTAGAAGACTACAGAGCTGGGGACATGATTTGCCCTGAATGCGGCCTTGTAGTAGGTCAGTATGATTATTATCATTATTATTATTATATTATTATTATTATTATTATATACTATCTATGGTATGAACTCCACGATCACATGCACTTTGCTTACGAAACAAGATAGCTTTCTGCCTCGAAAGAACGCATTCTTCCTTTCTAATTTTGGTTTCCTGTGGTTGTCTCTTTCTTTATCTCTACTTTATTCAGTTGAACGTTGTCAAACCATCACACACACGCACACGCAGCTTTCCCAGCATGTTTTCATGAACCTGTTTGCTTGCCTTTAAGGCCACTGTTTAGAATTATTCTGCATGTGAAAATGAGTTGAGTTGATTTATTAGTTTCCAAAGCGTGAAGCTAGAACCTGGAAAAGCAGATCACCATAAATCACTTTCTCTGTAATGTATGTCATCAACCTGCCTCTGGATGCAGTCTGTTGCATCTAGCAGTGCTGCCAGTCTCCCTCCGTTTATCCACGCGTTCCAAATTGAATACTCTTTCTTGTAACTATACTAGTACGTAATACGTATACACATACTGCAGCTAGCCATAGATACTGCGTATTGTGGGTCAGAACCTCCAAAAAAGCATGCTGATTTGCACACTGAAAATTGTGACCGGATGTAGTAGGACATCTGGGTATTTTTCAGCATGCTGCATTTGGCCAAATGTATTGGTACAAAATAATTGTTTTTCTGGCATACTTATTAGCACGGAAGCATGGGGATTGGAACACAGCGGCATATTGTATTACGCAAGAATCGATTATTAAAAAAATAAATAAAATAATTTAACATCTAATTCAAACACAAAAGGACACTGATATAAAAATGTAAGCAGCAAAAATGCTGCTAACATGTGATGCAAGCTGGAGGACAAAGCTGTGGACCACAGGAGAGTTCTCCTCTAATGAGCTCCCAGAGCACAGAGCGGGTCTGATGGGAGGCGAGTGACGCCAGCCACTATCTGATGCAAGCTTAAGTCCCCTCTGTTCCTTCTCCCATAGCTTTGGCTTGCCTACAAGGAGATGAATCTTACTTTGCATCCAGAATTTAGGAAGACTGGTGGAAAAATAAAAAATGCTAATAGGATTAAGATATCAAATCTAATCCTCGACGCTGCCACTCGGTTCCAAGAACAGACAGTTGCGATAACTAAGAAAAATAACGACCCATTCAGACAGCATGACCTGCCTTAGTCAAACCTCCTTTGTACATCTCAGATATCTAAGCAAATTATGATTTAGTTTGAATCAAAATATATCATGTTTTTCTGCTTCACAACATAGTGATGAGAAAATGAGAAAGAAGTGAGGTTGTGTAAAAAAATTAAGTTAGACTTAAACCCACAGTACTGAGTGTATAGTATTGAAATGTACAGGAGGATTAAGACAATATTTAGACTATGTTCAGACTGAGTATTTGGAATTTTGCTGAATGTGGCGTCATCTTCTTTTTAATTATATTCCAGAGGGATGTAATACAGCCAGCTGTGTGTGTGTGTGTGTGTGTGTGTGTGTGTGTGTGTGTGTGTGTGTGTGTGTGTGTGTGTGTGTACTAACTGTTTGTATGTAAAGCTGATTTAACCCATTGATGACGGCTGCTGCGCGATGCCACATTGCCTCTCCTGCCTGATGCTGCATCGTGCAGCATTGTTACTTTATCTAATTTTCATGGCATGCGCAGCATAGAATGCACTGTCATTGGTTCAAATACACATGAGGTGGGTTTTGTTGATTTTTTAAGACCACGTGACCACCCAAAAGTTGTGTGGTTTGCCGAAAATCACATCAATCAAAAAAATTAAAAATAAAACAAAATAATAAAAAAAAATAAGCCGGCTGTGTCAGCGATAGTGTATTACAGAACAGTTAATGGCGTTTTTGGTGCGCAGAATCAAGGTCCACTATAGGCTACTGACGAAAATCACACTAAATATTTTATATTATTTATTCTTTTTTTTCTCCCCCATCTAATTTTGACGATTTTTAGAAACATTTGTTGGTGTGTAAGCGCTAATGGAGCATGTTTAAATAAAACCTGTGAACCTTAACTTTTAAATGTATTTTATTTCATGTTTCTATGTGCTACACAGGCTTAGATATTAAGGTTTTGGTAGACTTGACAATTCGTACTATTTTTTCAGAAAACCCTCAGGCATTAATGACATGCATCCTAGATTGCCATAGTCATCAATGGGTTAAAAGAACATTTAATAAAATCTGTAATGTTTACATACTAAATAACTGCATTACACCTCTCCTGTTTCTACCAATCAAGGAAGAAAAATAACTTGTTTTGGAACAGCAGATGTGCCTAACAAAAACAAGAAGGATGTTTATTGAAATCATATCCAGTTAAATTCAGTCTCGATTTGGGGTATCTAGTTCCGTCTGAAAAGAGAAATTTTAGATTTCAGTTTTATAAGAATATTGTTTGTCCAACTTTGATACATGAATGTTTAAATGCTCAATCTTGTGCAATGCCTATTTGCTTCCCCCAGGTTTATGTTTCAGTTTATGTATGGTATATTTATTCTGAATGATCGGAACCATTTCTGCTCAGGTGACCGTGTAATCGACGTTGGCTCGGAGTGGAGGACGTTTTCCAACGACAAAGCCCTCAAAGATCCATCCAGAGTGGGAGACGCCCAGAACCCGCTGCTCAATGGAGGAGACCTAACCACCATGATCAGCAAGGTGAGAGATGGCTGCGCCCACAGTTATTTGTTGGTGTTTGCAGGTCAAATAATTGGAAGGATGTCAAAAGATATTTAGGCAACTATTTAACCTGTGTTCAGATGTACATGCAGAGGTCACATTGTGCTAAAAACACTCATGGCATTCAAAGTTTTGGTTATACTGTCACCATTTAAATTGATATAATCGGACACTTGGTTTGAGAAGTGATGCAGAAACATTTGTGTCGCTGTCTAGTAACATCTGCTGCAGCTGCAATAGCAGTTAACCACATCCTTCTAAGTTTTATAATGGTGTCTCTTGAAATAACAATCAAGAGAATTTGACTGATAAACTTCTGTTTGCTCCAACACAGGGAACGGGCGCTGCTAGTTTTGATGAATTTGGTAACTCCAAGTACCAGAACCGGCGGACCATGAGCAGCTCCGACCGGGCCATGCTCAACGCCTTTAAAGAAATCAGCACAATGGCAGATCGCATCAACCTGCCCAGGAACATCATCGTAAGTATTTGAAATATCACAATCTCACACACTGTCTGTGAGTGTGTGTGATCTGTGTCTTGTCTGCCCTCCTTTTTCCTCCTGTCCACTTGGTTATGTCTTCCTTGTCAGAAATGGAAACTGATCTTTTTTTCCGGTGAAATTCAAAACCACGCACCTACCTCTGGGCAAAACATGGCGAGCAAGAGAACAAGAGAAATTAATCTTTCTGTTGTAATTCTGTGGTTTATTGTTGAAGTGTCTGGAAACGGAAGTCGACCACAACTGTCTCTTATTTGGGTTAAAGACTTGTTTCCTGTCTTAAAGGGTTGTACAATGACGGTGGTTTTGTTAATTTTACTCAAGATTTCTTGTTGAAAAAAAAAAAAAATGCCATTTAAAAATGTGAACTGAGCCAAAGGTTGGCATCTCCGACTGATACTAGAACAGCATAACTTGACTGTTGTCATTTTGTTTTAGAGGCAGTGTGTTGAAGAAGCAAAGAAAAAACCTAGAACTAGTTCTCAAATTTAGTTTCTCAAAACCAGTACAATAATTCATTTTATATACTATTTAATTTATTTTAAGACATAATAATTTAAGCATGTGATTGAATGTGGGAAGACCTTCAACGAGGCCTTTTTATTACAAGGGTGTTAAAGTAATTGGTGAGCTGTGAATGTTTTTGCTCTGCAGGACAGAACAAACAACCTATTCAAGCAGGTGTATGAACAGAAGAGTCTGAAGGGGCGTGCCAATGATGCCATCGCTTCAGCCTGTCTCTACATCGCCTGCAGACAAGAAGGTGTACCAAGAACATTTAAAGGTTAGAGAAACAGTTTTTCAAATGTTTTGTTCTAAATCTTACTTCACGACAAATATCATTGTTTTCAGACAGTATAGAAACACATTATCCATGTGTTATGGCGGTAATTTGATGTATAGATATTGTTCCCACATTTTCCTGGAAGAGGTGCAGACACACAATCCCTTAAGTGCTTCTCAATGGGATTTAGTCTGTGGTGTGTAATTTGCCACCATTAACTGAAGGCAATTAGATTCCTGTCCCTACGGTTTCAGAGAAGAAAACATTCTAATTATAAAAGAAAAGGAAGCACAATTGGTGCACTTTGCCTTATAGTACAACAGGACAAAAAAAAAAAAAACTGAATAGAGACATGTGTTCCACTTCACTCCATCTAAACTAGTGTCTCCCCACGCTCCCTCCTACAGAGATCTGCGCCGTCTCTCGGATCTCCAAGAAGGAGATTGGCAGGTGCTTCAAGTTGATCCTGAAGGCCCTGGAGACCAGTGTGGACCTCATCACCACCGGAGACTTTATGTCCCGCTTCTGCTCCAACCTGGGCTTACCCAAACAGGTGCAGATGGCCGCCACCTACATCGCCCGGAAGGCTGTGGAGCTCGACCTGGTGCCCGGCAGGAGCCCAATCTCTGTGGCTGCAGCCGCCATCTACATGGCCTCCCAAGCCTCTGCTGAGAAGAAGACCCAGAAAGGTGAGTGACATAATGCAGTGAGAATATACAGATAGCCCAATGTTGTGAGTTCAGGCCAGAGGTGGGAAAACTACTTCAGTTAAAGGTAGTCAGCGATTCTGGACAATGCGTTTTGTCAAAATCAATGAATATCTCCTCATTATCCTGTCTGTGCTCTCTGTGCACTGAAAACAAATCCACTGTTAATACACAGCCTAGGTTCAATAAAGGGGCATGTTGCTAGCTACGAGGGGACCCCTTTGTTTTACATACCAGTTTAGAGCCTAGGCTGTCTATTAACACCAGAATATATTTCAGCGCACACTTGAACGAGGACAGAAAGCATTGCGAGGAGGTTTTCACAGATTTTGACAACAATCATTCTCCAGAATTGCTGACTCCACCTCAATTGGACCTATACAAAGATTTTGGACCCAATCTGAAAACCCACCCAAACCCTGCATGCATGCTTACATTCATTCTCAGGTCTGATTTCAATGGTCAGAGCCTGATAAACTCCAGAATAATGAGTCCTGGTTCAAAATGCAGTTGACCCTTAGACAGAAGGGGGAACGTCTGCACGGATGACATGTTGAACTGATCAGAGAGATATGAGTCATTTTCCCCACCACTTCACACTCTGCAACTCTGTCTGCCTTCTAAAACACATTTCCTCCTGAGACGATGGAGAAACACTTCAGATCTGGTAGTGAGTCCTCTGGGATCCACTCTGGGTTTGAGACATATTGACACTTATAGATCTGATTAGATTTAATATAATTTGGACCAGGTTTGTTTAAGATACCAGAAACCTAACCGAAAACGTATATACAACGATACATTTTGTGTTACTGAGTCAGCTGTAGTATACAGAAGGTGTCTTTTGTAAATCAAACCATAACAGCATTAAAAAAAACATTGATTAAGGGGTGTAGTTTTAATTTGTCAGTTTTGTTGTTGTTGGCTTGTATTCCCATGAACAACTGCAAATGCCTGCTGAACTGATGGGTTCCTTAAATCAGAAAAGTTCTATTCTCCTACTATTTTTGCCCACTTAACATTTTGAAGCTATAGAAGATTTCCCCCAGTTATTGAATTGAACATGCAGCAGGTGACGGATTGTAAAAGATTCAAGAATTGAACCTCGTGTGTGACTCTTCCACAGAAATCGGGGACATTGCCGGTGTGGCAGATGTAACGATCAGACAGTCATACCGTCTCATCTACCCACGCGCTGCAGAACTCTTCCCTCCAGACTTCAAATTTGACACACCTGTCGACAAGCTGCCTCAACTGTGAAGACGACCCTCCCTAAGCAGTCATATTTTTCTGCTGTACTTACAGGATTCTAGTCTCTTCTTTTTCTAAAATCATATTTGTGTTGGATTTGGAAGATTTCCCTTGTCCCTCCCAAGACTTCAAGCCTTTTGTCAAGGCGCTCTCACAGGAATAAAACGGACACATTCCAGTGCTTAAATAAACAGCTTGCAGACTGTATTTACAGTATTTCATTTGAGTGTATATACACTGTATCATGTATATATGTCCAAGTGGGAAAATGTAATTGATTCTTGCAATTTTAGGCTGGTTTCATACTGTATACATAAAACTTTGTTTTTGTAGAAAAATTACCAGGTTCTATTTTGTTAGTTTGTTTGAATTGATTCAAGTAATTTAAAAAAAATTAAAGATTTTCATTAAAGCAATGTTATCTGCTCATTGTTTGAAAGACAAATATTTGCATGAATCCTGTTCTATCATATTAACCTCGTCTTTGTGATCACCTGAATACGGAAAAACTTTAGCTCCTTACTTCCTTGAAATGAGTTTGAGAGTGAACCAATAGGATGTGCTCAATCTCAAGAGTACAACATATCAAATCTACTATTACAAATGTTTAATTTGTGCATTCAAGATGAACAAACTGCATTTTCTTTTTACACCAGGGTGAACAGCAACAGTTGTGAGTATTGGTGTACCATCCATATTTGTCTGTTCTGAAGACTACATGCACAAGCAAATTATAAAAAAAAAAACTTTGTACAATCTATTTTCATCAAGAAATGTAGATAATTAAACTATGGATAAAATTAGTGCTTTCAGCTTAATTGTGTACATACAGTATGTATATATAATATACCCTGCCCCCCCCTCCCCCTGTAGGGAGTCATATCAACAGGTCTCCAACATTTGAGTCAGTTTATAGATAACATGCAAATGGACAGAAAGTCGTCAGCTTTTTGCAATGAAACATTATACTGATCACAGAACAGTGTGGGAGGCATTTAAATGGCATTTTGACAGACCTAGAATAACATCTTTGCTTCATACAACATTTAGCTCACGATCAGTCCATCAATAAGATTTCCTTTTTTAACCATGAAAAAAAGTCTGCTGCTTCAAGAGGGACAGGATGAATTTGGTTTCGATAGCTGTAACTGTGCGACTTGCTTTAGTGTTTTTCCACTTTGACTGAGGTAATGAGAAGGATGCCGTCATGTTCAACGTAACCGGATGTTCAATGAGGAACAGAAAAACAGAATTGAAATCCAACTAAACTCAGCTCTGAAAAATTTAAGAATTTGTTGTCACGGTTTGATTTTTGTTGCTCCAAATCAAGCAGCAATGCATCAACACCAACATAGACGTTACATCAGATTAGACCTTTAGAGATGAGTTCAGCTGAATATCAACCCCTAAGATACATAGCCACTAGAGGGCATCAGAGGAAGAAGATTAAATACGTTACATTATTTCTTTTGGCTAAAAGGCATTATTAATTGTCAACTAATTTCCGATATTAATATCCAGATAGACTAAGAGATGGTAATTATTTTAAGAGCTTAGACAGCATGTAACACAGGGCTGACAGCTGTTTTATTCTATTCTAGATATAATTGTGTTCTGTGTTGTATGCAGAAATAAAAACTACTGAAAGTGAGGTTGTGGACAGAGGAAAGGAAACGAAGTGCCAAGATTTCAAGTCAAGAAGCAGCAGTAGTAGTAGTCAAGATGTTTGCTGTGGTTGACCGTTTGGTGATAATGCTTAGAGCACTTTAAATTCACCCAACGCCAGTTGCAGACATGGTCGTGGCAGAAATGTCAACACTACAGTCAGATAAAAAAGTCCTTAAACTGTGGCGAGGGCTTTGCGGAGAAAGAAGAAAGAACATAGTAAAATTACATAACTGAATATAATCTGTACAGGTCAAAAAAATGAAGACGGTGACACTGAATAACATGATTGTGATGTCTTCTCAGAGTTCATATGAAAAACATTCTCAGTGGTCAGACAATGGACACGGCGCCGACAAAGTGTGCAGGAGGACAAAGCATTCCTCCTCCTTCACTCTCCAACAACAGTTTCATTTGTTTTCTTCAAAAAAACAAAAGTTCTTCATGTTGATTAAAAAAATAAATGGGGGTCCTCAGGAGACTTCTGGACTTTCTTCTCAATGGCACAGAGTTTTTGCCCGAAGGCTCTGGGAGCCATGTTCACTGCTCCTCCTCAACATTTTGGGCAAAGGAAGAGGAAAGTTTTTTTTAAATGATGTGAGCTACAGTCTTTGCTGTGTTGGTTGGTTCACAGTGTGTGTGTGTATGTGTGTAGACCGCAGCAGTCAGTTGAAGCTAACACCAGTCAGCGATGTAATCAAAGTCATTAAATGTATTCTGCTCGTCTGAGCTCAGCACTCGGGGTTCCCTGGGCGGGGTTAAGATAGGAGCCTCTGAGGTAAATTCATCATCAAAGTTGCTGACATCATTGGTGCCCCTGATGGTCGGCACGAATGGAGGCTTCACCTTCTTGGCCAACAGTCCGTTCCAATCCATGTTCTGCCAAGAAACAGACAGAGGGGGTCACATTGGTGTTAACATGTTTTTGAGGAAATGTGCTCATTAACTTTCTTGCAGAGAGTTAGAACATCGATATCACTTTAATATTGGTCCATTTAACATACAGGTACATACAGCATATGGTTAGCTTTGCTTAGCATAAAGACTGGAAACCAGGGGAAACAGCAAGCATGGCTTAAAAAAAAAATCTAATTGTGGTCTTGTTTCTTACCCTGAAGAATAGATGTTTCTTAACCTCCTCTGCGTCCTTTTCTCCTGCTCCTAGTCGTCGCTCCGGACTCCTCCTTAAAAGCTGAGCATAAGGAGAAGATCAAATATTTATTATTATATATAACTGATACACCCTCTTGTCATTTACTACACTTTATTCACAGTGATGTGAATGTCAGGTCTCTATATAGTGGTTATTTGTGTCATTTAAGACCAATGCCTTGCTCCTGAGTCTATCTACACACCCTCCTCATGATGGAGATGGCCTCGGTTGACAGGAACCGTGGGTAGCGGACTTCATCGTTGACGATGCTGTCGAACACTTCCTCCTCATCGTCACCGGGGAAGGGCGACTGAAAAGAGAAGCACCAAGATGAATCCGATGAGGACACGCTTTTTTCTAAATTCAATTACAGATCATGGACTGTACTCAACATCTGGAAGGTAACAAACACTCACCTCCCCAACCAGCATCTCAAAGATAAGGACGCCCAGCCCCCACCAGTCCACAGCACGAGTGTACGACGTCTCAGTCAAAACCTCAGGAGCGAGAAACTCTGGGGTGCCACAAAATGTGCTGGTGCGGTCCCTGAAACCCATCCCTGAAAGCAATACACATTTAAATGGAAGAAAAAGGCCCAACACGACTCTGACATACAGTATATCCTCATCTGTTTTTAAATCCTTGTTCGGGGACATTAATAATATGTTGAGATTGAGTTTTACAGTCATTTTAAAAGCTACATGATATTCACTTGAAGATCCTAACACATTTTTCTGGTTTAATCTTGAAATATAGAGCTACACAGCTTTTCTATGATGGGGTTCTCCATTTTACCTTCTTTGCAAAGCCCAAAGTCAGCTATCTTTACATAGCCCTCTGTGTCTAGGAGCAGGTTATCCAGCTTCAAATCTCTGCAAATAAAATTTAAAAAAGTTAGATTTCTGACAGATTTGGGACTGAATTTATTGACTTAAACTAACTTAAACTGCTTACCTGTACACAATCTTATGGTCGTGTAAGAACTGCAATCCCAATACAACACAGGCTGCATAAAATCTGCAAAAGGTACAAAACAAACAGCCGATTAGGCAAACGGGAGTTTTACTATAGAAAGTAAAGAAAACCGAAACTGAATCCACTCAAAGAGCTTGACAATCAACAAGGGAACTTTTTGCATAGAATATGTAGAGAATATGTTTTGGCGGTTAAAGCTGGGGTCACTCACATGGCTCTAGGCTCAGAGAACACATCAGCATGAATGTGCATCATGAGGTCGCCTCCCGCTGCGTACTCCATGACAAAGCAAACATGCTCCTGCGTCTGGAAACACGCAAAGAGATTGACCAGGAACGGGTGGCGGACGCTGTTGACCGTTTCAAAAATCCTCTTCTCGCACATAAGACTGGGAAAGAGAGGAAAGAGGAGACTGTGTGAGTGAGAGCAGCATCTGACTACTCATCTACTGTTCTTTCAACACATTCTATTTGGCCTCCTTGGGAAAGCCACTGGAACTTTAAATGTTTTACCTGTCCACCTCATCACGAGCCACGATGTCTCCTTTTTTCAGAGCTTTAATAGCAAACATCTCTCCTGTGCTTTTATATTCTGCTAACAACACCTGAGGAGAGAGCAATTTAAAAAAAAAGATGGTCATCAGGTGTGTGGAATTATAATGGAGATGCTTTTAATACTTTCAGGTTTAAGTTTCATTATGAATTCATCGATGTGTATCGGATAATCAAATAAGATGTACCTTTCCAAAGTGGCCGCGTCCGAGAACTGCCACGCATTTGAAGTCTTGGAGACTGAAGCGGAACTGCTCTTCTTCCCTGGAAAAGGATCAGTGTTTACATTAGTGTCCAGTATGAATTAAAAGTTGAGACCTGCATAAAGCTATTGGGTTTCACTACAGAAGATTCACAGCCAGGGGGCAGTGTTCACACCCGTGTTACTATTTCAGCTCAGCTGAACAACTTCTACCAGCAACATTTAGGGATTATAACAGTCTTTCATTGTTGGTTTCTTCATTGCCACAGTTTTAAAATCATTACCAGAATAACACTAAACAGAAATTATTCTTCCAGTTCCTTTTTTTTTCTTTCTTTTCTTTACAAATAATAAACCACATGGTTCACCTCACCAATTCCTCTCTTAAAATGAAGCCCAAAGAAACACAGGTACATCTCTTGCCTTATCTCTGTGTCTTTCTGGATGGAGGTCAGCTCCAGGTCTGGATGCTGGATCTCCTGCTCCGCCGCTCTGTCCAGGTCTGGCTTCAGCGCTACACTGTTTCTCTTGTTCAGGAAGTCAAACGAGGCCAGTGCATCCTGCAGAGAGGGGACACAAAGCAGCACAATAATAAAATGTCAAATAGTTGAGGTTTCTGTCGACTGAAAATGATGAGGGATGAGTTTTAGGCTATTATTTATTACTGGAAAATAAGAGCTACATTTGTTGTGTCTCAATACACGTTCACCTTTAATGTTAACTGAATAATAAGATCTTCAGGGACACAATAATAATGTAAAACAGATTAAATTTATTTTTTAAATTAAATCAATTCTAACCCACTATATCAAAAATTTAAACAATTAATGTGTTGTTTACTTGACTAAGAACTTCTTTAATTATAGGTGAACCTAAGGATGATCCTGGCCAATGCAGCATTTTGTCATTGATGGTCATCATTAAATACATTTTAAATAGGAACGTTTCGACAAAAGTTCACCCCATAATGTCTTACAAAAGACAGTGATAAAAAGCATTTTATTGTATTGTTTAGCAATCATTAACAGGAACTGACTATATTTGGGGACGTGGACACTGATGCTGTAAAGTATGATTATTTTGTGTCATCACAACCTGGTCTCCCTGTAAATGCTTTGATGCTCTATGTTTTTCTAACAACCTGGCAAGCTTCGACTGTGTTGTCGTCCATATTTGATCTTGTCAGTGTTTATCTGTCTCTTCTTCTTTTTTTTGGGGCATTTTTGTGCTTTATTGATAGTGCAGAGAGACAGAGGTGAAATGGGGCAGAGAGGGGAGTGA
Organism: Ammodytes marinus; assembly: GCF_949987685.1. Lineage (NCBI taxonomy): Eukaryota > Metazoa > Chordata > Actinopteri > Uranoscopiformes > Ammodytidae > Ammodytes > Ammodytes marinus. Next base: position 17,816,955 of record NC_137213.1, on the reverse strand, counting down.
CATGCAGAGAACGACCGCGGGTCTGCTGCTGGGCCCGGCCCGGGGGGGGGACGCCCTACCAACTGAGCTAAGGGCGCCCCCAATGTATCTGTCTCTTTAGCACTTTCTTTCAACACTGTACCTGCACATCCTCCTTTTCGGTTATTTTATCCTGCACCAGCGGTTCTCGGTTGTCGTCGGGTACCGGGTAGTGTCTGGGTCCTGGGGTGGGCTCTCTGTCAAAGTCCAGCTTGGTCACTAGTGGGTCACTGTGCATGGGAAGAGGAACACAACTGTTCTTTAACACCTTTACATTAGTTTCAGTATGACTTATTAAATAAATTTGGATATCATCGATCCCTGCTTGTACGAGTATGCAGTGTTTGAGTACCTGCTGGGTGTGGGTGAACCAGGCACGCTGCCGGTCCCAGTCTCAGCCACCTGCGGGCTGAAGGAGTTGGTGCTGACGGTGGGCATGGCTCTCCTCACTAGGCGGCCCCAGGTGGCAATGTTGATGTTCATCTGAGGGGCTCGCAGGAAGGTCTTACCTGGTAACAAACGACAGGTAGAAGAAATTTATGACATTTGGAGAAAAAGAAGGAATATATGTGAATATTAAAAAAAATATCTCCCTTTCTTTTGTAAAATAAAAAATAAAAAAGGTAAATACCATCCTAGGCTGTCTGAACTTTTGTGTGATCCCAGACTAAGATTCACAATAATATAGCTTGAAAAAGGGAGCGAAGATCACCTTGTTGCTTCGAGAAAATCTTCTTTTGTCTTTGCAGCTTTGGTCGTCTCTCAATGACAGGATTGAAAAATGTTACCTGAACCAGAGAAATAAAAATTTAGACAAGGAAAAACAGATGGTACAACCCATAAAGAGAAATTTAAGAGTATGAGGGCATGTTCTAGAGGCAAAGATGCAGAGTGCAAAATCTTTAGCACTGCTCACTCTTTTTAAAATTGGAGCCACATCAAGAAAAAGATTTAAAAGTGCAATTTGTTTAGATATTACTATCCAACAGTATAAAATAAGTGCTAATCAAGGATCAATCAGTGTGCGTGTGTGTGTACCTCAGCAAACAGCATCCCCTGAGGCTCTAGGTACAGACACATCCCATGACGCTGGTTGTCCAGGAAATCCTCCAGCCGCAGGAACTTGACCGCGCAGAGTGAACGCCAGTCACGCCAGTACACCGAGATCTCCAGCTCACGAGACTACAGGACGGAGCCACACACACACAAACACACACACACAGATGTAAAACACAAAGACTGTGTTGCAAAAGACACAACACAGAGTCAACAGCACAGAGGTAAGTCAAGGGCAGAAATGTGTGAGTGTTACCCGGTCCAGCTCCAACGTAAACTTCTGGTCCCAGGCCTGGTTGCTGATCAACTTCCAGCTAGTCTGGTCAACTACCGTGTTGTCCAGCTTCAACACCGCACTGATCTCATCTGAAAAAAAAATAATATATATTTATAAATAACTGATGTATTAACAATACCCTGATAGTGACTGGGATTCTGCTGGTTTTACAGACAGGGTAATTTCAGTGAGCAATATTAGAGGTCCATCATGGTCCAACTATTATTTATTGGTAACTTTGAGGAAGCACATCGTAATCGCATAATTACTACTTACAATATCTACGTATTACTTCCAGACAGCCTACAGCTTAAGGCTCATTTATGCGTTACATACGCATACGGATACGGACGGAGCCTTCTGTCCGTACCCTGCGTACATTACGTCCGTATTTCTGCACGTATCCTGCAAGCTTGCGGATGCGTAGGCTACCAAACGGACAGAACGGAGCATTAGGCTACTACCGAAGATCACGGGGGGCGCAAAGCCAACAGTTCACTTTCACTTACTGTACATTTGTTTACAAACACAAACGAAAGACATAATACTTTAGAAAATGTCTTAACTTTTGAGGAGAGGTTTTTGTGAGTTGGTACGAAATGACATACACATTTATCTATCTATGAAGTTACACGGCAGGGGCACAGGGACATACAACTACAACAGAGCAGCATGAGCGGGGATCGCACGGGGAAGGATGTCAGCTAGACGGCAGGCTGACGGCAGCAATACAGAAGTGCCGGAGGTCCATGCGACACTAGTTTGTTTGACATGTTGTGATTAATGTCCTCACAGACCGCCGCTGTCTATAATACAGCCTCCAGTTTAGCCTCTTCCATCGCTACGGTAGTATATCGCTGAAGCTGTTTCTTCCATGGACCTATTATAAAATATTTATTCCAGTTAATTCACTGTTTGACTCTTCTTCCTATTTGAGTAACTTTTTACTCTGAGCGGCGCTGCTGCCCACTAATGGTTGATTTGCGTAATGTCGATTCCAACATAAAGGACGCATGGAAGTATGAGGGCAGTGACGGATATAACGTTGTAAACGTACGTCTCTATTTACGCACGGAATTGGAGCATAAATGAGCCTTTACAGGGTCATGTCAACTTACTGGAAAGCTCCTCGCTCTTTGTCGGGTTCCTAGAGCTCACACTGCGGTTCCGGTTAGCTCGGCTAATAAAGGATGATCGTGTCTCGCTGGGGCTCCAGCCGGGCAGAGGGACCGATGCAGCTTTGGAACGACCTGGGACATTTTCCAGAAGGTCCTGGCAGCCCATGAGCCTGACGTCTAATGTGCCTGAGAGAGGAGACAATACACAATCAGTCTTGTTACAGGTTGTTTAAGTTATCCCCTTTTGAACATTGTTACATCAAAGAGGACTCATTCTAGGCTTATATCATTTGCCATTAAGTCTGATGAGCTTTGTTTCCTTGGTAATAATACTTACTTCAAGACGCCATGACAAGGCAAGAGTGAAGTTAGCTTTTGAATATAAAAAACACCTTTGTAACTTTCCAAAAGGTTGGAAAAGAAGCTTAATATCAGCTGGACGGTGTAGCTCAGTTCTTGTAGTTTTTAAAGTATCCGAAATGTTTATAAGTATCCATGCGTGGATCAACCAGTTAGGAAGTTATGATAACAAGATTACATATTTCTCAATGTTGTAGCAACTAAATGGTATATCAAAAGATCAGAATTCAGAGCAAATCACTCCAGAGTAAAACAGTCAAAAGTAGACACCTCAGCGCAATAAACCGAATGTTGTACCGGCGCTTTGGTCATATCTATCTTTGTCCAACCAGCTTTAACAGGTTTGATTTGGTTGGTTCCTCCTGTGTGACTGAGTGAACCCTATTCAAGTAACAGGTGTACAGAAGTGTGCGACAGGAAATATTAAGACCATAACTAATACACATCCCATGTTCCAATACGAACACTTGAACACCAAAGAATAAAAAGTTACCTGTGAGTGCTGCGGGTTTGGTCACGGTGCTGTACTGGTTCTGTGTGGAGATGAGGCTGGATCTGGGACTGAGGGCCGGCGAGGACAACAGGGACAACTCTTCCACGATGCTGCTGCTGCGAGGGTGGTTTTTAGGCAACTCGCTGAGGCGTTGCTCCAAGGAATATCGCAAGAGGTCCAGCTTTTGACTGGACTCATTAAAACGAGCCTGGGCCTGGAGAGAGGGAAGTCCAGAGAAAGCAAAAAAATTAAATACATGGTCATTCAATTTTACTTTAGTAGGGCACAACAGCAACACAGAGGTCAATTTCATGTCAAGCCCATGAAACTAAATCAGCCTTCTGGTGATGATAATCTTGTTCTTGATGGTTTAAAACATATTTAATGCATAGGGTGTAGAAGATGTGAATTTTACCTGCACATAAATTAAACCCATAAACCCACAGGCAAACACAAACATCTACCTCTGAATGCGCTCTTTTTTCTGTGACTTTTCCTGTGCCCAGGAGCTTCATGACATTCTTGGCTCCCTCGGCCACGGCCGACTCTATCTTGGCGTGGTGACACAGCTCCTCCACCCGTAGGTCCAACGGGCTGATGATGGTCTTGTCTGGAGGAAAGGGAAGGACATAATTCTTTAATTTAGACGTTACTGTTATAAGACTTAGTGTGCCCAGCTGTGTGCTAAAATGGATCAAGGCTCACCCATCACATCGTTGCTCTCAAAGCTCAGCTCGCTGGTCTGGCTGGCCTTTAGGATCTGCATCCTGATGAACTCGATCTTGGTCTTGCTGTCCTGAAGCATCTGCTGCGCCGTCCCTAGCATCTTACGATCCTGTGGACCAAATACAAAAGTAAATGATCACTTTCTGTTTGGGGAAAATTACTATATCAACACACTTTGATATATACATTATGAAAACTTTCATTCAAACATTAATGTTTTGTCTTCTGATTAAAATAACTGGACGTCTGCACTAATTGCACATCATCCTTCCTCACTTATTGTGTTTTGTTGTTGTGAGTATGTAACAGCCAGGACTCTGGTTCATGCCCTTAATTGGAGCTAAAGAATGACTGACCAAATGGAAAATCTTATTCACCCAAAGAAAGTGTAATCTCATTGTGTGTGTAATTGCTGACCCTCGCATATGACAAATACACACACACGTATTCTAACACACACAGAGTGGAGTAAGCAAACTCCACCCAGAATTCCTCTGAAGTTTAAATCCTGCTTGTTGACGGCGCCGCGCGCAGGAAAGAGCTCTGTCCAGCAGGCATTTCCTCTGACATCACTATTACTATTTCCAACTGGAAGGTGCCTCTGTCTGACCTCGCCTACAGAAGGCTGTGACCTCCCCTGCTCAGACAGGCAGTGGGGATCACATGGCGCTTTTCAGTCCCGTTTACTGTTCTACAGTTACACTAAGATAGCTCCTGTTTCAAAACCATACTGAAACACTAAATTCAAAATAACTTTCCTGTCTTGTTGGTTAGGATTCAAAGACTCATGTCTGGCTTACCTTAAATTTAGACATGACATACAAGTGCAAAGCAAATACATTCATCTAAATAAAGTCAAAGTAAATGTTCTTTTGACAGGGCATTACGTGTGGGATGTTTCCTTGGCCTGGCTTTCTGGATTATTCCTTGGACTCAGCCAAGTACCTAAAATCCCTAAAACCACAACTAGTTCTCTTTTCCTTTTTTTACCATCCTTTCCATTTTTTAATGGATTACAGAAACAAATTATAATGTGTTAATTAGGGAGTTTAGAGGTGCCGTTTGGCGGCTTTGTTACCAATGCACAGAGCCAGGTTAGCCGTTTCCCTTTATTAACAGCTTTTTGCTAAGCTAACCTAACCAGTTGCTAGCTGTATCTTCACATGTAGCCTACTGTACAGACGAGAGGTATCAATCTATGGAATGCCATTTAATTCAACACTAAACAAAAAAACACATACATAACTATGCCAAAACATCAATCCACAATGAATCCATGCTACATTAAATTAAACATGACATATATTCAAGGAACATAGAAAAGCAGAATTATATCAGTGGCAAACAAGCGATGAAACTGCTGAAACCCTACACCATTTTAAACTGTCCACTACAAAGTGGCTTCAATTACTACCAACAGACACAAAAGCCCAGACCAGCATAAGCGTCTCTGAGCTCCAGCTGTTATTAGTCCTGGTGACTTACACACACCTTCCAACCAAATTATAGTTTTTCTCCCTATGACCGTAAGAGCTTTGTTAACAAACAGCGGTACATATGACACATAGCATGTGTCACGGATACTCAGGTTTCCTTCTCCCCTACAGTGAAGCTGTAAACCCAACATGTATAATTTTACCATCTGCAGAATGCAAACTGGTTTACAAACTGGGAAGGAGTGTGCAGGGCAGGCGATTTTTTAATGCGATTATGACCACAGCACTTTTTTAAAAGACTCGTGTTACTAAGTTTTAAAAATAGTGAATCGGCACTAGCCTGGAAATCCTTTATTACCTGTGGTAGATGATACAACTCTGTATTGTGGTCTTTGGATTTGTTCTCAGTGGCATTTTACAAAACTGTAACTACACATGTACCAAGCCTTAAAAGAGGCAGCACATGTTTCTACAGCTGAATGTAAGTCCAATCGAATAGAATGAATCAGATCAAAAAGGTAAAAAAAAATCTTATTATGACTAAACATAAATCTGGTTACTCCTGTTGAACTGCCAGAAGATAATTTGAAATATCTATTACCACCTGAGTCTTTATTTTTGTACTTGTGAACTCCACACGGAGTCAATAAGATAATTCACACCAGTTTTAAGATGAACAGGAGAAGAAAGCACTTTTTTTCTGGTGATAATTATTATGTGGGTAATTTTTTACCTTATTAGGCCCTTTAAACTAGTAAAATCAAATCAGACTTATCGATTGAATAGGTTACAACCAGTCAAGAAGAGCAATGAGGAGGGTTCACAAGTGGACATGGCTTTCTTATTAAGGAGTAAAAACCAAAAAGGTTGGAAAATACTGATCAACACCATTTTATTGGTTGGTTAAAATGAGGAGTAAGCACACAATTATTATAGAAATGTTGCCAATAATCCCAAAGTGCACAATAAAACTGATTTGTAACTGTTGAATTTTGATAACAGACCGATTAGGTAATAATGTTACTGTTCAACTTTATGTAAGACCCAGTTTGTTAAAAACTAGAATTATCCTTCAAATAAAGCCCAACTGATGCGTCTGCCTTTACACACCTGGCAGCCAGATGTGAACCGGCTCGAACCTGTAAGTCAGGTGGAACCTCCCCCTCTCTTGCAGACTCTTACCTTGGATGGCCCGTTGGAATACATCAGAATCATGTTCTCGGCGCCCTGTTTGACTTTGAGCTCGATGTCATTCTGTCTTTTCAGGGCGGCAAGGCGGCTGCTGCACATTCTCGACTCACTGTTGGGGGTATCTGGGGTCAAAGGGCATTCTGGGTAATGAAGAAAAAAAAGAAAGAAAAACACAAAAAAGTTACCACTTTAAAGCCCATTAGGAGAAACCAAAGATATTTGACACTGTACTCCTGGAGGTTGTCACAAATATACACCGACTCAGCGTACATGTGCTATTTTTGGCCGCCAGACATTTTGAAGTTAACTAAACAGTCCTGCAGCACAGTAAATTACCTATAACTTTGCTTAAAAAAACTTGTCAGGTAACAACTTCAGTAGTCGCATAATGTATCCAGAAAGCTCTGCTGTTTATAATTTGATGAGGTTTGTTAGCACAAGACTCCAACTGACTCACTCTCCCGATACAAAAAGAGCTACACACGTCAACAACATCAGGAGTCTGACATAAAGCAGAATTAAAAATAAATAAAAATGGTGTCAGAGTGCGACTTTCAATGGCATCAGTGTCCTTTAATTAAACGTGATATTCTAAAAAACATCAGGTGAATCCAGAGCTTGCAAATATTCGGTTCAACTTGAATGTGATATGGTATGATGCTCTGATATTCAGGAACTATAATACAAAGGCAATCACTGCTAACTAAAAGAAATGTTCTTTTATCTCATTGGCCAGCGCCTTAAGCCTTTCACAAACTAACAGCAGAGGGAAACCCTGCGGCCATCTCTATTCTGAGTGTGAACTTGCAGACAACTACTAAAGCTATGCTACTATGACGACATGCCATGACTGTATATGCAAATGTGGTGTGAAGACAATGAACATAATATATAGGGGAGAGTGGGGGGAGCTGTGCAACTTCTTACTCAGAGTGACTTTAAAGTGAGGCCTTGACAGTAATGTCTCCAACTAAAATATGTATGTATATTTCAGGATGTGGTGCATCCCCGGCAACAATAACTTTGGATCTGAAATAAACTGTTTAAGAAATATAGCTTTCGGAAAAAAAAGTTGTCTTGTGGCACAACTTGCCCCCGGTGTGAGGTAAGTTGTGCCTTTGGAAAGAATACCATGGGGTGAATTGTGCCATTGATATGTATCTCATAAACTGTAACGCAAGACAAATCCATTAGACAATTACTTATTTAAGGTTTATTTAAAGTAAATATTTGACAAAGATTGAAGGTCCATTTTCTTAAACAAGGCCTAGCAGATATAGGTGGTTTTACCTGCAAAGCTCACAATGACAAATTCACCATCATCATCTTTCTGGCCATCTGAACTCTCATCAGTGGTGTCGTTAAATGGAATGGAGATGTCAGTCTCTTCTGAGCTACTGTAGACAATCACTTTCTTGTTGGTGACCAGCGTATACAGCCATACCACTGGCACAACTCTCAGAAATGTACTTCGCACAAGCTGCTCCGTGCTTGTGGAACCAACTGCTACCTGACATACGTATGTGATTCCCCCTCCATTTCTGCCTTTAAATCAAGGCTCAAAACCCATCTGTACACCCTGGCTTAAGTCTTTTATTTTTCTTATTGTTATTTTACCTTAATTGTTTACCTACTGAATGCACTATGCACAACACTTTGGGCAAACTGTTAGAAATGTGCTTTTATAAATACATTTTACTTACTTACTTACTTATAACTCTGCCCAGGCCCTTTGGCACAAATCACCCCAACCCCAGAATTTGGGATAATAAGCATGATGCAGCAGTTTATGGCTGACATCGCTAACTGTATAGACTCAAAGTGTAGCATACTAAAGCACTAAAACATATGTCAAATGTTTTCAAGCGTGTATATAATTGTTCAGACACAATATTCAAAAAACCTTGATCAGGGAAATTTTACTTTGAAAGGCAAAAACAGTTTTTTTAGTTTAAATGTGCTTAAATCTTATTCCATGTGTCTCCCTTCTTTAAAAGATGAGTCAAATGGATGGCTCTTCTTACATATGTGGCCACATTTCCAATTTCTTTTATGGTTTTCTAGAAACAAGGGGTGGCACTACTTCCCCACTGGCACAACTCCACTCACTCTCCCCTATATATACAAAACAAGGTAAATTTATCTAGTTTTTATTTGATAAGTATTGCTTTCCAGACCCTTAAAGTAGCCAGAAAAACACAGCGCTACTTGGCAAATATATAGGCTTTAAGGTTTTTCGCGCAGTAGAATACACACACACACAAACATACCACACAAACAAAACAAAAACAGGTGTCTTGTATCCCCAGAGCTGGACCACAGTTCTGGGCAATGAGCTCATGGTTTTGTAGTTTTTTTTTGTCATGTCTGGACACGAAAGGTGTAGAGAAAACCCCTCCCGAGGCTGATCACTGCAGCACAGAGAAAAAACACTCACACACACATGTGAGGTGGGCTAAAAAACCTGCCTGACTTCTCCTGACTTGACTTGCAAGTTTTGTATCTACGGTGTCATGAGGGGAGTAACTGAAAGTCTTTCAGCTCAAATTTAATTTTCCCTGACAATAAACTGAAGTTACATGGCATAACAAATGCTTCAATAACTAAGAACTTTTTTAAAAATCTGATTTCTTTTTCGCTCAAAGCCTAAATGAACACAGGTGTGGAAAATATGAATATTGTGGAAGACAATGCCGCAGTCTGTGATTCATACATTCACTCTGAAAATCACAACACTGTCTAAAGATTCCTTTGAACACCTGCGGGATACGGGCAAATAAGGAAGCATGTGATTATTTGAACTAAAAGTCTAAATGATTCATCTAATGAGCCTTAATAAGCTGAGAGAGCATCACTGCAAAGGCCGCTGTTAACGGACAGGAGGGGAGGATGTTAGCCTTCCCAGGGGCAACCCTCTCCAAACAGTCACCCACACACAGTGGGAGAGGCAGGGCTAGACGGGAAAACAGAGTGGGCACTTGCAGGTTTCATCCAAACTACATAGCTGTAGAAAACCCTATGGAGCAAGGTGAAGATTTAACAAGGCTTGAGGCAAAACTGACTTCATCGTCCATAAAATTAAATCCACATTGCAAAATAAGAGCCTGTAGCGTCACAGTGATTCCGTTTAGATCTGGTCAAGTAAGCATCTTGAGAAAGTTGCTGGTGAAAATTACACACTAAGGGACACAATTGAGGAGGGGAGGGAGTTCCTCTTTGAATGGGGGGGGGGGGGCCAGTATGGTCAGGGTCACATCGAGCCAGGAATTTAAGGACCCCCGCCCCTCATTCTCAGCCCACTCTGGGCCTGACGACAAGATACAGAGTTACTGAATAGCTGCAGGGCTGATGTCACAGCTGGATAGCTGACAAGGGGAACCCTCCCTCAGATTGACTCCATCTGTATCCAACAAAAAAAGGCGACCAGGAGTATCACGCTAAGGATACTCTCCAGACCATTACATAAGGTTGCGGAGGACTTGACCTACAACTAGACTTGGGGAGTAAACTGCTGATTTCGGGGCAGGTCTCTCTATGAATGAGATCATCTGTTGCAGAGGGACCTGAGTGAGTGCTGTCCCTCCGTCAGAGCTGCTGCTGCTCCCAGACGATGCCTGAGAGCAAGTCGCTCCATTTCTGGCCTCAGCTGAGTGGCAGAGAATAACCAGAGCCCCCTCAACTCTCTCCAAGAACAAAAAAAAAAAAAAAAACATAGTCTGGCTGCTCGCAGAGGCACCTCCTTCATACTAATTCAGGAAACAAGTGCCGTCTCTCGTGGATTCTTGAGCTCAATGTAAGTCTAACAAGATGTCCCATGACTGTGGAGCCTCGGCCTCGGTCCCTCTCCATCATTTTTGCAATAGCCGGCGACATTCCAATGGCGTCGCGTCACTTAAAAAGAAAGCCCTCGTTTATCAGATAGAGGAGTCACCGAGTCAGGCTAAATTTGTTCCCACTTAAGATAACCATTTACCAGGACAACCTCCCTTCCCTCCCCCAGCACACACATCCATCCATCCTCATCTACTTCCTTATGTCAACTGAAATGGGGGGGGAGGATACCATTCCTTCTCTTCCTGAATTCACCCGCACTCTCGCCACCCACTAATACTGTATATAGCTACTACTGTGACAAAACTACATTGAACGCACACCACTGTTGTGGTAAACTCGCTCCAAAATTCCATTGTTGTGGACAAACTCACAGGAGCCGGCTTTCAGCAGCCTCAGAGGTGAACAATCAACAGCTCATTGTAACAGTCGCAGGAATGTGGAATGCAACAATGTCAGCCTCTGGAGAGTGAGTCACCTCCATACACAGAGTGAGCTCTGTGTGTTGATATAGGTGCTGTTCTGACACAAACATGAACACAATTGTTTACTCTGCATTTGCCAAAGAAATCGGTATTTTGGAGAGATGGCTACAGTTGATGGCTGTTTGGTAACATATACTGTAGAATCATATATAAATCAATACATATAAAACACACTCAAAGACCCTGTTTCTGTACAAATACTGTGTTACGTGTGTCCACTCAAAATACATTAAATGAATGTAGTATTTGAGCACTATGTCCCTAATCCTACCGTTCAATGCATACATACGAAGAATACGCAGCTTAAACACGGCCACACTACAACAATGATGTATTTACACGGAAGAGGAGTGTGGTGTGTAGCCTTAGCTTTTCCCAGCTGACTTTTGCTGCTTGGTTAATAATTACAAAATCCTATGCAGCTACTTTGGTGTGTAGAGTTCCTGTTGTTACCTAGCAATTCTTCAGGGTCTTTGACCACAATGTGGGCGTTGAGCTCTTGTAGCTCCTGGTGAAGCTCCTCAACCTTCTTGTTAGATTTTTTCAGCATGTTGTCAACAAAAGCCAGACTCTTCTTGTCTGTGGTGACCTGAGGAGAGGTGAGGGGAGAAGAAGTGAGAGCAAATTTAACAACTGATAAAGTAGATGACCAAGAGTCAGATTATCTGTGATATATCTGGATATAATCAGTAACACAACTTTATGAATATAAATACTAAATCAGTCAAAAGGTGGAGTCAGCGATTCTTGAGAACGCTTGTTGTCAAAATCACTTTGTCGAAATTAGTGAATATCTCCTCACGATCCGCTACCTAAATACAGTATTAATACACAGCCTAGGCTCTATAAAAAGGGCCTGCCCTATGTTTACATACACAGAGCCTAGTCTGTGTATTAAAACAAAACAAAAAATTCAGCGCACATGCAGTACGACAAGGTAGCAGATTGTGAGATATTCACTGATACTGACAAATGTATTTCGACAACAAGCATTCTCCAGAATCGCTGACTCCACCTTTAAGTACCCCTTTGGGAGAAACTTTACTTATAAACCAAAACATTGACATTACCTTTCGCAGGTTCTCGGTACCTTCTTTGATCTTCAGCTCCTTGCGGATCTCGCGGCGGATCTGCTCCTTGATCTCGTCCAGCTTATGTTGGACCATGGTGTCAGACAGGTCCAGGTTGTGTCCCAGACCCAGTCGCTCCGCCACCAGCTGGCCCCTGGCATCCCCCTGGAGGAGGAAGAAAAAAGGGAGATGAGAGGAAGAATGTAAATTTTGAGGAGGACAGCAAGGGAGGAGGAAAATGGGATAGCAGAGAGAGAGAGGAGGAGAGGACATACAGAGGTCAGTGACTCCACAAACAGACTGCAGCGTTTAGCTAACAGGGTTTATCTATATAAACTGTCAGAACAAAAGGCACTACGCCAACTTTGCAATGTGTCCAAACAGCTGAGGCTATTGCCTCATAAAGCACATGCATTTCCATTTTGTCCTGAGAGCCAGTTTATGGCAGCAGTAAGGAAGCGATAAAAACAGAGGAGGAGTTACAGGCAGAGTTTCATCAGAGCAATCACAGTTTCTCAAAATAATGACGGAATTTGAGTGAAATCTGTGTGATTGGATTCTACAATAAACATATTTAAAATGTAAGCATCTGATTCTGAAATAGTGGTTGACGGATACAGGTTTTTCAATGGCCGATATTCAGAGAGAAGCTATAACGCCGATATTACGTTGTTGTTTTTTTAAATAAAATACCAAATATAATAATAACAAATAAGAAATAAAATGTACCTTAAATTAACATTTATTAAATAATTATTGCACAGATAAATATTTGAAAATAAAAATGTGCATTGTCTATTGCACTTGGACTTCCCTGGTGTTGGCTCCGTAAAATACTGCCATTTCTATCCAGCCGTCTGTGATTATTGAGCAAAAATATTCCAGGTAAGGTAAAGCCCTAACATTGCTCCACATCAGCCACACTGACAAGGCAGCCCGTTGTGTCTGCAGACATTATTTGTTTATCTTTTTAATCTGCCTGACGATGGCGATTATCTCAAAATGGAATATGCCAATAATTGACCAGATAAATCGGTCGACTGATTAATCTGTCCATCTCACCATCTGAAATGCACTTAAAATATCTACTGACCAAACATGAGGTTCAGATATTCAACACTGCCCAACCTGCGGCTCCTAAAGGTCAACCAATGTGTAACAGCATGTTTCTGTATGTGGTGTTTTCACTGCTGCTGTCAGACACCATTTACCTGCATCCTTAAATAAGTCCCCTTAACTAATGAAGGATTAGAATTCACTTCCTGAGTGGATTCAGCTTGAAAGTAGACCATGAACACAGTTGTATGCTGTTGACTCTCCCTTGGCCTAGCTGATAATGCTCAGTTAACTTTATTGTATCAATCTAAGTTCTTTCATTTGAATTTATCCTCAAACATTTTATATTTAGAAAGACGACATAACATTTAAATTGTGGTTACTATGAAACATTGAAACATTTCATTTGAACTGAGCAGTTATGATAGGCCAAACCGATTCCAAACCAGAATATAAAGCATGGCGCCACAGTGGTACTAATAATCGCTCAATAAGTTATACATACAAATGTTTATTTCACATCTGGAGACCTTTGATGTCTTGGAAAAATCTTCAGTGTAAAGTGCACCCACTCAATCAAACTTGGTATGTGACAAAAGACCCAACTCAACATGTAAAATGTAAAAAAGGTAAACAAGACAAAAATTCCATCTCACAGAAACAGAGTGTAAGTGTATGCAAAGTGGCAAGATCATATTGAGAAGTGAGAACAATCCCATGATCAGCATTACATTTAAACCAACAAGACTGCTATAAAAGAAAGAAAGATGGATGAAAGAAAGATGTCAAACCAAACACTTAGTGACATTCAGGCCCGATGCAATTAGCAAATGGATTCAATTCAGTGGGTTACTGTTCAAAATTACAACTGCCTAAGGAGAGGATGGTGAAAAGATGAATCAATTCAACAAGACAAAACCTTTAGGCTTCATGTATCTTTCTTCCTTACCGTAGTTTCCTCTGTTACATCCAACTCCATTTCCAGATTAGTTGAACTAACCAGTCCAAGCATGGTTCTTCCCACCAGCTAAATTATCTTTACTGAAGTTCTGTTGTCTAGTGCGAGGTGAAACTTCACCCATAAATGAAAAGCCCTCCGTCCAAAGCCACACGCATTTCACTCCGCTGGTATCAGATGTTTTACAGCTCTCCCTCTCACACAAAACACACACACACACACACACACACACACACACACACACACACACACACACACACACACACACACACACACACACACACACACACACACACACACACACACACACACACACACACACACACACACACACACACACACACACACACACACACACACACACACACACACACACACACACACACACACACACACACACACACACACACACACACACACACACACACACAAACACACACACACAAACCTATGGCATCAACAGAGAGGATAAACCGTCTGAGTAGCGCCAGCCAAATCCCTCTTAGCTTCTAAACTCTGTGAGGTCAGAGCAGTCCAGAATGGGACCTAATCTCACTCCAGGGAAAGGACTGAGTCTAAAATTAACCCTAAGTTAAAAACATAACGCTGGCTGTCCATTGTGGCCTCCCCCACTTCAAAGTAACTTGTGTGGTGAAGGAAAAGCTCCAAAACGACACCCCAACAACTGTAAGAGGGTTAGAAAGAGTGGTCTTCAAGTGTCAGTGTGGGGTGATAGTGAGGTTTGATTGTGGGCTTTATCATCTAGTGAAAACAAGGCTTACCAAACACAGCTCATCAGTAATCAACCCTGCAAAGTTCTCACAAGAACACCATAGTTATTATCCTTTATCAATGCGACCAACGTTTCACAGAAATCATGTGATTCACACAATTTTTTAATTTTGGAGGTTGGCCACCTCACCTCGACAAAGACGACACCAGTAACCAACCGCGGAGGTCATCATATTTGGTGGCTATTATTCATGGATGCTTTCACGACTGCCTTGTTTGGTTCGATTGAAACAACCTTGGTTTCCTTTTCTCCTTTGTATGTGAGAATACATCAATCGCCCTCGGGTGCGAACCAAAAGCAGACCTAACACGCATACCGAGTCCTTGTTGAATAGGTGGTCTCGGTGAGTGGACTGAGTCCAACCCAACTGCATGAAGCACTGCGTAATGAACCTAGGAAGCAAACTATTAGCGAACTATCAAGTGAGAAACCGCCCTCAGGCCCATATGTACTAACTCAATTTATTATAAATCAGGTTGTGTCAGGAACTGGGTGCCACAGCTTTACAGTTACATGCGGACCCCTGAACTAATGTACTTTACTAATGACTGATTTATGTTGAAAAAATGCATCATGTGTGATAAGATAATGGATTTCCATGAAATCACTCATACCTTTGCCCCCACTCTCCACTATAGGTGCTCACTACAGAGGAAACTATAGTTTGCACATATCCTGGTCGAGAGGCTCCTTGAACACTCACAGGTAAAATGGAGGTCACAACTCCTGTAAGTTGAAGAATGGTGTGTGTGTGTGTGTGTGTGTGTGTGTGTTGGGGGGGGGGGGCTCTGTTTAGCTCACTGCCTTGCTAAATTTGTTTGCACTGTAGCTGTGTTTGCCCAACGTGGTGCAGGGACAGCATGAGGACACCCAAAAGGGCCTATTTTACTGCAAAACAATGCAAGGAAACCCATGAAAGGCCAATCAGATAAGCTGGAAATAAATCAGCCAGTAGACCCACAAGGTCTGCGTTTCAATTTGAGATCAAACAAATGAACTATATCCAAAGAAATAGAGCAAGCGCTCATTAGCAGGATCAGTTTGTTTTGCTCTAAGTGCAACACTTCCTCGAGTAGCACTTCTACCTGTACGGATCTTGTCATGTCTTGGTGCTTGAATGTATTGCCTCGTCAGGGGAATGACGCCACGCCGAGACTTCGAGACGTATTAGGTTCAAAGACGAGTGAGGCAGGAACTGTAAGCAAATGTTTCCACTCGTACCACAATGCATACAGTTTTTGATGGATGGAGGGAACTTATTCTCTTCAGTGTGTCTCTGCTAGCTGTTCTGTAAAATGTTCAAGGCTCTCAACAACAAATTAAAAAGACTATCTAATACCTAGCAACACGTTTCGTTATATAGTATAAAAAAATTAAAGAGTTGCTTAGTTTATAAGATGGATATAATGTTCAACAGGCAACCATTACTTACACATGTTGAACTTGTTACAGGACTCTGTTAGTGCCGAAGACATGAAAGGAAACTGTGAGGTAAAAGCAAACATTGGTTCTGAGCCTCAAGTGTAAGCAGGTTAACTTGCTCTTAAGCCTGAAAGCTCCAAGTCCAACAACAAGAGCTCCATTCAGACAATAGGACAATGGAAAAGTTGAGGGCACCATCCAGGCTCATGCCTAAAAAGCCAAGCCCTTGCCATTCCTGCACGAGGTCTATATCTCAGCCTACAACCTGACACCCGGCCGTCTTACCCCACAGCTGGTTGCAGAGCGTTGGCCACAGCCCCAGTGCTCTGCTGCCACCAGAAATAGCAACCCAGGCTAATAAACACAGATCCTACAAATGCAGCCTCTGCACAAGCAAAATACATATCTCATGCCATGTCTAACTGCAGGTTTTATGTCTTGCAATTCAGGTCCATTTTATTGAGCCGGACAGACGGTAGATTTATTACGTGTCCGAAGCTGTCAAGCCACAAAGGAGAAGGAGCGATTAAAACTGCACTGAGAAACCTGTTGCTCTGCTGAGTCAACCTGGTGCCACTCCATTTACACCACCGTGGTGATATAAAGTTTAGCTTGCTCTGACGACTCAAGCTAAACATAGATGAATCTTTTAATAGTGAAAGCATGACTCCCAGTCTTCCTACTATTAGGAATACAACATAGGGCAGAGGGGCAGAGTCTGTGTTACTATTATTCATCTTCTGTCATTAATAACAAACATAATCCGAACAGTTGTAACAAAGTATTGAACACGCCCAGTGAAACAGAATAGGGAAAGTTTAATTTTCCACTTCCTTACAGTCCAAATGGATGGGTTTTAACTACACACACCATTTGTTTTAAAGCCTAAACAAAAGCACATCTTGTGATGACAAGCATTGCAGATTAGTTAAGACTATAATGCTTAACGTAGCAATATTATATTTAGTGAATGTACTGTAGTTTGAATATGTATCTACTATTATAGTTAAGTTATCAAAGTAAACATTTAAGCAATGAAGCATAGCTTTTGGCAACCTTTTTATGGATATTGTAGTAAGTTTATTATCGTCTCTGGGGGAAACCCAGGACCCTCAGACAGATATTGTCATCCCTAATGTTGACTCCAAGGCTATAGTCTTGGTTGGAACGTGTTCTGGTTATTTTTCTTCTTAGTTCATTGTACCACCCTGATCACAGGCAAGATATCAGAAATAATTTACTGGAGTGGAGTTGTGCTCCTTTTTCTTTAATTATTTTGGTATCACATTAAAGGCCTACTGTTTTTTTTGCAGCCTCAGTTGTCTGTTTTTAATGTTTGTTTTTAAAGGCCCCAGCCGTATTTGACCGAGATTTGAACTCTTCGTGAACACAACAAAGCATCGTTGTCCTCCAAGCAACTTATTTTAAAAGTCCTACAATCGAGGTACAAACTGTGGGTTGATTGCACTTTTGCAGTTGCTGGCCAGAGACTCGTCTAGAACATGTTACCCCTGAGATTCGCACACAGGCTATGTTCATCTCAAATCTATCCTGAAAACCTATTAATTTGGCTCTTAATACACAGTAGCACTGTGACAATGTCCTCCTGCTTTAATGTAACCTTTTCTGATTTTATTGTATGTTACGTTTTATTGTTTCCTTGTTATAAAGCACTTTGGATACCTGCCGTTTGCTGTAAAGGGCTTAATAAATACATTTAATTGATTGATAAACATCACCCGGCTTGGCTTGATGATTGGATTTGATAAAAAACCTGACCAATACCGTGATGAGATGGATCCCATAAAGAAAGGACATCTTTATCCATTTCATGTCCTCACGCTTCCAAAGGAAACAGGTGGTGTAGCACCTAGAATGTTTTATGCCATAGACCTACTGTTTGCAATCTCAATTTAATGGGGTACTGTGACAACCTAATTTCATTAGGCTATTTAACACAAGGTAGGAAAAAAAATTGCTCAACGGCGGGGGACCATGTCACTGATAAATCATTTGAGCAAACACCTGTGCCGTAAAATTAAAATAAGTGTTGAGTATAATAAGGCAATTTGTGAATGAACTGGTTCAGCATGACAGGTTATCACCGCTTCAGACAGCAAAAGCCCCCAGGGGGATTCAAATTAATAAGAGACATAAACTAATAGGCCTACTTCTCACAAGGAGTGTTAGGCCTACATAGCCTACACTATAAGAACAATGGTGAGTGTGAGTGATGAGACTGCTCTGCTTAAACATGGACAGTGTTTTGCTGGATGTGTTTGAGGCAGTGCCTCATTTATTTCATGAGTGACGTCACTCAAGTGAAACCACATCAGTCAGTGAGTCACGGCCGCTGACTTTCTATAATTTTTATTAAAAAATGTAAAAGCTGAATTTGCATGTTACAGTAGTAGCCTATAGGCTACATTTATTTTCGTCACTGTTCCGTTGCTGGTGACATGTTTAAGTTCATCCTGTCAGTAACGTGTTTAAAAAGAAGAGAACAAATGTTAGGGTACGTCAAGCAAACCAGTGAACACTTGCTCCTTATAAAAAGATGGAAACAGTTTCCACTTGAAACTGGAAAGTTCCCGGTGTATGAGCAAACGGAGGACACTGTTTATTTTCCCAAAGTAAAGCAGGGAAACTTCACGTAAGGCGACAGACCCGACTTTACGTTCAACAGGCTTTATTCCACTCAAACTACAGGAATACTAACGTTATAAACGTTTAACAACTATGGCCGCTATTTTCGTTAACACAGCTGCTCCCGCACATAACAACCGGTTAATATATTTGGATATTTGAGTTTAAGAAACTTTGGATAATTGTTTCCCAGGCCTCAATCCATGGATAAATCCCTCACAGCCCTTTGGAGTATATCAGAGGCCCTTCATTTAAATATAACACTACCGACTCACAGCGACTCGACTTTAATGACAGAAAACGCTTTGCTGACTATTAATTGAACCCTTGGAGCAAGTTTGCGCACTTTTCGCAACAGTTGTCAACTTTTCCTACCTGCACGGAGTCGGCGGCCATCTTGGTTTTCGCCTTTGAATCAAATCCTACGGGGAGAGAGGAGGGGAGGTGGAAGTCCAAAAACAAGCCTTGTTCTAAGTTTCCCTCTCTAGCGACTAAAATAATTGTTTATTCGGACCAAATCCTCGGTCATCTTGGGCACACGGGGCTTCCCATGTCGTCTTCACACTTCATTTACGCGGTCGCACCGTCCTAGAGGGGTCCCGCGGGGTGGACTGGCGGTCATAAATAAGAAAGCTGAAGCATAAATCTGTCCCAGAGCAGTTGGAGAAAGAGGCAGTGGTTACAGTGGTAGAGTCCGCCCAGAGGAGCTGCAGTGTTGCTGCTGCTGCTGGACACAAAACTCCATAACTAACTCTTATTATTATTATGTGGTTAAAATAAAGTAAAATTGTTGAAACATGAGCGCAAAACAAAGGGAAACCAAAATTAGGACTGCCCTTACATTATGCTGAATGGTAGCCTACCAGTGATGGAAGGAGTAGGCTGGTAGGCCCTTAGTAAACGTAGAAATACCCGTAGGCTTATGCAAAAATACTAAATATAAGTCAAATTTAAGGGTTCAGAATGTTACTGAAGTGAAATTATACTACAAATAAAAAATAATAGGCTAATTAAATTATATTTCTCGCACATGAAAGTAAAAGCAGTCAGACTGATCCTATCCAAAATGCCAAATAAAATACATAGCCTAGTAATAATTATTATTTTAATGCATTATAGCATACAGTAATAGGCCTTGTTGTTCAACATATAACTTCAACTGCTTACTGTTTGTGAGTTTATCCTAGTGTATCACAGATATTAAGCTGACCACATGTTTGTAGCCTATGTCTAATTTAATTTTCATTTAGCAAATATTAAGTAAAGATAACTGCCTGACTAGCAGAGCTACACTACAAAGAAAAGCTGCTATACATAATAAGAGTCCGTTTGTTTTTGAGTGGCTCAGGAGGAGCTGTGATGAAGAAGCCACAGGACAAACACTGATGTCTTCTCTGCTGGGGCCGATGCATGACATGTCACACCTCAGTGAAAAGACTTACTGCCGTGTTACATAACCCACACGGACGCAGTCATCACAAGCTATAGGCCTATAGGCCTATGTCTGGGCACTCCCTGTGCACTGGGATCCAGTGTCTCAGATAGTTATTGGAATGGACAACCACACAGGTCCCTCATTCATAAACTGAGCATTGTCCGCATGATAAAAGTGGCAAAGGCCTTGTTGGCTAGGCTTATGAATAACATGTTTGTGTTGAGATCCCTGATAAAGACTAAAGTCTTTTGTTTTTGTCTCCACAACAACACTGACTGAGGACAGGTGCTTCTGACAGGAAGTGACAGTTTTGTCTTTCACATATGGATCAATATGGTCTGTGAGTGATATCCACTCCCTGCACTTAACATATGCAGTGTTTGGTGTGGGAGGAAAGAACAGAGGCATGTTGTGTCTGTACCATCAGGTTAATAAGTTGTTCTAATATTATCTACCTTCATAAGAAACATGATGTGTTGTTTTGCCCTTCAGCAGTTTTGTTTCTACAGTTAAATGAGCAATATACTGATTAGTGTTGGCATTTTTACCCGTAATAAACATGATAATTAATGGGATGATTTGCACGTTTTATTGCCCCACAACATTGCAAAAATTCAGAAAAATCCTAATAAGCAGCATTGTGGTTTGATACCCTGACAGTAGAGGTGGCGTCCATGTTTGAGGTACATTGTTACACCAAATCCTGTGACCCCTTAGATTCCATGACCTGATTAGGATTTATGTGCCACTGCACATGTTTAATCATATATACTTTACAGACAATAAGCATACTTTTGTTTAAAAACTGCCACATTTTCACTTTTGTTGTGTATTGTTCTTTTTCTCACCTTTTTTATTGAAGGCCTTCCACAGCACAGTACTGTATATATATATATATATATATATATATATATATTTTAAAGATATTTTTTTGGCATTTTTATGCTTTATTGATAGTGTAGAGACAGAGTTGAAATGGGGCAGAGAGGGGAGTGACATGCAGAAAGCAACCGCGGGCTGGAATCGAACCCGGGTCCGCTGCTGGCTGAGGCCCATGGGGGGGACGCCCTACCAACTGAGCTAAGGGCGCCCCCTTAGTACTGTATATCATTTTGTCCAAAAAGCAGTTATTATAGCCTACATTATTGAAAATATTAAAAAAATTGTATCTACTCATTCTTTCTCATTGGAAAAATCTGTAAATGTTAAAATGTTTCATGTCAAAAGTCCTAAACAAAGATTTTTCTCACTTCACTGAAAAGTCCTTTGTCTTTGTGTGCCCGGCAGGGTTGGTGTTTCCATGTCACACCTCTGTAAGCGGCATATTAGACTTTGACTGGCTCTAAACTAACAGTGATGTCACAAAATCATGGTCTTACTGTACATGCACGTGTTAAGTTTCCCCCACTTCGGTAGATGAATGTGAAAACAGCCTTCTAGTGGCAAATGGATCATTCTGCTCACCAAAAGTCAAGCATCCAAAGTAAAGCAAGAAAAACAACAACCAATTTTTGAGATGTGAAGTTTGGGATGTTTGGACAGTTTTCTGTAAAAACATTAAAACAATAATAATAAAATAAAATAAATCACCATAGGGGTTAATGCTGAGCCCTAAGGACTCCTGGTCAAACTTTAAAGCTATAGTGCGTATCTTCTGTTGCCCCCATGAGGAATTCTGCATTATTACAACAACACTGTTGGCGCAGCTACATGAGGTAAGCCTTCGGTGTTCGCATGGATTTTATTACTTTTGCTATACGTCCAGGTTTTTTCTTAGCAGTAGAATCAACAACGAAAACATTTATTGGGCGCTTTTTGAGCTCCTGCACCAGTGTTCTGGTTTGACACCAGATTGTAAATACAGCCATACTGACAAATACAGAGAGATTAGTGGAGCTGATAGGATTGATCAACTTTGTGTCATCTTATTTGGCGATGGCTTGAATGTAACCGACATTCATTTATTTGAAAAAGTTTGGCACTAAAGCTTTGAGAAACAGTTTCTACCTTAGGATCCAAACTATGGGGGGACGCAATCATGTTTGCCTTGTTCAGGGGGCCAAAACCATCAACCAATAATTGTAAAATGATCTGAGATTAATGTGGATGAACCCAATATAGCTGATGACTGTCCAGGGATTATCTGAAAGCAGTGATAACAGTGAGTGGCATTCACATAAACTTCTCTCACTTCACATAACCATGTGTTAAAGCCTTCAAGTTTGAGAGCTTTCAAGTAATTCATTTGTTTTTTAGCAGAGAGACGAGAACATGTTGATAGCAGACGGTTTGGCTGGTCTAACAACTGGTGTAAAAAAATGATTCAGTAATTTGCATATTTAACTCACTGCAATGACTAAATCAAACACTGAAATAATACTCTGAGAGGATATGAAAAAGGATGGGAAAATGGATAAACAGTCGGAGGGAGCAGCAGACCTGGCAGCTCTTTATCTCCCTCTGCAGGATACCAGCCGTGAAATAATCCAGCTTTCATTTTCACAGCTTTATCTGTCTTCACCAAACCCCCTGCTCTGTTGCACCTGACGAGGTTGCACAAATTACATTCCCAAACTCACAGAGTAACGTTTAAAAAAAAATAATAATCTGTATACACACACACACACACACACACACACACACACACACACACACACACACACACACACACACACACACACACACACACACACACACACACACACACACACACACACACACACACACACACACACACACACACACACACACACACACACACACACACACACACACACACACACACACACACACACACACAGTATATTGTTTTTTAGTCAATCAAACAATGAAAACAGGAATGGGAGCCATGTTGTTTTTTTATGTTACATCTGACAAAGCTGCAACACAAAGAGAGCTGTGTAGAGAAGGCACAAAAAAACAGAGCGATACAACACAGTATGTCCTCAGATCAACGTTACTTACTAATTCTTTATATTTTAAATACTTCAGGAGTTGTGATGTGACAGTAGATCCAGTAGAAAAAAAATCAGTGCAGCTCTTCCAGGTGAAGCAATTTTTCTTCTTGCACATTCATGATGGGACGGTCTTCTTTTCCAACTTTTAGCTAGCAATTTATGAAGTGGAGATACAAAATTTAAACAGGCCAATACAAGCCCATTACAAACTCAATAAACCCAACCTTTGAGAAAAATGGATTAAAACTACAAAATCAATATATACAAAGTCATCACCAACCTCGCCGGAATCTTTTTTGTGGACAGCTGCAGAAAAAAAAAAATCTGATATTAAAAGGAATACTTTCTCATTTTGGGAAAAATGCATATTATTAATTTTCTTGCAGAGTTAGATGAGAAGATTGATACCACTAAATATAATGCTGCAGGCACGTAGCTTAGCATAAATGGATAAATAACCCATCTGGCTCTGACCAAAGGTAACAAAGCTCATCTACATGTTGTATTTTGGAAGTTTAATCCTTACAAAAACTGAAGTGAAAACACAAGGTTGCAGTGTTAGGGTTGGTACTGTGAAAGTGACAGGCTCCCCCTGTTTACAGTCTTTATGCTAAGCCAAGTTAGGTTGGCATCAATCTTCTTATCTCTTGAAAAGAGAACATGTTTGCATATTTCTAAAAATGTCAGAATATTCCTTCAAGCAGAAGAGGAACATATTAGCTGCCACCCATTATTAACTGCTTCTTCAATGTAAGGCCATGACAAAATCTGAACGCAGGCTCAAAAGTGAAATGAAAGAGGTTTAAAAAAAATTAACAAACTGATATAAATGCACACTAACTTTAAAAGGTTGTAACTGAATAAACAGGTTGAATTTTATACTGTAGCAATTCTGTCTGCGAATAAAACAGCCTGAAAATGTAGTAAATATTTACAGCAGCAGCAGCAGCAGCAGCAGCATCTTCACCTTAGTGCTCTTACACAATTCAATGATGTCATGTAATGGTTCCTTCATTACTGAGGAAAAGTCTCTGGGGCAAAGCTGCACGCTTAAAAGTCATCCAACTAAACACATCAAGTACAGTATAAAACATACGCACTTAAGCGCCAGTTAAGAGCCCATGGTCACGATGGACTTTGATTTGATAAAAACCTCAAAAGTTCCTTTTCAAGTCCAATTATACAGCACAGTAGTCAGTTTCTTACACATAAAATCTCTATTAGTTAGTAGTAGTGGTGCGGCATGGGGATGTTGATTCACCATGGAAAATAGCCACCGTCTTCACATACAAAAGACAACCATAGGAAAGAGTTCAAATACAACCAAACACAAACAAAAACAAAAACAGTACAGAGCTAGCGAAAATGTTTAGTCTGGATCGGAAGCCGGTCAGGAGGAGTCGAGGGGCCTGACCAGCTGTTGGGACAGGCCGTCTCCGGACATGTGACGGCACACAGGTCCCTCTGCGCTGACGACCTTTGAAATGAAAGTGAAAGGGAGTGGGGGGGATAGAGGGACTGCTGGGAACACAACATGCTGACGAAAGGCGACCTCCTCGTCCAGTTGGCTGGCACAGAGACGTGAGGAACAAAGCTGTCGCCGGAGTCGACAGGTGGACTTTATCTGTAGCTCCGTGTTCTTAACCACAAAGCAGCCACACAGTCACCAGTCGTCTATTGGTCTCGTTTTTCCTTCTCCTTTTAGCTCAGGCTGCACATCTCATCAGCCTAGAGCTCTGTGTCCTCTCCAAACCCATATATGCACACGTGTCTTTTTTAGTTTTTGGGGTAGATTTTCTCGTAGAAGAAGTTCTGTGCGAGCAGGTAGAGTTCCCCATCCTTTTCTCTGACGGCATGTGCCCTGACAAACTGGAACTGCTCCAGTGCAAACTCATAGAACTCGTTCTCCATCTTCCAGATGGCAGACTGCTGCAGCTTGGCGATGGACTCCTTAGTGGGCGGCTTCTTCTCGCTGGTCTTCCTGAGATGGGACTTCTTCCCTGTGGGGGAAAGAAAAGCGGTCATGAACTCTATGATTCTTCATTTACACACACACACACACACACACGCACACACAATCCATTTACTTTATTTCCTACGAGGTATTTTCTTTTTTGTTATTGTTGAAGTTGTAATGTTTACTGCATATCTAAAATTATTGTTACCATTAACAACCAACTCAAAGCTCCTTAACAGTAAATCTTTGTAATTATCAGTTTTGACTGATATTAACTGCAGGACCAACAGCAAAAGAGACTTGTAAGCCCTTTCTGCTCTAATAATCTAATCTACTTTTTAAAATCATAACTGACACATCCACACACAAAAGCGTCAAAGGAGCTAAAATGAAATACATTCACAAATGATTATGCAGTAAATATGAAATCCTTAATGCAATAGTTTGATATTGTTAGGAATGTACGGATTTACTTTCCTGCTGAGAGTAAGATGATACCGCTGGCGCTGTATCAATATCTGTATGGTAAATATGAAGCTACAGTTGGGGGCCCAATAAGCTGGAAACATTTGTTTTACATTTGTTCAACCTAAAAACAGAGTAAAAAAATCAAGTTGTTCTTTTAAAGAAGGTCAACATAGAGAGTTCTGTCATCAGAGGTTACCAGGCAACTAAGTGGAGCTACCATGATGTCACTGCACCAGGCCAACAGCATAACCTTGTCCAAAACGAAATAAACAGACTAAGATGAAAAGTGTTCACTATGGAGCTTTAAAGATGATAGCACATAGCTTCCCACAGCGGTTTTTCTCTATTTCCAATCTTTATGCAAAGCTATTGCTGACTTTAGCTTCGGATTTAGTGGACATACGTGAGAGTTGTATCAATTTTCTTATCTACAGTCATATGAAAAAGTTTGGGAACCCCTCTCAGCCGGCATTATAATTGACTCTGCTTTCACAAAAAAAAATATAAAAGTGGTATGTCATTAATTTACCAGGAACAGCTAAGTACTGGGATGTTTTCCAAACAAAGATTTTTTGAAAAGCAGTATTTGGTTGTATGAAATAAAATAAAATGTGAAAAACTGGCTGTGCAAAAATGTGGGTACCCTTGTGGTTTTGTTGATTTCAATGCCTGTAACAGCATGTAAAACTGATGACTTTAAACACAAAGTTGGTTGGATTATGTTGTTAAGCCTTGAACCTCATAGAAATGTCTGTTTAATCATGAGAAAATGTATTTTAGGTGCCTAAATGCAAGTTGCACTTCTCTTTGACTCTCTGCTGAAGTGAGACAGAATGGGATCATCAAAACAGCTCACAAAATATCTGAAAAACAAAGATTGTTTATTGTCATGGTTTAGGGGAAGGCTACAAGAAGCTTTCCCAAAGGTTTCAATTGTCAATTTCGACTGTAGGGAACGTTGTCAGGAAATGGAAGGACACAGGCACAGTGGCAGTTAAACCCAGGCATGGCATACCAAGAAAAAAACAGGAGCGGCATAGGTGGAGGATTGTGAGAATGGTTGCACACAACCCACAGATCACCTCCAAAGACCTGCAAGAACATCTGGCTGCAGATTGTGTATCTGTACATCGTTCAACAATTCAGCGCAATTTGCACCAAAACGTCTGCTTTTTATAAAGACCAAATAACTTATTTTTTGTCTCATCAGTCCAAAGCATTTTCTTCCAATATGAATCTGGCTTGTCTAAATGAGCTTTTGCATACTCCATGCAACTGTATCTGTGGCGTGGGCGCAGAAAGGGCTTCCTTCTCATCACCTGGCCATACAGATGTTTTGGTGCAAATTGCACTGAATTGTTGAACCATGTACAGATACACAATCTGCAGCCAGATGTTCTTGCAGGTCTTTGGAGGTGATCTTTGGGTTGTGTGCAACCATTCTCACAATCCGCCGCATATACCGCTCTTGTACTTTTCTTGGTCTGCTAGACCTGGGTTTAACTGCAACTGTGCCTGTGTCCTTCCAGTCCCTGACAACGTTCCTTATAGTAGAAATTGACAATTGAAACCTTTGGGAAAGCTTCTTGTAGCCTTCCCCTAAACCATGATAATGAATAATCTTTGTTTTTAAGATCTTTTGGGAGCAGTTGTGATGATCCCATTCTGTCTCACTTCAGCAGAGAGTCAAAGAGAAGTGCAGCTTGCATTTAGGCACCTAAAATACATTTTCTCATGATTAAACAGACATTTCTATGAGGTTCAAGGCTTAACAACATAATCCAACCAACTTTGTGTTTAAATTCATCAGTTTTACATGCTGTTACAGGCATTAAAATCAACAAAACCACAAGGGTACCCATATTTTTGCACAGCCAGTTTTTCACATTTTATTTTATTTCATACAACCAAATACTGCTTTTCAAAAAATCCTTGTTTGGAAAACATCCCAGTACTTAGCTGTTCCTGGTAAATTAAAGACATACCACTTTTATATTTTTTTTGTGAAAGCAGAGTCAATTATAATGCCGGCTGAGAGGGGTTCCCAAACTTTTTCATATGATTGTAACTCTCAGAAAAAAAAAACGCCTGATTAACTTGAGTACTTGGGTTTTTTATCTGCTGCTAAAAATGATGAACATTTTATTTGAGTCATGGCGGCATCTATATCACTGTCAGATTGAATTCTTCCATGCGTTCCATTACTCATTCTGGCTGCACTCATTGCATCTAATCTGTAACTACATCAGTGCGAGGCATGAGTGCATATTGATCACCATACAATTCTCGGGGGAGCAATTCAAACCGCTTATGTGCGGCCACAGCTCACGCACACAATTTAGCATTGCAATGTAAGTGAACCATTAAGCTGCCTTTCAGTATATCATATTGGTGAGGGGGAACAAAAAAATATTTGCAAGGCAACAGCCAAGGCAGCAGACATTTAGTAGTACCCGTTTTGTACAGCTCGGTGGCTCCTTTGAAGAAGCGTGGCAGAGCTGCCTCCAGCATCATGACAAAGTCCTCCAGCTCTTCCGTGACTCCCACCAGCATGTATTCATTCACCAAGTTATACTTGGCCTGCTCCAGAGCCCAATGGCTGCCCACGTTCCTGCACAGAGAAGATCAATGCTCTTTGTAATTTTTTTTTGGTTTTCTAAGCATTTTACCAAAATAGTGACAACCCTGCTGGATGTAAAACGATCGCAGCAATTGCAACAAAAAAAATGGAGGAGGAGGCAAAGAAGAGATCGGAAGGTACAAAGACAGCAGACAGGAAAAGTGATGGAGATGTGAATAGTGAATGAAGACGATTGAGACAACATCTAATGGATGAAAGAGAAAGGCAGGCAGGAGCAGGAAAAGTCTGTGTTGTCATTGTCAGGAAATTAAATAATAAGGGAGGGAGTAGATAATGTTAACTTATAAAGTAATTATTTGGCAAACACGGCACTAGAGGACTGGCAGCAACATCACAGTTTGTCTACAGTATTTATCTAAAGTTTTCAAGGGGCCTTCCACTACTTTAATATACTGCTAGTGCACCAGCGGTAACTAAATCCAAGGCACTCTGAGCCTAGGTCGGTAAACCGCTGCAGGAGGAGGATAGATGGTTCAAAGATGGAGGGCAGAGTCAAGGAGAGATTATGGAGAGCAATGAGTGAGGACAGAGGGAGAGAAAGAGTGAGAGAGAGATAAAGAGAAAGAGATTGATACAGATCATCATGTAGAGAGAGCGGATCAAGGCTGAGAGAGCTATCAGAGACCTTGAAAAGATGAGTGTAGCAGAAATGATAGAAAAGGACTCAGAGGTCTATTGGTGCATTCTGAAACAACACTGATAAAGTATCCTTCCTGAACTCTATGAACTGCCCGAGATGAGGAGAGATTATGTCGGCGATACTCTATGTTTTGTTAATTCCGACAAATCCAATTTAAAAAAACAAAATCAACAGTGAGTTAGTCCGTTTCTAAACAACTTTCCAACACACACTCGATGTGCTATCAAACCCCACGTTAGTCATTCATAGTTCTTTAACCCTTAAATAGTCACAGAAATCATGTTTCACTCAGTCATTTCCAAAAAACAGCTGAGCACTGCAGTTTTTTATGAAACATTATAAAAATGGAAGTATGTATTGCATCTGTTAAGGAGAGTTTTCAGTCATGGATTAAAATAAATGTTATGCACCGGTGAGAATTTAATGCCCCAAAGTGGTGTGTATAGGATTGACTTAAAATAACAGCATCTTTGTTCATTGCAATGAAGGAAAAAGTCGAAAAGTGCAATTGCTGCGGTTATAATTTCTAAAAAAAAACAGCAGAGGTATGACGCAACTATGATGCAAAAATGAGCTAATTCAAGCTTTCTTCCTGTCATTTCAAATATCAGTACAAGAATACAAGAGAACCTAAAAGATTAAAATGTCTGACTCAGTGTTGGCTGAATAGGGTAGATCGTCATCCGTTTAATTACTTACCAGCACTCAGAGTAGTGACCACAGAAAAAGGGAATCTGGAGCCAGAGCTTCTCAGGGGCACAGTCTGAGCCGCCGGCTGATACACATTCATCAAACGTCTGTAACACAAACGCAGTGTAAAAAACACTTGTCAAATGAGTTAAAGGATCAAGGACATTAAAACAACAGTCAAATGACCTAATGTACAATGAAAGAGCTTTTACTTATTGTCATCATTCCTACTGTTCTTTCAATTAAGATCACGTTCATGGGACGAGTCTAATACAAGAGACAAAATCCACTTCTTTTTCCATGCAGCAATGCTATCTGAAGACTATAAATTGCTTCAAAAATCGGAATTCAGTGACCTTGTTTTTAGTACAAGAATCCCGCTTTGTTTTACTATTCCTCCATGTAGCTTATCAAGAAACTGTGTAGGAAAACAAAAACAGGTAATTTTGTACTAAAAATGTTGTTACTATACAGACTTTGAAAACATTTCAGCACGGAACAAGGACTGCAGATTTTGTCCCACAACACTTTGATTTAAATTGCATTAAGAAAGGAATTTTAATAGTCTCAATGTTCAAATTGTTTTACAGGCTGACTTAAAAAGTTATGAACCTTTCATTAAGTAATGGGAGTATTTATGGATTTTAACCTTCTTGTCTCCTTGTTTCCTGCGTCTCAAGCCGGGCCGGTAGTCGTCCCCGAAACGCAAAAAGTAATAATATGACACCAGCCTTTCAATGGGGTCCCGGATCACGTTTATGTAGATAGGCTTCCTCTTCACCCCAAACCTTAGAGAAAATGACAATGTCACTGGGATACAATACTCCACAGGATTTAAATCCAACTCTTAAAATAAGATGAGAATTAGCAGAGTTAGCGGATTAAGGAGCTCTTTAAGCAGCTTTTTCTGTTTAAACATACTGAGGCTAGAGGATGAGCTGTGTCACTACGTTACAGTGTATTAGAGAAAAACTGGAAATGACCACAAGGTGGAGTTACGTGCACAAATCCATAGCAGAGGGAGTGAATTGCTTCTTACAGTGTTACCACATTACAAGACAATTTCAACACAATATATTTACTTGGTGAAGTCCAGGAAGGAGACGTGTCCGTGGTAGAAAGCCGGCTTCATTTCCCTCCACTCAGTCACGTTCTTTACAAACCGCACCTGTACCAAATGGCGATTATCATTACAATAGACCAAATGCTCTTTTACCTATA
This sequence comes from Ammodytes marinus, assembly GCF_949987685.1. Lineage (NCBI taxonomy): Eukaryota > Metazoa > Chordata > Actinopteri > Uranoscopiformes > Ammodytidae > Ammodytes > Ammodytes marinus. The sequence goes on along the minus strand of NC_137213.1, from coordinate 17,786,010 downwards.
CACAGTTTACCAAATTGTGAAAAAGGCTTGATTATCAAGAACTTGAAAAGTGGAATTTGTATGAAAGGTGGAGTCAGCAATTCTGGAGAAAGCCTGTTGTCAAAATCACTTTGTTAGAATCCGTGAATATCTCCTCACGATCCGCTACATGTCCATACTATCTGTGCGCTGAAAAAAATATCCAGTGTTAATATACTCTGTAAACAGCCATGTTGCTAGCTACAGTGGCCTCCTTTGTTTACTTTGGCTGTGCATTAAAACCCGATTTCTTTTTCAGTGCACACACAGTACAGACAGGTAGCAGAGCACGAGGAGTAATTCACTGAAATTTGACTAAAAAAATAGATTTTATACAGCAAGCATTGTCCAAAATAGCTGACTCCACCTTTAATAAACTTGTGAGATGCAACTTGTGGCTCTTACCTGGTCCTGTATGGACATGACCGGGTTGTTCTTGGTGGTGTTGATGTGCAGCACGTGGTAGTGGTTCTTGCCACACAGGTCGTAGGCGATGTTGGTGAAGGAGGTGCTGGCCGTCTTCGGCACGCGGTTGTAGATGATGACGAGGTCGTCTTCACTCTGGGACAGGGACGAGGCCGACGTGTCCCGCTCCCTCAGGCCGTCCTGTGTGTGCCGTTGCTCGATCTCTCGCACCTCGTGTCTGGCAATGGCTCGTTCTGCAAAAGGGACGACAGGGGAAGTTTAATGCCCTGTGAGTCCTGGACAGTGGTATGTATGGTGATCATTATTTTTTTATTGATAATGATACCATTATCGAGATTCTTTATCCAAGTCATTATCAATACCACTGGATACTTTTTTCATTATTTGTTTATAAGACAAAGTGACAATACATTTTTGAAAGAACTGGTATTGCTTTTATTGCTAATAAGATGATTTGAGGCTCATGATAGGACGTTAAACAGGCTGTAACTCCATCTTTACTATCTTTTTATATCACTGGGAACAATTAGTATAGTTATAGGACCTATGGGACTCGATAGCAGTATCGATAAGCTCATACGTTATTGATTTTCAGGTTTTGAAAAAAGCTGCACCAGGTCCTTCATAGAACCTGGTTTCAATCCCCATCCCTTATGGTGTGCCCAGGGGGCTGCAGAAGGGGCAACCACCCCTGCCCTTTTTGGTCAGAGTGCCTATAGTGGCCCTTTTTTAAATCTTTATTCCATTGTATTTAACCACTGTCTCTTATGGGACTTCCACAGTTGCCCTTAGGTCATACAAGGGGCATTTGAGCGGCTCAGGTGCCCATCTGGTGTGACCTTAGGGCAAAAGAATAAGGCCGTTTCTTCTACATCAGGGGAGCATTAGACGTGTGCCTCACCAAGTTCAGCAAAAACTAATATTCACCCCAATATCTTGGGGCTGTCCGCATGCAGACATGGGCCCCCCGACCTTCATTGGGCCCATAGATAGTATATAAAATTGGGCCACACATTTGTTGACATGGAGTTGGTGCCCTTTCTAAAAATGTTTGCCACCGCCACTTGGAGAGTCTATGCACACCCTGGTTCGACATATTACTACACTGTGTTCCAAATTATTATGCAAATTGGAATTAAGTGTCATAAACATTGAATTTTTTGCATTTAATTTAAACTCATGGATGGTATCGTGTCTCAGGGCACTGTGGATCATTGAAATCAATCTCAGACACCTGTGATAATCAGTTTGCTAAGTAAGCCCAATCAAAGGAAATCTACTTAACAAGGACGTTCCACATTATTAAGCAGGCCACAGGTTTCAAGCAATATGGGAAAGAAAAAGGACCTCTCTGCTGCCTAAAAGCGTCAAATAGTGCAATACCTTGGACAAGGTATGAAAATGAAAACATTAGATATTTCACGAAAACTTAAGTGTGATCATAATACTGTGAAGAGATTTGTGGCTGATTCAGAGCACAGACGGGTTCGTTCGGATAAAGGTAATATGAGGAAGGTTTCTGCCAGACAAATTCATCGGAATAGGAGAGCAGCTGCTAAAATGCCATCACAAAGCAGCAGACAGGTATTTGAAGCTTCTGGTGCCTCTGGAGTCCCGCAAACCTCAAGGTGTAGGATCCAGAAGTTTGCAGTTGTGCATAAACCTATTATTCGGCCACCCCTAAACAATGATCACAAGCTGAAACGGTTGCAGTGGGCTCAGGAATACATGAAGACTCATCTTCAAACAGTCTTGTTTACTGATGAGTGCCGTGCAACCCTGGATGGTCGGATGGATGGAGTAGTGGATGGTTGGTGAATGGCCACAATGTCCCAACAAGGCTGCGATGTCAGACAGGAGGTGGTGGAGTCATGTTTTGGGCTGGAATAATGGGGAGAGAGCTGGTAGGCCCCTTTGCGAAAGTGATATCAAATAAGGGGTCCTATGTTAACATGTAACTTGGCCTGTTAAGATGTTTTTGATTGAAATAGCTTTTGATTTCACTAAATATGACCTCCTAATGCTGCAAATTCAACAAATGACCATTTTAGTTGTTTACAACCTATAAAATGTTTTGAAACTCTATTGTGCATAATAATTTGGAACAGTGCATTTGGATTTTTTTTAATTTTTTTAAAAAAATACTTTTATTATTGGGAGGTTTGTTCAATAAAATTTGAAATATACTCAAACGGTTGATGACTTGAAAATTATACTGACTGTGATTTGCATCGACTATTTAGGAAAATCTTGGAAAATCTAATTTGCCTTATAATTTGGAACGCAGTGTAAGGTAGTGTTTTGTTCTTATGTTTTTAGGAGCAAAAAATGACCTTCAGCTAGTAACAGATTAAAGAAAGCCAAGGAGCTACAGGAGTGCTGCTTTAGAGCTGAACCTGACCTCTGAAAGTATAACACACTTAAATATTGTATAGTGCACACAATTTAAACTCTGTAGGTTCCAAATCCCTTCTTTGTTTATACACTGGTTAATGTTAATATACCTCAAAACCGTGCTAAAATAGCACTCGGCTCATATTTGAAACCCCTGCTACACTTTAAAACCCACACAAACACCTTCAAAAAAAGTCTGTCCTTGTCCGAGGTAATCCCACTGCATTAGATACGTAGGCTAAGTATAACTTAATTAAAAATGGATTTCCATTTCAGTTGAACATGGTCTTTTTTGGAGGGCTGATAACAGAAACTTATTTCCTGCTTCACACAAAGGATCAAGGATAATGTCAAACAGAAATATTAGTTCATCATTTCTGTGAGCAGCCTATTTCACACTGCGCCACGACCCTTCTTATTCGCCCATCAGATTTCGACTTTAATCTCCCTACCTTTACCATCACCGTCCTCATCTAAACACACAGTGAAGAGTCAGTGATTCTTGAGAAGCGGGACAAAAGACAGTCTTGCAATAGTAACTGCTGTTATGTTTAAAAATAACTAGAACTGCAAGCAGTTATGAACGGGGGCCAAGCCTCTGACGCAACTCGGGACCCCGAGTGTCTTCGACCGCGGCCGCTCACTTCACAGAATCTGGGGATGTAACATTTTTGAATGTGGGAGTTCGGTTTTGGGAGACAGGCTCTGATAAGTGTTGCAGTTTTATACTATTTTACATTAAAAATCTTGAATGTCCGGCGTCACAACCATGATGTCATACAATTTCTGAAGAAGTTATTTGAAATTTTTCGATTATTTTATTTTCCTTAAGTAGTTTATACTAGCACCAACCGAACATCAAAAGAAAAACCAAATGGCTACTAGATAAACTCCATTTGTTTTGTTTAAGAAACATTAAATGTGTCAACACCGTCAAATGTCAACTCCGTCAGATTTCCTGTCTGACGGTGGTGACAGGCCAATGACAGTGTTGACATCCAATGTGAAGGCATCATATTTGGGTGGTTTTCAAGTTATTATAATAATATTAAATAAACAAATAGGGTTTAGTTTTTCTAATACTGTATTTATGGAAACTCTCACAATCTTCTTTTGTCATGGATTATTCTTTAAAAAGTACAGGATGATATACAAAATGAGGCGATTTGGTGTGAGTCAGTTAGAGCAAGTCTGATTGAGAGACTGTAATGTGAACCTTGAATTAACACTCAACCAATAATATTCTGTTATAAAATCACTGTAATTGATTATTTCTATGTATTTGATGGTTAAAATGAGTACATCCAGGTTTGTCACCTCCGTCAGATATGTCAACTCCATAAGATATACTTGTCATCTCCATAAGATATGCTTGTCAACTCCGTCAGATATGTGTCCACTCCGTCAGATTTATATTATTTTAATAATATTGCATAATGATATTTCATAGTTGTTGAGGAATGATTGGTCATATGTGAAGGTAAAAAGACCATTTTGATAAAAATGATAAAAGCTGGGAGGTTGTGTCAAAGAGTAGCTCAGTAGCTTAGTATATATTGGATACATACATGTCATTTAATTTGCCTAAACATAGGGTTTCTATTTTTTCAACATTGCACCCAGTTTTGTGCCACTTCTCAAGAATCACTGGAGTCTGTGTGCTCTGGTTTTAGATCAAATATAACATACTGTTTTGTGGCCAAGTATATCTTTGTGTGTGTCTGACAGACCCTAGATTCACCCTGCGTTCCAAATCACTTTTGCATTTGGATGCATTAGGCCGGGAATCCGGGAATTTCTGGCATATTGCATTTGACATGCATGTATCGGGGACATCCTAAATCTTTTTCTGGCATACTAAATAGTATGGAAGTATTGGGTATTGGAACAAAGTGATAGTCTTAAGTGATTTATCGGACCTAGGTTCTTCTCCTGCTCAGAAAAGCATCATGTTACAAGGTTGAAAAGGTGAAGAGCAAGAGGGTGAAACAGGCAAAGGGTTAAAGGCTGGAGTTAAACGGTGAGGTTGCAGTTACTTGATCGCTAACTGGACGTTTACAGGACATCAATACAGTATAGATAAGTAGGGCAGAGAGATGTATATGTGTGTGTGTGTGTGTGTGTGTGTGTGTGTGTGTGTGTGTGTGTGTGTGTGAATATGTGTGTTTGTGTATGTGTGTTCGGATCTGCAGCTTGAAGCTGGAGAAAACCCAGACCTCTGAATAGATTCAACACAAAAAAGCCCGGGCCTTTGTCACCCTCCAGCTTTTCTTCGTCTGAATTTACCTCAGATTGACTAGTGTTGACAATGCCTCAGAGTGCTCCGCAGGCAGGAAGGATGGAGCGTGTGTGTGTGTGTGTGTTTGTCAGGAGGGAAAAACACACAACGCTGGAGCGCCTAATACCCGTGGGAGCCCTCAGTGGAGCCATGGAGCTCCTAGAGCCCTGCCCATTGCCCATGTGCTGAGACACTGTTACAGCCTGGACTGGCCTGGCCGGCTGTTAGAGGCTGCCACTTGGCTACAGACAGAAGCCAATTAAGATGTCATCCGTGATTCCTCTCCTTCATACACACACATATAGAACAACACACACTGAACTACTCTCTCGCTGCCCCCTCTCCTAACCCCTTCCTGCAGCAGCTGTTAGTGTCCCACTCCCCCAAAGTTGGATCTGGTTACGGACAGAGCCGCACTGCTTCCTACAACGCTCGCTCAACTGGTCACTCTGGTCCCACAGCCAGGTGGTTGTAATGGCTGAAGGCTGTCAGCGTGCACAACAACGGTAAATGGAGACATTCGCTCATGCGTCCGTCCAAAGCATGCACCGGCCAACAACAACAGCCATAACAGTTGCCATGTTGGAACTTTATCGCTCGTGCTCAAATGTCCTTTCAGGATTATTTCTGTGATGGTGTGTGTACGGCAAAGGGAGACCATTCGGAAAAGCAGAACACGTGACAATGCGAGTCATAAATATTAGGAGCCTTCAGTCTGTTACTGTGTACAAGTTGTCTGAAGGACTGCTTCACAGTCCCAAAGGCCACCAAAACATATTTTCTCAATGAGCTACTTAGAAAGAGTGATGGGTTTTACAGGAACAAAATATTTCATGCCAAAGTTAGAACAGTTGTGTTTATTTCACACATAATAATCCTCTATCATTTATTGTATTGTGCTTTCCTCACTAGTTGTCACATACCTCTGTGCACCAATTGAGATTTAGCAATTATTTAAACTTAAATCTGATGACAGCCGTGGTGGGGCTCTTTACGTTGCAGTACCACTGTCTTTTATATCTGATCAAACCAATCCCTCATAGTCTGATTTATTAAGAGTTTATACTCACAGACTCAACTAATCTGCTTCAGGAGGTCTTCAGTGTTTTTATCAAAAAGCTGAGACCCACTGTGTTATATACTGAGTTAGTGTTGCACCCCGGAACCTTTGGACCGACTCCTGTGTACCCCGCCGTTGGGTTATTGTGTTTGCTCCACCTGCATGTCTCTGTACGTTTGGCTACTATGCTGTGAGCATTGGTTTCAGTAAAGACCCAAAACTGAGTACAAGTGTGCGTGCATTATTGCCCTCGGGTTACCACACTTTTGGCGACGAGGATTAAAACATCGATGACGGAGTAACGTTAGTGTCGAAGAAGAAGTTCCGTGTGACTTTTAGCTTGCAGCATGGCTACTACCACGGTCGGTGTGTCAGGGCAACTGGTGATCAGGGTAGCTGGTGGCATTTGCAGATGTTTCGTAGGCGTGTCTAGTTAGGACCCCTTGTCTAAAAACCCGGAAATAAACCTATTCAAAACATCGTCTCTCTCTGGTCTCTCTTTGCATTCATTTATCGATTTATTTTAAAACATGATGCTATAAACCGTTTGCAGGATCATTACCTTTGGTCCCAAAGTACATATACAATTTGTTGTCTTCTGCGCGGGGGGAAAGAAAACTAATTCGTGGCGGAGTCGAACCAGCGATCTCATCTACTCATTCATAATAAACTACACAGGCCGAATTTTACACGGTGCGCCACTAAGTCGGACGAAGTTGCACGGTGCTAGTATTGCCATATTTACATAGGCAAATAATGAAGTATAAAAGTACAATTGTCAAATATGAGCAAATTGCAGAATAGTGTAGTACAAATAAACGGTCCAAAATGTAGGCTACAACGTGTTTCTTTGACTAATCCTTGTCTGTTTGCATCTGTATATTTCTCCCATCTTTGACGGACATTATCTCAACATTAGGCCTAGTTATTTTCTTTTTCGATAACATTCACTTGTACACCTCAAATTCTTAGCACTATTCTGGAGTTTATTAGGCCTACAGAATAATTCTTTATGTTGTTAGTTGTATGATTTATGATACATTTATTCTGGAAATAGGCTACATGTAGCCTAGAAAATGCATGTATAAAGGCCTATAGCAAAGTTGAATATCCATTCAAACATTTCTGTAAAAATTGTAATACATAAAATCTATTTTTTTAATCTAAGTAATCAACTGGCAACGTTTTATGATGATCTATTATTTACCCTTTTCACATAGGCTACAGTGTTTCAAATCAAAGTTCAAATATGCAATACAAGCTCTGTAGAGACGAGCATCACAAAAGAAAAGACAACAACAATGATCATTAAAACGAGATTTTATTGAACACAAGCAGTGCAGAAATAGTGTCAGTAAAAGAACAGTAGGCTACTCCCAGTGTGGTAGAACTTCCACAGACTGCACGCAGAAACTCAAGCACTCTAGATCCACTCCACAGTGTCCAGCAAAACGTCTGAATTAAACTCAAATATTAGACTTGTGTCTTATGCTTTCACCTCTCTCTGCACCTACCTCTACCTGGCTCACCTACAGTATCTCCTGCACATCATTTCCTACTAGCACCACTGTTTACGCTCACCTGTTCACTCACACAGACTAATAAATAGGCCTACAACAAAGCAAAATAACAGATACAGGCCTACATGAACCACACTGTCACTGTCATTACAAATATAGGCTACTCCTCAAACAAAAATACACACCTCAATGCGCACTACTGTCAGTAAGCAAACAGAAAGAATATCAACACTCCGTCGCGTCGTAGGCTATGCCTAACTGTCACCATATCTCGCTTCAACTATCGCTCTCCGAACCCCTTAAACCATATGATTAAAACCCACAAATGTGTAAAATAGCATCCTTTTAAGAAAGACTGCACGCCCCTGATCATTTGTTTTCTACACTTACCTAGTCTCTCAAAGCCAGACCAAACTACAGCAAGTAACAATAGCCTACTATCATTCAATCTTCATACTCGAATTTGACCATGTAGGCTAAAATCTACATTGGTTCTAAGCAATGACTGTGGTTCCGAGTAGTGAATAACACATTGTAGTGATGATGGAAATACCATCGTATTTCAGACGTTTTTCTAAGTGTAATCACAAATTAAACTGGTTCTATCACACTTAGCCACAGCTAACACAGCCAACCTCACGCTTAACTTGTGACACAAATATCTTACCCGTGGCTACATTTCACTAAAAAGCTGAATGGAAGAATAATCCCAGACCCTTCTCAAGTATATCCGAATATAGCGATATAGGCTATGTCCAACTTTTTAAAACTGACGAGAACATCTTGTATTCAACCACACACAGCCTATCAACTTATTTACGTTTGAGTTATTTTCACAAGGCATCGACACAGTCACCTACATGCTCCTAGCTGTCACCAGATAACCCAACAAATAAACCAGGAATAGTTCGTCTATGTCGCATTCATTTGTCGGTTTATTTTTAAAACATCATGATAAGTTTATTTCAGTCACATAACCAAAGTAGACAACATGAACAATAGGACGTATTCAGTACGAAATTATAATTACAAGAAAAGTATCCTGTGCGTGCCGATGTGCTGTCACAAATTAATCTGATCGCCACGATTTGCCCCAAAACCAACAACTGACTCCAAACTTCGTGCTGTTACGCACATGTGTGACATAAATCTTACCTCACACTGTTCCACTAACAAGCTGTAGGCTATGGAAGTCTAAATATTAAGTAGATCGGATATGTAGGCATAATCATTTCACGTTTGCGGGCATCGAGTCTGCTGTCACCAGTTGCCCTGATCTGGATGATTACATTTGCCCCCAACCAAAAAAGAAAAATAATTAGTATCTGTCAGATTCGAACCACCAACCTCATATCTATCTCGACTACTCGGTGTCAGAATTTTATCAGTACGCCACTAGTTTGGTGAACAACGTCTGTGCTAGTTTGTTATTATCACCATTTAAAAAAATAATAATAATAAAAAAAAAACTCATGTCAAATGAGCGAATTGCAGTTCTATGTCCACCTCGACTAACTAGCCTACGTAGGCTACAATAGCAAAATGCTGCTGTTTTCCTTATACATTGACAATAGTGTAATGTGATATCAGTCACATCATCGATAGGCTCCGAGTATTGAAAAACACATTAGTGATGATATGAAAACGGTATGAAACACGGTAGTACAGATCATTCACAAGTTAAACTGATATCACAGTAAACCCCAGCTAGCACACACCTCCACGCTTCAATGGTTACACACAAATAGCTTACCACAAACAACATTTCACTAAAAGCGTATGGACAAATACTCACCAATCCTTCTGAAGTAGGCTATGCCTAGGCCTAAATCTGAATAATAGCGTTAAATGTACAATTTAAAACTGACAAGGCATCGACAGTCTAGCTCCATATCCTCCCAAGCCTGTCACCACCAGATAATCCAACACATGAACCAGGACTAGGTCTCTATGTCGCATTCATTTGTCGGTTTATTTTAAAACATCATGATAAAAACAGTTTTCAGTCACATAGCCTACCCAAAGTATGCCATACGCACAGTAGGATGTATTCAGTAGCCTACGAAAGAAAAAAGAAAAGTCTACCACGCAACGCGTTAGTTTTCTGAATTTACTGTCCTCCGATTTTCAAACTGAGAGTCATACAATCTGGACGGGTTCCGAGTAATGTATAGTGATGAGTGGGAAACATAGGTGATGCATATTAAATACGATCGGTGGTATTTGTTGATGTGCTATCACGAACTAATCTGGTCGTGTCAGGGCAACTGGTGATCGGCCACCACAGCCAACAGCTGGCTCGAAGCTTCGTGCTGGTTACGCACACTGTGACACAAATCTTACCTCAAATTGTATATTCCACTCAAAGGCTATGGAAGTGTAAACCGATATTGAGTAGATTGGATTCTTACGGCCAACATGAACATATTAAACATTTGACGTTTACGGGTTTTTGATCAGGCATCTACGTAGCTACCGCCACCAGCTACCCTGATCACCAGCTGCCCTGACACATCGGCACGCTCAGTGAATTCGTCGAGCTGGATGGTGACTGGATTGAATATGTCGAGAGACTGGAGCACTTTTTCCTGGCGAATAACATTAAGGAGGTCGAAAGGAAAAGATCGATTCTCCTCAGTGCGTGCGGTGCCAAGACGTACAAGTTGATACGAAATTTAGCAACGCCACGGAAGCCAGGCGAATTGTCATTCAAAGACTTGGTGAAGCTGGTGCAAGAGCATCACAACCCCAGGCCGTCAGTGATTGTTCAGCGCTTCAAGTTCCACACACATTCACGCAAAGCTGGAGTTTCAGTTGCTGCATTCGTGGCGGAGCTGAGACAACTGTCGGAATATTGTGAGTTTGGACCGGTGCTTGACGACATGCTACGGGACAGGTTAGTCTGTGGTATCAACAATGACAGCATTCAGCGCCGATTGCTAGGTGAAGTCACGCTAACTTTCAAGAAAGCGCTGGAGATTGCTCATGCAATGGAAACGGCAGCTATCAACTCTAAAGACATTCAAGCAGCTAACGCCAGTGTGCCACAGGGCGCCGTTAACCGTCTGTTTAATGAAGGGAGAGGCAAGCCGATGAAGTCAGTTGAGTGTTACCGCTGTGGGGGAGCGCATCTTGCTAATGACTGTGGTTTTAAAGATGCCGCTTGCCATAACTGCCAGAAAAAAGGGCACATAGCCAAGAAGTGCAGAGGTGCTAAAAAGCCATGGAAAAAGGAGTGGGAAGAGTCAAAACCCCAAATGGAAACGCATCATGTGCAAAGTGAAGAGCCGGAGGAGCAGTGTTCATTTAACATGTTTAATATGGACCTGAGTGAACCCCGGGCAGACCCGATCTGCGCAACGCTGCAAATAAACGGAAAACAGCTGACGATGGAGGTGGACACGGGTGCCTCAGTTTCGGTGATAAGTCAAACCACCTACTCCAGGTTGTGGTGCTCTGGAAAAGCGCCTGCTTTAAGGAAGACTAACATCAGACTGAGACAATACACCGGTGAGTGCATTCCTCTACTGGGAGCTATAGAAGTAGATGTGATGTATGAAGGCCAGTCAGCTAAAGTGAAGCTGTTAGTGGTAGACGGGGAGGGACCTAGTCTGATTGGAAGGGACCTCCTAAAGAAAATCCGCCTCAATTGGGGGGAAATCATGCACATGAGAGTGGTTGGAGACATCCTATCAAAGTATGCAGACGTTTTTAAGGATGAGCTTGGCACCCTCCGCGGCACAACAGTGAAGTTAACCGTGGACCCCAACGCAAAACCACGTTTTTGTAAACCACGCACGGTGCCATACGCCATGAAGGCTAAGGTGGAAGCAGAGTTGGACAGGCTGCAGCGGTCAGGTGTTATTGAACCTGTGGAGTTCTCTGACTGGGCAGCCCCGATTGTGCCTGTGCTGAAAGAGGATGGTGCGGTGCGGGTATGTGGTGATTACAAAATGACAATTAACCAAGCCTCACAACTTGACACATATCCCTTGCCACGAGTTGAGGATTTGTTCGCCACACTGGCAGGAGGACAAACGTTTACAAAACTGGACATGAGTCACGCGTACCAACAGCTGTTGCTGGATGAGGACTCTAAACAGTATGTGACCATCAACACCCACAAGGGACTGTTTAAGTACAACCGCCTGGTTTTCGGCGTCGCGTCCAGCCCAGCCATTTTTCAACGCACCATGGACAACCTCCTGCAGAACATTCCCCATGTCGCTGTCTACCTAGACGACATTTTGGTGTCAGGTAAAACAGAAGAGGAGCATCTGCAGAACCTCGACCAGGTGCTAAAGAGAATGAAGGAGGCCGGGCTGCGTTTAAAACGCAGTAAATGTGTTTTTCAGGCTTCAAGTGTCACCTACCTGGGTCACAGGATTTCCGCTCAGGGTCTTTCCCCCATGACAGAGAAGGTGAGGGCGATAAAGGAAGCTCCTTCTCCAAAGAATGTGGCTGAGCTCAGGTCATTCTTGGGCTTAGTGAACTATTACGGGAAGTTCTTGCCTGAGCTCTCCACTGTGCTCGCCCCCCTCTATCAGCTGCTGCACAAAGACTGTTCCTGGAATTGGCAGCAAGCTCAACAGACAGCTTTCCAGCAGGTAAAAGAACTGTTGCACTCAGCAACACTACTCGTGCACTTTGACCCGGACAAAGACGTTGTCTTATCCTGTGATGCATCGCCCTACGGCGTGGGGGCGGTCCTATCGCACTGTATGGAGGACGGAGATGAAAAACCTATTGGGTACGTGTCTCGCACTCTCACATCAGCAGAAAAGGGTTACTCTCAGCTAGAGAAAGAGGGGCTAGCTGTAGTTTTTGCTGTGAAACGGTTCCACCAGTACCTGTATGGTCGCCCATTTACCATTTTTACCGACCATAAGCCCTTGCTGGGCCTGTTTAGTGAGACTAAGGGTATTTCACCCATGGCGTCAGCAAGAGTGCAGCGCTGGGCATTAACTTTGTCAGCGTATCAGTATCACATTGTGTATAAAGCAGGAAGTGAAAATGCAAATGCAGACGCATTCAGCCGTCTTCCCCTCCCAGAGTCACCAAGCCAAACTGACCTACTTCCAGAGACTGTGTTTTTGTTAGACAGACTGTCTGACTCTCCGGTGACAGCAAAGCAAATCAAACAGTGGACTGAAAGAGACCCGGTGCTGTCACAAGTAAAGAGATGGCTATTGCAGGGCTGGCCAGTATCAGTTGAGCAGGAGGAGCTCAAGCCCTATGTCAAGCGTCAGCTGGAGCTAAGTGTGCTGGATGGCTGTATCCTCTGGGGCTCCAGGGTGATTATTCCACCTGCGGGACGGGCTCAGATAATGGAAGTGCTGCATGAAGCTCACCCCGGGGTGTCGAGGATGAAGAGCCTCGCCAGGTCGTTTGTGTGGTGGCCTGGGATGGACGGTGCTTTGGAAGAAAAGGTAAAAGCATGTTCACAGTGTCAAAGTAACCAGAAGATGCCCGCACCTGCGCCTCTCCACCCATGGGAGTGGCCGGCACGTCCGTGGTCCAGGCTCCACCTGGATTTCGCTGGTCCGTTTATGGGCCACATGTTCCTGGTGCTGATGGACGCTCATTCAAAGTGGATGGAAGCACACATCATGTCAAATATCACAGCCCCAGTTACCACTGACACACTCAGAAGCATCTTTGCCACCCACGGGCTACCAGATACGGTTGTCAGTGACAACGGGCCCACTTTCACAAGTGAAGTTTTCAAAGAGTTTGTGGAGAAAAATGGAATCCGACATATCCTGACTGCACCATACCATCCTGCTTCCAACGGTTTAGCAGAACGTGCTGTTGAGACACTGAAAGATGGACTGCGGAAAATGACAGGGCACACGCTGGAGACTAAGCTGGCACGTTTCTTATTCCAGTATCGGATTACTCCACACACAACCACTGGTTTGCCTCCAGCAGAGATGTTGCTAGGGAGAAAGCCCAAATCTCATCTGGACCTCCTTCGCCCGGATGTAGGAGCAAAAGTTGCCCGATCACAGGAGAACCAAAAAGTGAGACGGGACCAACATGCAAAGGAGCGGCTGTTACAGCAGGGGGACTGTGTGTATGTCAAGAACTTTGCCAGCGGCTCAAAGTGGCTGCCAGGAGTTATTCACCGCCAGTCTGGTCCAGTTTCTTTTGTGGTTGACTTGTTGGACGGCAGGCAGGTTCGCAGGCACCAAGATCACGTGCGTGTCCGCACTGATGCAGAGGAGAAGGGGTCTCAGAGTGTTTCGCACAAGGACGGTGTGAGTAGCTCTATGGACGGTGTTGCACCTGTGTGCATTGATGGACTGTTGCTGCCCCCTGATGGACTGTCTGAGCAAACTGCCTCACCTGCCCCTGCCCCAATTCCTCCCAGTGCAGCACAGTCTGTTACCCAGTCTGTGGACTCTCCTGTTGCACCAAGAAGGTCAGAGAGGCAACACAAGCCTCCAGAGAGACTGAACTTTTAAACTAACAAAAAAAATGTTGTGCATTACCGGATGTTGTTGATTGCCTGTTGTTAGAATTCTAAAGTTGGAATGTGAATTTAAGTTAGTTTTAGTGCAATATAATTTCTGTACTTTATAAGGGGACATACATGCAATTTCAGTTTGTTTGGGTAACCGTATTATAAGTGTTTACTTAAAGGGGGAGAAGTGTTATATACTGAGTTAGTGTTGCACCCCGGAACCTTTGGACCGACTCCTGTGTACCCCGCCGTTGGGTTATTGTGTTTGCTCCACCTGCATGTCTCTGTACGTTTGGCTACTATGCTGTGAGCATTGGTTTCAGTAAAGACCCAAAACTGAGTACAAGTGTGCGTGCATTATTGCCCTCGGGTTACCACACACTGCACACCATCTACCTAGCACTACACAGCTGACATTTGGGGAATATAGTGAAGCATTATGCAGTTGAAGAGCCAGATAAAAAACAGCAGCAAAAAACAATGTGTTTTTTTCAGACAGTGTCCCTGTTACTTTGGATAATCTACAGACCTCGCTGTCAACAGTTTTGACAGGAACAACTTTCCATTGAAGAAGTACTCACAGTGAAAACTGTTGACAGCAAGCTCTGGGGATTATCTAGACCTAATGGGGACTTTGTTTCTGCTGTTGAGCATTTTAAATAAATTGTTTTAACACTGAGCGGCACCACACAATTAAGGCCATACAAAGACCCAGACAAAGATCAGTATGGAACATTTTCATCTTGTCCATACTTTGAACAGCTGACATCCTTAGGGCCAAACAGGGGAACATCATCATGTAAGCATTATTTTTGATTCGCTATGGCCTTCAACACACATCTGAAAGCGTTTGTGTAGCTCAAGCTTTGAGAGGAAGGCTGCCACTCTCTCAGTTTTTTTTCCATAGGAGGTGGGAGAGAGTGAGAAAAGACCAGAGGAGCTACTGTGTCCCTTAACTACAATGTCCTGAACTATGAAACAGGGGCCCTGAAACCACTTGTCTAAAAGGCATGGGTTTTTTGTGGCAAATTTCCAACAACAAACAAGGAGGCGAAGCGGGCACGGAGAGGGGCTTCTTGGGCTTTGTAGTAGACGCCCTATTCATTGCGAGACTGAATACACTTGGCACAAACCTCCATATCAGAGGGCGCCACACACACACAAACTTAAGCTTAGCGCTCCCTTCTGAGGTCATTTAATTAGAGAACAAAAGCCTGAATTACTATGGCCACACAGCGGGCCTCCTTTCATTCCACATTTCTGCGGTTTCCTCTCCCTCAAGCCGTCTCCGTGCATTAAAAGCTAATTATGAACCGTGAAGCCAACACGGGTCTTAAACGTAGTGACAACTACAAGCCTATTACTCTGAGTTTCATTCAAAGTGAGCGACAAGAGGAAGACAGAGCCCCTGTAGTTCAACATATTTACTGAAGCAATTTTGCGGCTGATTACAGGCGAGCATTTGAAATCATCATTCAGGGTCGCCCGCCAGATCTGCAAAATGTGACAGGTCGTCTTGTATTATTGCTATCACGTCAGATCTGATGGGATAATAAAAGTGAGGGAGTAAAGATGATCCTTCCTCCGAATGGCTCATAAATCCATCATCACTCTGATCCGCCAGTCGGAGCCCTCTCCCTCTTTCGGCTTTCCCCTGAGAGAGCTAGCCCCTCCAACCAAAGCCTTGGGGCTAGGAGGGTAATAGAGATTGGCTATCAGCAGCAGACTGAGTGTACGGCTTGTATGGTTTTGCTTGGATGCCGGTGGATTGCAAAATCAATGGAGGATGACAGGAAAGAGATCTAGGTTGCTGCTGTATAAAAATCGAGTTAGTCGTCTACTGCTGCTGCTTCTTGTGCCGTTTCTCCTACTTTTTTCTATGAAGACTTGGAGACACTGCTGTTTTGCTGTCCGGATGAGGGGGGCGGGGAGGGGGGGGATGGGGTTGTGTCACCACTGCAGCACTCCCCAACATTGCAACAACACTAAACGGTGCACTCCCAAATTCCTAATTATTCTAATTCAGTCTTTGGATCTGTTTAGCAGAAAGTGGACTATTAGTAGGAAAGTCAGGTTGACTAGGAGGCTACCAGCAGAACCTTCAATGTCTCTGTAATTTAACTTATGGAATATGAGGAATATGAGATATGTGATGGTGTGAGGGGAGTCTGTCCTGCAGCTGCAGATAACTTTAAACAAAAAAAAAAAAAGGTAGACATGATGATATGATTTAATTTTATTCCAGACACAGAGAGAAAACGGTCCATAATACAAAAAATCGAGACAGATCAATGAGACAGCTTTTAAAATGATTGTGAAGGTGCTAGGTGGTACATTCAAACTCCTTCAGGGCTTTCAAACAAGCCTAGTTTGACAGTCGGAAGAAAGACAGACTGAACCCAAGCACACTGAACTTCCTTCAAACTAAACACTAATATGTTATGCTCCGCGAAGTATTCACAAAGAAAGAGAAGACGGATATACATTGGAGTTAAAGTGTGATTGTTTTAGTGCTTTTTGCTGAAGCTGAGGCATATTTCCCCACTGACTTTGACACACAAGTGTGACATTGACGCTCAATGAAGGGTCTCATTCAGTCCTCCACAGTACAGCTGGGGGAGAGGGAAGGGGGGGTTTATGGGAGAGAAGATGAGGCAAGGGAGACTAGTACAAGGGCTGTGTTAGAGTCAGACAAAAAATGTTGTCAGACAATCTGATCTGGGTTTATAACAGCCAGGACAGGGATGGAATAACCTGTAAGGGGGCCCATCATAAAGGTTTGTTGATGGGCTTCTACTGACCTCCTCCCCACCTCTGGTCCTCTGTGTATTGTATATGTATTGTGTCATATGATAGCTTCATTATAAAGATGTGAGAACCAGAGACAACACTGTACAATCAGTTCAGTGAATCTAATACATTCGGGGTTCCAGTGGGTCTGAGGCACTGGGGCAGTTCTCTTCGATAGGTTGGTAATCCAGCCGTGTGAGGTACTAAAAGCATGACACCAAATGACAAGCAGCAAAAATAATACAATAGTGTCTTGTCTATGGGAAGGTCTGGGGAGCGGCAATCCGTTTGGTCCTCTCGATTCATCATAAAAGCTAGAAAATCTAGTTGGGAATGCTAGAAATGGTGCTTAACAATATATCAAAGCCAGACCGCATTATGAGCAAGAGAAGGGCTCCACTATTAAAATTCAAGTCAACAGATGCACCCAGCGAGGTGAAGTCATGAAAAAAGATAAAAATGTCTGGCTACATTGCCGATTCTCGTAAATAAGAAGCTCCACGGGGACGTGATATTTCCTGTCCCGGATTTGGCACTGCTGCTTCGCAAGGCTTCATAAATACAAGCCCAAGACTTTTTCATTGTTATGACTTTCACGGTCGTTCTGCTTTTACTAGAAGGCGCAGAAGGGAGCAGGAAAAGGTGAGGAAAATACAGAGGGGAGGGAGGCACTGGGGCCAGCGTGCTGTTTAGGTCACGAGCCACAATGCCAGATTCTTGAGCGAGGCACTGACACCACCCTCCAGAGAGATTAAATTAGGCACACAAGAACTTAAAAAAAGGTCATGTTTCCTGAGATGCCCGGAAATTGCTATTTTTCTCAACAATGAGGTGGCGTGTTGAAGACAAGCCTCTTTTTGTTAGAGCGTGCCGACAAAGCATTCCTCACACATGGAGGAGAGACAAAACTCGGCCTTGTCAGCGCTGACAGGCAACACTGTACAGACGGTTTAAAGTGGTTAAGTGGGTTTGGGTCTTGGGACCAAAATTACTCAATTGAGTGTCATTGAGCTGGAAGAACACCAGAAACTTCAGAAGGGACTTTTGTTTGGGGAGAAGGAAAATATGAAGCCTCTGTTCAAGATGGGGGGTGCTTTTTGCTCTGTGGGGTTCATGAACTACAGATGACAACGATCTGGTCAACTTACCGCAAGGGTACACTAAATAAGCTCCAGCCACATTTTCAATTTCTTGTCTACATGCAAGCCATGTCCCCAACACTAATGATAACAATCAGATAGATAGATAGATAGATAGATAGATAGAAATGATAATCACCATGGTTCAAACTGCCACTCTCAACCCCCATATGTCTTTTGATCAATCAAAGCCCCTCAGTGCTGTCTAACAGGTGAGCCAATAACATCTGGGCAAAAAACAGGCAAGGTAAAGGGGGCCACATGCTGTCTGCTTCGTCATAAAACTGCCAGTCAGGTGAGATTATGGGGCAATTTACCCACATGTCAGATCTCATCGTTCCCTTGACAGGTTGTGGAAAGGGCGGGGGGGGGGGGGGGGGTGAGGGGGTCTGGGAGGTAGAAGCAATTGATTGGAACAGATCTCTTCTTGGCACAGATTGTCAATGACTAAGCATTGGGAATTAGCCAATATTTTCAGATGCATTGCTTTGGGCTTTCAAAGGAAGGAGAAAATATCTGGGTAATTCTCTTCAAGAGAAGGGCTATAAAACGCATTTGTTAGAGGACTAGAAACCACGACCGCCTCACAAACACTGCAGTAAAATCTGAGAGAGAGTAAAAGCGGGAGGAACTTGCGATGCCAAAAATGACAGTTGCTGAATGTGAAGAGGTTGGCACTGAAATACAACTTTCAGCTTTGTTCAGAGAATATATGCTGATATAACAACAAACAATGTTTGCATAACAGCACAGATTTGGTAGCGATAAGCTACAGCCCAGATATCCGATGTTCCCTTTAGCCTCTCTGTCTTGAAACGGGTAATTAATAATGCATATATAGGAGTCGGGGGAAAACTCCACACTCTATTAGACAGAGCAGACGACAGCTATTCATAGGTTTAATGAGGAGGTGCAGGGATAGGTAACACCGCAGACACTGTGTCCCACACACAAACATGCTACAGAGTGAG
The DNA here is from genome assembly GCF_949987685.1 of Ammodytes marinus. NCBI lineage: Eukaryota > Metazoa > Chordata > Actinopteri > Uranoscopiformes > Ammodytidae > Ammodytes > Ammodytes marinus. The sequence continues at coordinate 17,766,948 of NC_137213.1, read as the reverse complement.
AGAACAGAGTTAAACAGAACATCTCTGCGATGTCACCAGCTCAACGCATAATCACTTCATCTCTGCAGGCTAATATTAGGGCTGGCCCGAATGCCATTTTTCAGGCTTCGAATATTTGTTGGTTTTTCCGAGCGAATATTCGAATATTTGTTCCAGAAAAACACACCATCAAAAACAACATAAAAAAAAAATAAAAAAAAACATTAATAATCCCTATATACTCCCTGGAACCGATTTTGACAGTATCTGCATATTTTGTTGAAGATTTACGCGCTCGGAGGTGAAGTAATGGATGCGATAGGACACTTAGTGATGTAATATCCTCCTAAATGAGCAATACTACTACTACTACTACAATATTACTAACTTTTATATCCAAATATAAAATTATTTGATGACATTATATTGCAGTACTAGCTTCTTGCAAAATTTTTTTAAAAAAAAAACCCCCAAAAAACGAAGCTCCGAATACTAATTTAAGCTCCGAATACTAATTTTTCGAACGAGTCTTCGAATAATTCGGGCCAGCCCTAGCTAATATGTGCGGCTTTCATCTTTTAAAGTTCTCTGCTTCTCCTCTCGCGTCTCATTATACTCAGTCAGCACACTATGCAGGCCTGTTGTACTGTGTTCGCCACCAGAGGATCCTTGTGATAGGATGAACAGGTCCCACTTATCTCTCGAGGATTTTGGGTTATATTGAGTACATATTTGCTACCAATGCTCTTTTTTTCTTCTCATCAATTTAAAATAACGGGTCACATAAGGCTGCAAAATACCTCTATGTTTTATAAGATGTATTTCTCTACACCATGGAGCCAGCAATATTAAAGGGGGGTGCCAGGTTCCACAGGTTTTTCTCCTTTTCCTCTAAAAAGGAGGGTGGTGGTAGGGTTGTGCCGGATTAAGAAGGTTTTCTTCTTATTTCTTAAAAAGGATGTCTGTGTGTGAAGCCTAGTTTGGTTTAACAGTTAACTTAGTTTTACATTTTACCCAACACTACTTTTTCCCTCATTTAGCTGGACGTCCAGCAGATCACTGATCTTGTGATGTTGCAATATTTTGAACTAGACCGTTTGCAGGTGTTGGGGAGTACGACTGAACACTTGAAAAAAAGTTGCATGAATTACGTTTAAAGATGTCACTTGGGTCATCTTTTGTTGGCGACTAAAGCGTTTGAAAAAAAAAATTAACTGGAGGCGTAGAGTCAGAAATAGGCGAGCTACCTGACATCTGTAACCTGCTCTCCACTCGACACTAGCAGCTCTAGACCAGTACATTAGCCACAACAAACATAACACAGCTGGTCGTAGTGCATTGTGGGTAATATAGGCGGCAGGTTTTGACAAAAAGGACACATGGAGGCCGACCTACCCATGAATGGTGGAGCTTTTTGTTAATTTATATTTATGCAATACTCCAAGACTTCTTGATTTATGAGTCATTTGCTAGTTTAATATAAATGTATGCACAAACAGTATATCACTCAAATCAATGTGAATTTGATACAAGCAATGAGAAGACGTCACCATGGGCTCTTGGAAATGTGGTAAGCATTTTCAGAATCTTCTGACGTTTTAATGGTCCAAACGATTGATCGATTTATCTGTAAAGTAATTGGCAGACTAATCAGTGATGAAAATAATTGTTAGTTGCAACCTTAATAATAATATTTTTGAATCTGGAGCAGATTCAAATGATGTTGTTCTAGAAAGATTAGAAAACTACATTTACATTTTTTTTCACAACAGCTACAAAGACACAGCATTTTGTCTTTGATAATTCACGTCTGGCCGATATCCAATCAGTTTAATGAGGTCAGAAACGTCAGCAATACTAATCAAATCAAATCAAATCAATTTTATTTGTATAGCCCAGAATCACAAATTTGCATTTGCCTCAGTGGGCTTCACATTGCATACAATAGGACACAGTCAAACAGTATAACATAATATATAAATAAAAATAGTGTGGATGCATGAGGACTTCCGATGCTGAGGGGGGACCAGATCCTCGCCGTCTCGCCTCAACCAGAGACAAAACCAATGAGTAAACAAAAGAACATTAAGCGAAACACAGCGGCCCGACCGACCCGCTGGTCCGGATGTGCCCGGCCAATGAAGCAAAGCCGGGGGCAACAGGCAAAAGGGCGTAATGCATCCGCCGCAGCCACCGGCATGCCCATGCCCAGACCCAGGGCCAGCCACAGTAGCACCGAAGCCAGGCAGCAAAACACAGACGCTCACAGCAACGCCTCAGAGCGGACTGCCAGGCAGGGAAAGGTGAATAAAAATATTTAAAAAAGTTAAAAGCAGTTAAAAACGATCAAAGCAACCCATGTCTAAACGATTAAAAACAGTCAAAAACACCACCCACCACCCATCAGTGCACCAATGACACAAGCAGCACCCGATGCCCCCCCCACCTGACGGTCCAGAGAGCAATAGCACGCCGCCGCAGCAGACGCCTGCGACCACCGCCCGACGACGCCACGCCCCCGGCCATCCCCAGCCCCGAGCACACGAGGGACAGCGGCAGGCACACCGCCACCCACATGCCCCGACCCCGGCCCCACCCCATTAACCAAACGGGTTTCTAATTAAAAGTTAACTCAAAGAGATAAGTCTTCAGTCTCGATTTGAACACCTCAATAGACTCAGATTGTCTGATCTGTATCGGGAGTGTGTTCCACAATGAAGGAGCTCGATGGGAGAAGACCCTTCTGCCGGCAGTCTTATTGACTCTGGGGACAGACAGGAGCTCTTTATTAATAGACCGTAATGCCCGTGACGGTGCATACAGTGTGACCAGGTCTGACAGATATGTCGGTGCAAGCCCATATAATGCCTTGTTAAAAGCAGCACCTTAAAGTCTGATCTGACATGGATGGGGAGCCAGTGCAGCGAGGCTAAAATGGGGGTGATGTGATCAAATTTTCTAGTTCTAGTCAATATTCTGCATCAGCCATGGACAGACTGGATCGTATTTTGGATACGTTTTTCGTAGGTGGAAAAACGCAATTTTAGTCATTTCTTTGATGTGTTGATCACAGGACAGGTTGGAATCGAATTTAACACCAAGGATTCTTACTGTTAAGCTTTGCGAGATAACGCAGTTGTCGGAATTAATAATAAATTGCTCAAGATGATTTCTAATGTGCGCAGGGCCGATTAATAGTAATTCAGTTTTTTCTGAATTCAGGAGAAGAAAGTTTTGCGACATCCAGCTTTTAACAGCAGATAAGCAAGCCTCTAAATTTATGATTTGGGTACCATCATTGACTTTGACCGGGACATAGAGCTGAGTATCGTCCGGGTAGCAATGAAAGTTGACCCCGAAGCTACGAATAATTTGACCTATGGGTGATATGTACAAAGAGAACAGCAGTGGTCCGAGAACAGAACCTTGAGGTACTCCATATTTCACTTCGGTGAAAATGGATGTTATGTTGTTGTAAGAGACACACTGAGTTCTGCCGGATAGGTATGATTTCAACCAGGCATGGGCTATTCCTGTAACGCCAAACAGGTTTTTCAGACGATCCAGGAGTATGACGTGGTCGATTGTGTCGAACGCTGCACTGAGGTCCAACAGTAGCAGAACTGAGGCCGTCATCAACAGACTGTTGTTTACTACTTTGGTGAGTGCGGTTTCGGTAGAGTGACGTGCCCTGAAGGCAGATTGAAATGGTTCTAATAGGTGATTACTAGTCAGGTGATCAGAGAGCTGCTGCGCCACTACTCGTTCTAGTATTTTGGATACAAAAGGCAAATTTGACACTGGACGATAATTATTTAATTCATCTGGATCCAGGTTTGGTTTTTTAAGAAGGGGTTTCACCACAGCAGCCTTGAAGGTAGTGGGAACAGTACCAGTCATGAGTGAGAGGTTGACAACATCCTGTATTGTAGGACCCAGGGTTTGCCAGAGTTCCTTGAACAGTTTTGCAGTTAGGGGATCAAGGAGGCAGGTAGTTGGTTTCGAGTTTCTGACTATTTGGGTAAGTGTTTCATACATGACAGGCTCGAAGGTATTAAATAAGACGATGTTACCAGTACACGCAGCTACATTGCAGTTCATTGTTCCAGTTGAAGTGATTTGGTTTCTAATATTTGTAATTTTACTATTGAAATAGTCTATGAAATTTTGCGCAGTGTGGACTGAGCCATTTAACGATTGCGTTTTTTTTGTAAATTTGGCAACGGTGTCAAATAGAAATTTAGGATTACTCTTATTCCTATGAATGAGAGAAGAGTAGTAGGCCGATTTTGCTATATTGAGAGCACGTTTGTACGTTGAAACACTCTCTCTCCAAGGCCGATAAGTGGACTCCTGCTTCGATTTCCTCCATCTTTGTTCCAGTCTCCTGCAGTCCTTTTTCAGGGCACGAGTGTCATCGTTAAACCAGGGAGAAGTCCTCGTTTTTCGTCTGGTTTTTGTGGAGAGAGGTGCCAATGAATCCAGAAGGATAGAGAAGGTTGAGTTCAGAGCATCTGTCAGACTATCGACAGACTCGGTCACAGGTGCTAAAGAGGCCAGGACTATGGGAAGTTGTTCCCTTAAGGTTGTTACTGTTGTCGTACCAATATGGCGACTGGTTACTACCGCTCCAACATCACCGCTAGGGCAGTCCAGGGCAATCCAGTGTATGGGAGTGGTGCGTGATCCGAGGCAGGACAAGATAGATACTGACACCAGTCTAATAGACAAAACAGAACGAAACAAAACACTAAAATCAATCAACCTTGTGTGTAGCATTACTGACTGAGCCCAAAGTCGATGCAAAGTGTTTGAGAACAAACATGAACCATAGAAGGAGAGAAAGAGATGCAGACATATACAAATCTACTGATCCTCACTCAGTAGGGGGACAGTCTGAGTGTGGGAGCTGAATGTAACCCAGACACTTCATTAATACGCTGCGCACACACACACATACACACAAAACACAGTTGTTTCTTGCCCTGTACTTATTTGTATTCTGCCTAATTAACTTTCATTTGGATTTCAGGCTGCTAACACCACTCGCCACACTGAGGAGACGGAAAAACAAATGCTGAGAGACAGCAGAAAGAAAGAGAGAGAGACACAGAACGAAAGGAAGAGAGAGAGAGCAAAGGTGGCATGGACAGGGTTTAAAGAGGTGAGGTCTTCAGAAGAACCTTAAACAGTTGTTCCCCATGTTACAGGAAAAACAAGGTAAAGCCAAGAGGAACAAGGTTGAACCAGGGCCTGAGGAAGAAGAAGTTTGACCACCTTCCGCCCTTATCCCGCTACACGCTGAGGAAATTGGTTGTAAGAATGTTGCAGGGGTGCTTTCATAGTTGCTTTTCCCCTGCTCAAAGGGGCTTATGATTTAAACAAGCCGGGGCTTTGAATATTTCTGTGTCGCGATGAAAATTAAATCATCTTTTTCATTTCACCCCCCCCCCCCGTCCTCTCTTCATCCTCCTCCTTTTGCTTGCACCTTCTTTCCCAAAGCCAGCATTCTTATTTCAGGCGCTCATCCAACAAGGTTTGGCGAAACACAAGAGGATTAGAATATCACGAAAAAGGAAACTCGGCACGCAAATAAAATAAGTTGTTTACAGCTTTTGATAAAGAAAGAGCTGAATGAGAGTACAGTTATAGTTATAATCATGAAAGAGGTTTCATTAGCCAGTCACCCTCTGTCAGAAGAGGAGCAGAACGGTACCGGAGAGAAAAAGAAACACTGCCAACTCTGCAGAGGAGGAGGAAACTGACACCTGCTGTCACGTCTTTACAACCACAGGCTATCATCTGTCCAAAAACACACAGACTTTGACTACTATGAGCCCCAGTGAGCCTAAATTTGATTTAGCAGCTTTTCTCATCATTAAAATACGGTGTGGAGAGTGGAAAACTGATTAAATCTGAGACCAAACGAAAAGACACATGGACTTCGCACATAAAGGATCAGTGTTCAATCGGAGCATCTCTGCTGCTGAGACACGTCTTTTCTTCAACTGAATAATATGTCATCAGTCAGCACTCCATTTTCCCCCCACAAGTTCAAGTTGATAGACGCCACACGCCACTGGATTACAGGAATGGTGGTTTGTTCCCCCACCTCCCGATGGTAAACTTGCACACTGCGTGATGGCTGCTGCCATCGATGTATGAATTTGTGTGAATGAGGCAAAAACAATGGAAAGCTCTTTGAGTTTGGAGAAAATCAGTGAAGAGAGTCCATTCACCATTTATGTCAAACAGTGACACAGGAATAGGTGGAGGCCAACTGAGGGGGAGTGATGGGTGATATTGGAGCTAAGGTGTTCCTCTAGAACGGCCTCCAATTACATCCAGGTTGTGAAACCGTCCATAACACCCCGGTTAGCCTGTCTGTCATCCCTGCTACGCCAGCAAACACGGCGGCCGGCTCCGGTTGCTGCTGCACGTGCCACTTTGCAGGATCACATTGGACAAAGTACGCGCCAGGGGCCATAAATCCTCTGCTCTAATCAAAGCCTTCTTCAAACAATACAGTAAAAGGCCGGCATGACTATAAGCGCTCTTCCTCTCCAAATCCCTCCCCTCCTACACCCAAGCCCCCCATCTCCGCTGTGGGCTCTCGTCCATTAGCCGCTCCAATGGCATGTTTCAGAGAGTGACTGAGCAGGCATGCAGGTCCAGGCGACACACGTTACCAGATGCCAACGTGTAGAGTGAAAGCAAATGACTCATGCACCTCTTATAAACCTTGGGAGAAGCAAAAAACAAGAGATGTATGGTGTCAGATAGAGTTCAAAAGGGAATCTGAAGGGTTTACACACTAAAAGGATAAGACGACAAATAGGGGAAGAAATACTGGTCACCCATTTGAAAGGTGGAGTGAAGCCATTCTAGAGAATGCTTGTTGTCAAAAGCACTTTCTCAAAATCAGTGAATATCTCCTCAGGATCCGCTACCTGTCCGTACTGTTTGTGCGCTTCAAAAGAAAATCTGGTGTTAATAGACAATTTAGGCTCTGTAAACTGGAATGTAAACAAAGGGGACTATAGGCCCTTTGTTTTGAAAACAAGCGTTCTACAGAATCACTTACTCCACCTTTAAGAGGTAGAGGTTTTGCACCTGGGAGTTGTAGAATAGATAGGGGGGTCAGTCCAGTTGGGTGCCTCTGATGTGTCGACAATAAGATTGAAAAAGGAAGTCCCTGTTAGCTGTTGATTTGTTTGCCACCAGACAAACAGTTGAGATATTTGTACGAGTGTGAAAAGGAAGCAGGCAGATGCTCAGTTCCATAAAATCAATAAAAGTGGAATTTCAAAAACCAACTGCAGCTCAAGGTCTTATCACATCAGGGTGAAGGATGAGCAGCAGCAGGGGTTTGAGCAGCAGCGGGGCAAGCTGGAGGGTATCAAGTGGTCCAATTAAAGTCCATTCAGCGTGCGCATGAGGACAGACTAGCCATGCCTGACCAATGTCCTTCCAAGAGCAAATTCATGACCAGATCCCAGGTCCCTCACCGGCGGAGCCTGAGGGTGGGCTCGAGGGTGTTGCGAGTGCCTGGCATGACAATTAAATGTCGAATTCAAAACCCAAGTCAGGCTGCGGCGACAAATGAATCCCGAAAAAGTCTTGCGTCAGCTCTGCAAACCGCCTGAGGATGAGCTTATGCCATGCTTCTTCTGCATTCAACATAGTCTCTAGTCCCTCTTAAAGCTCGTCACAGAAGCCGCCAGTGTCTGGAACTAAACGTCAACACGCAACAGATGGAAATTGAATTCCTTTAATCAGGGTGAGTAACAGCCAGCAGATAAAAGTCTGAAGGGGGGTGTGTGGGTTTGTCTCTGAATATCTGTTCTGGTAGGTGACAGAGCCCTCCAAAAAGCCTGCAGGGGACAGAGGTCACAAGGTGACAGTTTTATAACCAATGTTTCTATTTAGGAAGCTCTCAATGTACCATTGACGCCCTTTAGAATCAACCATCTATTGCTATGACGTCTGATTTTTTTTGTGGCATTTTCAAGCTTTATTTGATAGTACAGAGTTGAGATGGGGAGACAGAGAGAGAGGGGGGATGAAATGCAGTAAAGGTACATGGGTCGGATTCGAACCAGAGACCACTGCAACGAGGCCTGAGCCAATATGGTACGCGCTCTATCCACTACGCCACCGTAGCCCTGTAGAGACAGAGTTGAAATGGGGCAGAGAGGGGAGTGACATGCAGAGAACGACCGTGGGCTGGAATCGAACCCGGGTCCGCTGCTGGCCGAGGCCCATGGGGGGGGAACACCCTACCAACTGAGCTAAAGGCGCCCCTTGACAGATTTTTTAAGCATCAAAAAGGGTAGAAAGGCTACACAAAAGCTTGGAGGTTTATAAATATTCTCCCGGAGGAAATAAGTCCAGCATTGGCTTGAATCTATAAAAGCAAGGTAGCAAGGAGAGATGTTAGGCAAACAATGATGCACTCAACTGTGTAATAGCATGCTTTCACTGAGAAAAATATGGGAATCATAAAAGCTTTTTTTAACTTCTGCGAGTGAGTGGCAATGGTATCAATTCAAAATTATTGTGTTTTATCATCTTTACTGAGCTTAATCTTACATCTTGAGTTTGACTTAATCAGCTGTGCACCTCAGGAGACAATCAGTGCAAAAATGAAACTGCACATAGAAAAGATAAACAGAGAAAATCATATTGAAATAAATTTCACAAGACACATGTCCACATGATCCCAAATTATTCAACCAGGCTTTTCATAATACGACAATACACTGTACAAACAGTCCATCCATCCATTAATTTATCCATCCATACTCTTGACCCATCTGGCAGGAGTGTCGGTGAGCAGCCGGGGAGAAACACTGTCAGAATGATGGATTAAGCCCACAGCAGGACACACAGCTGCTATCGCCATGATTGTAATATAGGAGACTTCTCTGAAACATTGGGACAAAATTGGGAGCCGTCTAATAGGGAAAATGATTCAAATGTGTGTCAGACAACACCGTATCCTACGCTGTGAGGAGAGGGTGCTGGTCACCCACGTGAAGTTAATTGTGAGTGTGTGAAAACCCCGATACGAGGGAAGGTGACATACAGAGCAGAGAGTCATTCCCAGAGATGTGATTTTGGACACCACCTGTCTTTGTTATGGTTGTTACACTGGTTTTAATTGTGGCACAGATGGACCTGCAGCAGGTGTACCTGGGTAATGTGACCCGCTCTGTGGCCGTCTGTCAGCATTGTGCCCGTGAAAGCCTCCGTCACAATTATTTGGCTATGCAGCACATACTTCAAATCTGCAGTATACAGACGACTGCGCGGTCCAGCCATCCATCAGAGTTCTTTTTGCCAAGTCAACAGATTCTCTTGGTGGTGGGAAGTCGGGGGGGAAAGGCCTCTCAGGTTGAGTTTCAGCATCGGGAGAGTCTGTGTGTGCAGGAGTTTGGATTTTCCCTTTACAGCAGCAGTAAACCATGTCGCAGGCCAATACAGCCATCTATACCCCCAAGCACTCCTGACATTTATCTAATGAAGCGTCTTTAATATATCGATTTGTCAAATCAACATCAAAATAATCATCAACCCCCAGATAATTGATTCATCCTTATTATTTTTATCAAGCAAAAATCTCGAGGGCTAAAAAGACCAGTCCATTCACTGATTAGTCTCCTGACAGAAACCTAGAGAAGCCAAAATCATCAAATAAGTTTCGACTAGCTTTTACAGTTCCTGCAAAGTCATGGTTCACAAACTTCACGCACACACAGACACAGGTGTATTCAATTATTTTTGCTATTCGGACCTCTTCTTATTAAGTGTGTGGGTCTGTTTGATTGACAGCTCCATGACTCCCCTGTTAGCTCTGTCACACTGTCATCCTTTCTATGAATACATAAGAGTTTGGTGAACTCATATTTCCATCATATAACTTGACACCTGTGGGGGTGTGCAGGGACGTTTTTATTATGCAACAGTTAAAACGAACTATAACTTTTCCCGCAGCAGACATTTTGACTTGTCTGAGCAAGAAAAGCACAGGTGTTACTAGTATCATTCAGGATTTCTCTGTTCCATTTAGTGTCAATGTGTAACGAAATGTCCCGGCATGCACAATACAAGGACCCTGGAACTACTCCCCATGAACCCTATTCACTGCAGCTGTTGTTAATGTTATTAATTGCGCCTGTGTTTTACTGCTGTAACGTGTCAAAAATGGGTATTTTGGCTGCCTCTCTACTGTTCCATACTCCAACCCACGTGAAGAGAAACAATGAGGATACACAAGAGGATGTGTATATGTGTGTGTGTGTGTGTGTGTGTGTGTGTGTGTGTGTGTGTGTGTGTGTGTGTACCCCTGGGGTACGCCGGCTCACCCTCAGTTTGTCCACACCGCTCTGCTGTTCCTTAAAAAAAATCCCCACAGCGGAGGCACCATAGAGAGATAATCCCACAATGTCCCAGATCTTTATTGGGAACGAACCCCTGATGTGAGCTATTGCAATGAGATTTGAAAGCAGCACCCGGAGAAAAAGTACTGTGGTAAGGTGCAGGAGAGGATTTGCATCAAGGCGGCGTCTCCATGCATGCAAAACATAAACACTATAACACAACAAAAAATAAAACAGAAAAAAAGGTTTTCTGTCAGACAGCTGTCAGAGCCCTAAAATATGCTTAACTGACCATCCCACTTATTGCTTAATTTAAAATTGCATGGTCAGGTCTATTTTTTTCCTATCATATTCTCCAAGTCTATTTATCAATTAGTAAAGTTAGTTGATCAGTTAATCAACAAAGCTATTTTCAAGCAGAAATGCCCAACGAGCTCCAGTTCCAGCTTCTCAAACACTTGCTTGCTACTTTTCTCTAATAGCATTATCACTGTAAACTGAATAGCTTTGGGTTTTGTACTGTTGGTTGAAACAAAAAACAAAAACAAGCTCTTTGGAGAGCTTCCTGGAAGATGCCCAATGCTTTCTGACATTGCATGGGTAAAACCATTAATCATTTAATCCAGAAAATAATTGTCATGAATCAATAATGAAGCCCTAAATAATACAAAAACTCCCTCACACAAGCTCTGTCACGGCAACACCTGACAATGACCTAAAATCGTACACTGCATTGCACAGATAAGGATGACAAGTACACACACGACCTGGCTGCAACTATCTACAACTAGGCTAATACTGGTTCAAAATGTGTCTCACACGGTCATGCAAAGTTCAGTGGGACGGATTCCAGATTCATAAACATTTCGTGACCGTGTAAAATTGTCTGAGCCCTATGGTGACGGCTGAAGTGCATCTTTCTCAACGCGCTGCCTCTTATTGACCAAAATGCACAACAATGGGTGGTGCACAGACCTGCATTGAACCCAGGAGGGAGACCCCATACTTAAAGCCTGGCAGAGGTGCGATCGGGCTGGCTGCAGCCCCTTCAACTTACCGAGCTTTCCCCGGGACTCCTCCAGCTTCTGGATCTGGTTCTCCAGGAAGAACATGGCCACTGCGAACGCCAGCAGCGCCAGAAGCTGCAACTTGGGCGGCATCATGACTCTGAGCAGCCCCATCAAATCATCCAGAGAGGTATTTGGTCAGTCCATGCTCAGAGGAGGAGACGCTGGAATAAAACCAAAATACATACACACACTGACACACAGAGCGACGACGGTGATTACAAAGCGGCTGAGTGTCTGTGCATGGCCCTCTCCCTCTGTGTGAGTGGGTATCTCCCAGTGTCCAAATCCTCTGGTTACCTCAAATGCGATGTGGCCATGCTTGGTTCGGTTATTTCGTCAAGTCAATTCCAAGTAGAGGAGCGTCGTTAGTAAAGCCCAAGAGATTTCTCCAGAATGCCGATTTGTCCCTGTGGTTTGTAAGAAGCGGTCGCCTGCGTCCCCCCTTGTAGTGTTGTGCTGTCCTCCTGTCCCATACAGTGTGTTCACCACCTCACCACCGCGGCACGGACACACCGGGCAGGCCATTGGACGTACCGCCAGTCCACCACACGGCGGAGGCTTCCTATTGGTCGACGGTCACTGGCAGCGCAAACAGGATTGGAAGATTTTCGCACACGCTACTTGCCTCGGACAGCAGGTGTCGCAGTTGTTTTTGAACAAAACAGAGCAGTAGAGACGAGGAAGAAATAATGAGTCGACCCTGGAGTATGCCAAAGCAAAAAAAAAACTGAAAATTAAACAGAAATATTCTTAATACCTCACATATTTGTAGAAATACGCATACAACCCATGTATATTGTGTTTTGTGCGCATGTGCCGATTCCGGATATGTTTTAAAAAAAACGAAGGTTAACGGTCAGGCGTGAGGCGGCAGCCCTTCCGTAAATAAAGTGGTCCTCTGTGCGTTTTTCGCTAACAAAGCAGGCCCCAAAATGTCGGGAGAGGTGTATCTCCTGTGGCTCCTGTCGCTTTTACAAACGGTGAGTTTATTCTACAATGAAAACAAAACATTTTTGTCGCTCTCAAGACCACTTTTTTCCCTTTAGCGTTACTGGTTGTTGAAGTTGTCAGCGGTGTAACGTCTCGTCGGTTTAATGAGCCGCATCCTGCTGTGCCCGCAGCTTCAAAATGACGTGGCTTATCCTCAAAACCTTCGAAGGGAAAGTAAAGCCTCTTCAGTATTATTTCGTAATTGGCTGAATTATTCTAGTGATAAACCGGTTGTTACATCACAACGTGTGTTTTAAAAAGGAAAGGCGAAGGTAAACGAACACTTCCGGGGTTCTTCAATGTACACGTCCCTGTGGAAATCTGTTCCCCGCTCAGGAAAATTCGTTCAAATTAAACCAGTCAAAACATAATTTCAAGTGTAAGATAAAAGATAATCGAACGTGTCAAGGTCAAGGAACAGCTGACAAAACAGCTGACTAAACAAAGTACCTGCATAAAGCCACTGAGATTCTGTTATTCAATATAACACCAGGGGATTTTTACAACATCTCTTTAGCAGCAAAGACGATAAACGCACCCCAGCTGACGCACCTTGTTAATTAGCTCTCCTGTTTACCCACAATACTACTGGACAACCAAAGTTCAGTTGGCCTTCTCGAGAATTTAATTATCAATGTCAATCAGCAGAATTTAAATTAGTGTAATCTTGAGGAATAAATTAATACTGTAATTTAAATACCCACTGTGAACTCCAGTAAAACATGAAAGGTAACATTTAAATGTTTAATCGAAACATGTTCGGAGCTGAAATTATAATGTTGGCACTACTTTCCTTTAGATCACTAGAGTTATTTGTTTTTGTTCTACAAAACACTACATTTGTCATTGTAGTTCAGAGTTATTCACAGCGCTACAATACAACCACACCACACAGCTCTAATCAATGTTCATTTCAGGATCTTGTTGCACTTTTTACACACAATTATCCTGTCTCCAATGCATTATTTTCTCCATAAGTACCATGAGTTTTTTTCTTTATCTGTGCACTTCTGAATATGAAAGGTGAGCACGTTATACAAACTTGGCCTTTAATTTCTCTCCCCTTCTGTATCTCTCTCATCTCCTCCTTCCTGTCTCCAGCTGTCGGCGTACGGTGCCGACCTGTCGTCTGAGGCGTGCAGGGAGCTAGGCTTCTCCAGCAACCTGCTGTGCAGCTCCTGTGACCTGCTCGGGGAGTTCAGTCTCACCACACTCCAACCCGACTGCCGACAATGCTGCCAGCAGGAGGCCCAGATGGAAGCGCGCAAGGTAAAGGGAACAAGAGAACTTGGGGAACTGGCAAACAGGAAGTAACTGCCTAGTGTCTACTAGGTTTTGGTCACAGCGGGGCATTGTTAAAATACATTTTTAAAGGAGATTCAGGGGGCGCCCATAGCTCAGTTGGTAGGGGGGACGCCTCGGCCAGCAGCGGACCCGGGTTCGATTCCAGCCCGCGGTCGTTCTCTGCATGTCACTCCCCTCTCTGCCCCATTTCAACTCTGTCTCTACACCGTCAATAAAGCATAAAAATGCGGCGCTGTTAGTGTTTCTGTTACTCATCTTCTCATCGTTAACATAATCATGAGGTCGTCTTTTGCTTTCTCTAGTCCTCAATCGAGCTTCACAGAAGGCATGCTCTTCAGTAGACTCAGATGACTTCTATGTCAGAATGTGTCAGATTCATTGATGTCGCCAGTATTTGAGCTTTTACTAAAAACAAGCACATTTTGTCTCTGGGTCTGTTGACACAGTTTGCAGCTGTGCATCCGATCTGAGCTGCCACACACAAACTCTGTCACTAGCTGTCTGTCTGGATCTTTCTCTCTGAAGTCCAGAGTCGAGGCTCCTTAACCCCAGCTTGACCCTCCCATAGGGTACCAGTGCAGTAGCTTCCTCACTGCAACCAGCGAGGAAGCGTTACTGTGGGCTCATTACTCCAGTGATAACGGCAAATTCAAAAAGGACCCCCCGCTGAGCCCTGACAGAAAAGCACGGACTCAAATGGAGGTGGAAAAACAATGTTATTCTTTTTCTTTGATTAAGCAGAGTACCCAGTGCATGTGTAGTATCCTAGCAACAGCACCTTGGAAAAGGGTAGTGCTCACCTCCATTACACCTTGATGATAACTCTGTTTCAGACAGACACTTTAGAAGAAAGATCACTCCTCTTCCTCCTTACGATTTGAGCAAAAATGTCACTTATAAGAGCAATCGGCTGTCTCCAGCTGCACCCTGAGGGTACCGGCAGAAACGACAGTGTCGCTAAGCACATTTTCTCCTCAGACAGGATCAATTATCTGCCTTAAGAATTCTTTCAGTCCCGCAATTGACATCAGTGCCGTGTCATTAAACCCTCTGAGAAATGGCTTATTGCACAGGCTAGTCGATTAGTATGATTCACTGAGCATGGAGGGCATTTCGGTTACTCATTCTCAAATGTGTGTTACTCTGCAGAACACCCCGCTCATAGCAGCAGCAGCAGCTCAGCTCCCCTGGGTCCTTCTATACACAGTATGTTTCTCTAGAGCAGGGAAACGATCTTTCTGGGGGTCTCCAAGGCCAGTGCATGGTGACAAAAACATGAGAAGCCTTCATACTTTGACGGTATTCTTTATTTTTCTTACTGCCAACAGATCCCATGAAAAGACTTAAACAATGAACTTATGCTACTTATTTCCTGTGTATTAGTATTGCCTGTGATAGCCACAAGTCGGAATAATCTTGTGCCATAGAGCTTCACTGTTATTCAGAAACTATTAAAACCCATTAACGAGCCCCACTGTTGCACTGGCTGACATGTTCCTTCATAATGATGAACGTGGGCACTGCAGTTTATTTTGATTAAATCCTCCAAAGGCATTCTGCGGCTGTAAATACCAATTGGCGTAGCAGCTCCACGGCTGACAAAAGTCCCTATCCAATGCACTATTTCCTCTTGTTTGAGCATTGTTTGCTAAAAGCTGCAGTTCCCCGCCTTGTTAGGAAATTATTGAGCTTTGTATGAAAAAGGGACTCTGTATTTGTGACTTGTTTACAAAGATTTATGTCTTCAGTAGGAACCAGTGGGCTTTGGGCCGATGGCCATACACTGTTGGCAAGTCAGAAAATATTGCGTGACAGACTAATGCGTTGTTTGATTAGGTGTTTTCGTGTTGGAAATGATATAATAACGCCAGCCTTGTTTTTTTTATCTTTACTCATACACAATGTTGTTGAACGTTGTTCTTCTTTCATCTTTAATATTAAACTTCAAAGGACACAAGGAACAGGATTTTTTTTCTATTAAAGCTTTAGTGTGTGGCTTGTTGGCAGTCATCAAACTCGCTTTTGTTTTGGAAATCAGTGATATAGAGAGTGATTTAGCTAATTAGAAGCATTTCCAAGTGTTAAAAATGCTGCAGTGAGTCCAGTAAAAGCGGCAGATCTGTTTCCTTTTCTTAACAGAATCGTGACTCTTCTCTGATCTGTGTAGTGGAATGAAAAGCAGGAACATGTCATTTATGCAGTGTAGGATTGTTTACAGAAAGACCGGGGAAGAGGAGAGCATCTTAGCTTTGCATATGTAATTTAATTTGCTGTTTTGAACCAGCCAACCAGGCCATTATACTGTCCTCCCTGAAACGGCCAGCCCAACATGGACCTGAAATACTGCAGTGACACTTCAATTTCTTCTAACCTATTGTATATTGGTGCTGGGGGTTTGATTACAAGTGAGGCCTGCACAAACCGCAATCCATCAGCTTTGCTCCATATGCACAGGCTCACAGTTTAATGACCCTGAAGGAGTCGCCTGGACACGTTTATGAATCAGGCTGGCTGAATCAAATTACTCCCCGGGGGCCAGACGAGCTACCACCAGCAGGGCCACAGCCCATACTGTCTCTCTGTGTGCGGGCATTGATGTCCTCATTGACTTACTAATAATTAGTTTTTTTATCTGAACACAGCTCTATCCTGGGGCCATCCTTGAAGTGTGTGGATGAAAATTGGGGAGGTTCCCTCAAGTCCAAGGTGAGTTCTCTATTGACATGATTATATTGCTTTACTGATATTTTGTATCATGTTTTAAAAGGTGGTAGTAGTGCTTTGTGTGAATCTCTTTCTTAATCAATGGGGATGTGTGTGAAATTAATTCTGTTTGAAATCCTTTTTTGCAGTGGGTGGTCTAAAATGTCAGAGCAGGGTGTCGATTATTTTTTTCAAACAAGGTTTTGAAGTTTTTTTAAGCTCTGTCTCTGGAGTAGACCTCCCATCTCTGTTCAGTTAATTCAGTGTCGGGTTACGACCATGGAGTGAGCGCAGCTCCCTTTAGTATGGGGGTAGACGTCTGTTCAAACAACAGACATATGCTGTTGTTTGTTTACCGCAGCTGTAGCAATCCTGTGTTCTCAACTGTCTCCGCCACTGTTAACGCTGCATTCTCAGGAGGTTTCACAGCTGTCGCTAACTTCCGCCCTTAGTACCAAAACAGGGAGGATAATTGGCTGATTAATTAACCAACATTTTTGTTTCACTGTTGTTTATCTCCTCAGCTTTTGTCAGGAGCGACAAGCCGAAGATGTTCAAGGGTCTGCAGATCAAGGTAAGGGTGACTGATATGATCTATTAATAACACACATTGAGCTTCATATGGAAAGAGATCAAAAAAGATTATGTCGATCAGATTATTGACAAACATTACTCTGAATATTTTTTGTATTGAGGTCAAACCTGCCTTCTTCACACCCACTCTTTTTCTCTCTTCCACGCCCTCTCCCTCACCGCAGTACGTCAGAGGCTCAGATCCTGTGCTAAAGCTTTTGGACGATAACGGGAACATGGCTGAAGAACTCAGCATCCTCAAGTGGAACACAGATAGCGTGGAAGAGTTCCTGAGTGAGAAACTAGAACGGATCTAGACACGAGAATCCAAACTTTTTCTGTTATTATTGTTTTTAGTCTTTAGTTAAAGGGTCGTTTCAGCCAAATTACAATCCCTCCAGTTGTATCTAGCCATGATTTGATTGATTTTGATTTATTTAGCACATATTAAAAGACAACATGCAGTTGTTTTGCAGTAATTTTTCAAAGTTTTGATCCCCACAAAGAAAACACCATTTAAAAAATCTATAGAGAGCTTTTAAAACGTATTTAAATAAATCAAAACTATCTGCATGGCCAGAAACGACTAGGGTCAAATTAGATTTATCTTTTAATAATATGGGTGAATTGACTTATTAGTTATTTACCAATTTGTACACACCTCGGCCTTGATAGATGGTTGTTAAGTCACTTCTCTATATGACTGTTTTTGTATCCGAAAATCATGAATTTCTCCTCTAGATTTGACAGAATAACTTATGTGAGTGTAGGAAAGGACAGTGACCTGATGGGCAACACAATGTAATGGTCAACATAACAGATTAATTGTGGCTGAAAGCGGGTCTACTAGGTTTGAAAAAAATTCTGGCCCAATTTGTCATCTAACTGTGGGAGTTTCCGTCCCTTCAGTCCGTCTGATATTCTTGTATAACCTGTTTTTTTTTAACAACCCTCGACATTGTGACTGATGGGATCAGTATTGAGAATGAATCCTAGTTGCTCTCCAAATATAGATGTCTTTGCCGAAGCACACGTTTGTGAAGACCTCACAGTAAACCAGTTTTGGGATGTGATGTCTGATGTATATTTGTGTATTTTTGGCATCTTCTGCTTTGAAAAGAAACTGGGTTTGTTTTGGGTGCTTGCTTTTGAGCGAGTGAGTTGACTGTTTAAATATGCAACAATAAACAAAGTCTCTGATGGGTTTTTTCTTATCACTTGCTCTTTTTTTCCTAAAGGAAAATAGAAGTGTATGATTATACAATCATTTAAAAAAATATATACTGTATATAGTACAGATGACTGGTTTGCTCTGTACTTTGTCAGTTTGGGCTGATTTCCAAACGAAAGATGTTTGCTGACACCTAGTGGTGTGGAGCAACATTGCAGCTTAGGGCTGAAATATGTATGCAGCAACTGGGT
Source organism: Ammodytes marinus (assembly GCF_949987685.1). Lineage (NCBI taxonomy): Eukaryota > Metazoa > Chordata > Actinopteri > Uranoscopiformes > Ammodytidae > Ammodytes > Ammodytes marinus. Next base: position 17,748,524 of record NC_137213.1, on the reverse strand, counting down.
TCAAAACATGTAAGCAGGTTGTTCAAACTAAATCACAGAACTTTTTTTGCCAAAAATAAATTCGTAAATAATTCTCTAGAACTCTCAAAACAATATATTTGAGTATTATGCTTTTGTGACATAATTCTCTAACCAATTACTTTACTAAAAAATTCTTAGGTATGCATGCCCAACCCTGGATTTACATACCAACAGTAGATTTCCCCCTGTATGGCCTTTAAAGGTCCCATATTATGCTAAATGCACTTTTTAAATGTGTTCCAACATATCCATGCGTCCACGGTGTGCCTAGAGACTGCCAAAATATTAAAAAAAATAACAATCTCTCCTTTTCTCTCTCTCCCCTTTTCTGAAACCCCCACCCCTCCCCCCAAAAACACTCCAGTCAGAATTATCCCCTTTTCTGACCTCACAAACCGTAAAGCCAGAAGCTTCCACTGTGCAGCCCACACCCCTATTTCTTATTGGTCCACGGCCCTGACAGACAGAGGGCGAGGCGTATCTGGCTTCGCTTCCGGACAGGGGGCGGGGGGAGCTCAAAGATTGTATATTTACGAGGGGACCTGCAACTCTTTTTTAAAAAATAGGCCATTGTGAGATTAGCTGAACATCAGCATAGTACAATGAATTATCTGAAAGTTTTTTTCAGCAAACAATTAAAGAAAAACGTATTAGGGACCACTAAGACCATATAATATGGTGTATAATAGAACCGAAAAGTGTATAATATGGGAGCTTTAAGGTATTATATTAAAGGAAAGGGGAACTAAAACCAAACACTCTCCAATTACCATTTGCATAGACCGCTGCATCATGAAATGTGATGGCTAGATTACTAAATGAATGTGTGTCATCTGTAAAACCTTAAGAGAGACCATGGCCTGATTAACAATCTTTAGCTTCTCCTGTTGCCTTTTCATACGGCTACCAGTTTGGGTAAACAAAGGGAAGCACGCACCCTAACCTCTGATTTCCCTTGACATGTTGACAGTTTCTTTCCAAGGAAAAGTGCTGCTGGCAGTATACATATAGCAAAGGATTACTGCATGTTGGCTTCAGATACATAGCTACACTGAAACCAAGGGCACTGATGTATGAATACATCTCCATTTATATATGCTTTTCATAGACAGTATAAGGCCTGTATTAATAAAGTGAAACATGAGTGCCACATGCCAATAATCAGGTAAGCCTATGTACATTCTTCTTAAGGTTATTCAAAGAACCACTCGCCACACATATTTCACAAATCATGCATGTTTTATTACCATAAAAACAAAGTGATTTAACAAAATTGGATATAAAAAAAAAGTTAATTACTTACAGCATCTAAATATTTTATAAATATCTAATAACCACTGATTTTGTGCTTATGAATTCAATATTTTTACACTTTTCCTTTCTTGTTACACGGTTGTTGAGGATGTGAGACATAATAACTGACTCACATTTTTCAGATGGTAAAGAAATTGTATTGAATGTGTATATGAAGCAACTGAAATAACAAAAGAACACCACACAAATCATGCTGCATGTTAAAAAGCTAAAAGCACATGTCTTGGCAAACACACAATGTCAGTGTGGTTGAAGTTACACATAATTCTTGCCCCCCGCTGAATGGTGATGATCCGAGTCGGTTTTGGTGTGGGCCTGAGGTTTGTAAGCAACCCCTGGGTAACTGAAAAGCAAGAGGCAACACATGGGGTAAAGGTGATTCTATTGTGAGGGTGTGCCTTCTGTCAAAGTACAGGAAAAAGTCTTATATTATATTAATTAGATGGACACAATTAAAGAAAGCACACAAAAACATATCCTTAGACGATAGTAGATCAGTTTGTGGAAATGTGGATCTTCAGTTATTCAAGATTTTAACATTTTCTTTCATTTCATTCGCTACCACTGTAAATCTATAAGGGGACTCACTGTGGTGTTCCATCTTTCATCATTCCCCTGAAAGCCAGTGACTTCAGGATGCCACCAATAAGCAGGACACCCCCTCCGATCCAGGCTACAAACAGTGCAGGGCCAAAGGTGTATCTGTGAAAACAGAAGATACAATTCAGCCAAACGAGAAGTGATGTATGTCCAGCATGACATAATGCATTATGGAGAACGAAAAACGGTATATCCTACGTGGGTATTCCTCCCATTCCTCCTCCCATTCCTCCGCCCATCCCTCCCTGCATCATGTTTCCTTCGTAGTTGTTGATGGTGGACATCCTAAAAGTGGCCACAATCTGACTGGCGTAGATAGAAGCTCCTGCGATGCCACACACACCTGAGAGAAGCATCAGGAGAGAGTGATTTATCCATCTATGTCATAGAGAAAGTTTTACAACTGTTTATATACCATAAGAAGCTTTCTGTAAAACAAAGATGAGTTGATGGATAAACGCTTTCATTGGTGATATCTGTGCCAGATTTCATTTGTGTTTTTTATAACTGTACCGGCGATGATGAACATGATGCCAGCGGTGAGGCTCATCTTGGCCTTGCTGGAGTCTTCCATGCTGGTCATTGTGAGGCAGGTCAGGGAGAAAACTGAGGTCACTGCCCCGAGGACACCCAGCACCACACCCACGATCATCAGAGCTCGCACAGCCTGGAATGTACCTAGTAGACGGAAGAAAAAACATGACTTGAGTTAGCAAAATAGCATAAATCCCAAGTGACATATATCATGCGTCTGACATTTTGCCCTCTGACCTCATATTGCAGCACTTAAATCCTCTTAACCTTGCAGAGAAAAGGATATGAACAGAGGTGTTTAATCCTATTACGCGGCCTGTGTCCTCTTACAGTGGGTGTGCTGGCGGAACCTGCCCTTTGCTTGCTATTTGCTCTGTTTCTGATAACTGTGTTGACCAAGCCTCGGCCTGGCTGTCCATTAGGCCAAGTGACCACAATGCACTGGTGCTTATGCAAATACTGATAGGAGTGGGCTCGACACCCTGAGACTTGTGTGAGGACGAAAGAAATAAAAGAAAACAATTATGATTAGATTAAAATATAATACAGTATGTATAATATACACTAAATACAGTAGTTTGACCAAAAAGAAGCTTTCTGTTTATGGCTTTCTTTAGTGAAATAATCCACCATTTCAACATTGAGGAAAACTCCTCTCAGATATATATATTTTTTTCACCAAATCAAAGTATTTAAATCTCTTTAAATAACCCTTTGGATTCCTCATTTAACTTAACAAAATATATATATGTATAAAATAAAAAACTACAGAAATATTGACATGTTAAACATTATATGTATGTGTGTCTTCCTATTCTTCTACTTCATTGGAACTATATTCACTTATTTCAATCCCAGGAACTCATCATGGTACTTCAGTTTGTTCCCTATTTCTAGAATTAAAATCATTCTGACAGTTTTTAAAAAACAACATACACTGGCTGCTGAATTCATCATCCTTTTTTGTTTTACATTATATTTTAATAATATTTAAAGTGAGAGAGATGCAGAGAGAAAAAACCGTTGACCTTCTTCGACGCTAACACATTTCATCATGGACCCCATGCAACTGAGTGAAACTCGTGTTACACTCCCATAAATCCCCCTGCCTTATCATTTGAAAATAACTGTCAGGCCAGGCTCTGTTAGATCTTGACCAGTTTTGGGAGAACTTCCTTCTAAACCCGGTCCGCTGTTATCAGAGAAAGCTCAACATCAAAGGATATATCTCTTTTAAATGGTACAAATGGGAGATAGCTTCCTCAAAAGAAAAAGTCTTGAGGTGGCGGCCATGACAGAAATGGTGATTAATTCTGGACATTTTGGCATCATGTTTAATTATAAGAACAGCAATGGACTACAACCCAGTTTTCAGCCCCTGGAGAAGCTCTGTAAATGAAATGGAAGAGACTCCTGTCGTACCTGAGAAGCCCAGGAGGCCATAGAGTGGGCGACACTCAGTGAGTCCTGACGAGGTGGTCTCACAGTCCTGCCACAGACCCTTGTAGGTGTACACAGACGTCACGATTTCCCCCTGCCTGTCTTTGACACTCCACTTGTTCATGGCAGTGGCTGCGATGAGGGCTGCTGCACCCAACAAGCCCAGGAAGAAGCCGCCATTCTGTAGAACTGAAGGCGCCATTGTTGTTTTCTCAGTCAGAAGTTAGAAATAGTACCTTGGAGGCACAAAGTATGTGTGCAGGATGGTTAGTGGCCAGTCTAGATAAAGAGCCTTATACTTCTAGTATACGTAGTATGTGAGAATTAATGTCCCAAAGGTTAGCAGGTGTGTGATGAGCGGGCAAAGTGGCACTTTGTAGTGATGGTAGCGTTGGGCGGAGGCGGTTGGGTTTCACTCAGTGGGTGACACAGCAGCAAGGGTTGGGCTATCTTGTGCCAAGAGGTGTGGACACAGAGGTGATAGGCGCACTTGGCACCTAAATAAGGACTAACAGTTTAAATGTAAACACGGGAAACTGAATCACTGGCTACGCTGAGGTTACCGGTAAACCGTCAGCAGTAGAGAGTATATTATGCAGTAATTTTGACTAGTAGAAAATAAGATGAAATTTAGATCCTTGACAGAATGTAAAAGTTAATATCAACGTCCTACTGTTAAATGAGTTCTGACAAGCCAAACCACTGATGTAAAACCTTATTCACTTCCATGGGGAGGCCAGGGGTCAAGCTGAGCTATACAGCACTGCATCCCCAGGCCTTTTTAGATATTTTTTTTTTTTAATTTTTATGCTTTATTGACAGTGCAGAGAGACAGAGGTGAAATGGGGCAGAGAGGGGAGTGACATGCAGAGAACGACCGCGGGTGGGAATCGAGGGGGACGCCTTACCAGCTGAGCTACAGGCGCCCCCATCCCCAGGCCTTTTAATTGATTGCATTTAGTGTTTTGCCTAGCAAGAGGAATTAAACCTAGCACTTCGTTGATAATATCTTTCTTCTCTCCTGGGCCACTGGTTAAAAATGCTGTCTATGTAATAACAACAGCCTTGATTCATGTCCAGCCAAAAACATTTGTTGCATTTCTACCTAGCAATATCCAATAAACTTTAAAGGGAACTATGTAGCATCAGCGTTCAAGTCTTTCCTGTTGTAAGTTTGATATGGTCTTACATTAAGACTGAAACTCAGTGGTTTCAATGTAAGGACTCATTCGCTCTTACTAACTATGAAACAACAGTAGGGCTACCTCATACGATTCCCATGATTCAACTGTTCACCTTATCACTTTGTCAACAATTGGGTAGGAGAGAAATTTCTATTCTTCTCTTATCATAAGCCTGGCTCACTCTTGCAAACACACACAGCAAATACACATAACAAAACAACATACAGTAGTAACCAAACACGACAGGACTAGAACATTTAATTTAGCTGTTTGTCAGTTCAATGGACTTCTGTTTTTTATTATGTTATATGAATATCTGTATGTCTTTAGTGGAAGTCTATGTTGTGCGCCTTATCATATTAAAAGTCAGCTTATGTCAATAAGAGCGCTTAGGTAGTCAGGAACCAAAAAAACTGTGCTTTGACAGCAAACTTCCCCTAGTTATTAACACATCATTTTATGGCATCTAACAAAAAACATTTAGAAAGCAAGAAAAAGTCTTGTGATGTTGAACCATATAATATCATAAAATCACTGAACAGCAACTGACTTATCTAAAACTGATATAGATACTCATAAAAATATTAAGATATTGCTTGGAAATGTATTCTGAAAAGCATAGACCTAAATTAAAGAAAAAGCTCAAATCATTAGACGCCGCTTTACGAAAACATTTATTATTTCCACTTGAAAATCAAAAAAATCAGGCCTGCTTACTGAGGATAAACTGCGGGGGACAAACAGATAAATATAAGCATGAGCAAATCCAAAGTACAAAACACTCAAAGTCTTGCTTGGGCCTGAAAAACAAAAAGTGGCTCTTGTTGGCATCCTCTGCTTTACACAGTTTTAAAGTTAGAGTCTAAATAGAATTTCCACATTATGCTCAAATCTTTCCTCAGCATTTACATAAAATGATAGTAGGCCTATGATGACTTGCAGTGCGTTTGGAATCTTCACAGCGTTCTATTATGATGTTTGTGATGTCTGTGATATTTGTAGGATGAAACAGGTAAGTCTATTGTTTAGCCCAGTTTTCTTTTACTTTTGATATAATTTGTGGATGTCCTGTGCGCAAACCTTTATGACCGTGCGTCAAAAAGTTTTTATCCGGTCTCTCACACGCTGGAACTGGGTGAAGTGTACGAGTCAATAATGCCGCTCTTGCTCATCCCTCCAGGGAAGAGAATGTAGGCTACCTGAGGCTGTAAACTGGCAGCAGACCACGCGCTACAGTTGCACGGCACCACGTATCCCGGGCTGTGGGTGTGCGTGTGCTGTCCGGGGCAAGCCAGACCCCCCATCCCTCCAGTGTGGTATCCAAACGTGTGCGCGCTGAAGGGCAGAGCGCCGCCGGCCAGATGGTGCGGTATCTCCGCCATCCGCTGGACAGCTCCGGTGCTGAAGTGCGCTACCGGCTCCAGCAGCGAGAAGGATGCAGACGAGGAGGAGGAGACGGGAGCGAGGAGAGCTCTGGCTTTATCCCCGGGGACGAGAAACGGGTCCATGGCAAATCCCTTCAAGTGCTCCGCCGCGTCCCCGAGTAAAGACGGCAGCGGGAAAACAAAACGATCCCTCTTAAGGAGACCCTTGGGCTTGCGCCGGGGTCTGTACTTGTAGTCCGGGTGCTCCTTCATGTGCTGAGCCCGCAGCCGCTTGGCCTCGTCGATGTACGGACGTTTCTCGGAGTCGGCGAGAAGCTTCCACTCCGCGCCGAGTCTCTTGCTGATCTCTGAGTTGTGCATCTTTGGGTTCTCTTGGGCCATTTTCCTCCTCTGGCCTCTGGACCACACCATGAAGGCATTCATGGGTCGTTTGATGTGATCTAAAGGTTTTGCCATGTCAAACACTGGCTAATTAATTATAAATGAAATAAACACCGGTCCAACTTACAGTAAAGTCACCACTCCAAGAAGTTCATGCTGCTCTGGTGCGTAAAAAGGAAAAGTGGTGAAGAAGACAGATTCGGTTTAGAAATCTTCTCTGTCTCTTTCCCCAAATCGACTGAAGCATTTGCACAAAGTCGAACGAGAAAGCACATAAATCACAAAGCCTGCACGGACACGAGTCACACAGGACCAAGTTGGAAGCTTGTTATGGATTGATGCTGAGCATGTCAACCACTCATCACCACACCACTGTCACGGCGGGCCAGGCCAATGGGGATGAGAGAGAGCACTGTAATCCCTTAACAAAAAAGTGACTACAACATTTGTGAGGGACTCCCTCCTCCTTCCGTCAAACAGTTTAATCTCTCTGAACGTCTGTGAGACCAGTAAAGAAAGTCAGATGCTGAAGAACACAAGCAGAATGCACCTTTTTTTGCATTCATTGCCCTGTAATGTTTATTTCAGAAGATCTCACCACAGTGGTTGTTAACTTTAGCTTTGTGAAACAGTTGCATCAAATCAGGTGTATAGCCAGAAGTTTTGAAAGGTAAAAGAGGTCTTAGAATGTTTTTTGTATTTTCCGCAAGTTTATAGGAATAAAAGGAATAGTTCAACATTTTCTATTTTTAGCATTTTGCCTCACTCTTCGGGTCAAGAAAAGGTGACAGAAACTGTTCCTGTAACTGTGTGTACATTTTTTTTATATAGAAATGGGCAAAGGTTGCCTATCCAGGTTAGGCACTGGTAGAAGGAGACCAGGTCAAAAGATATATCGGAAGGAAACCAGGAAGTGCCCATGATGGTCACGTATGTATTTGATTGTAAAATGACATAACATGTAAAAATATAGAACGCAACACTACGTGATAAATAAACAGGTCCCAACAATCGCACAGGAATGTTTGTAACGTCCTCAAAACTGACACAATCACCCATTTGAATTTTTTCCCATGATGCCATTCAGGTTTTTTATATATTAATATGTGTAAAGGTGACTCACCTCCCTCTCCTCTACTCTACAAAATCAATATTAATCACAGCAATAATTCAGGGGGAATCCATGGGTTGCTATATTTTTCATAATTACTAATCCTTATCTGATTAAATGTATGCTTTAGCCTATTATTGAAACATTGATGAAGAAGTGCCTGAGCAAAAACTTGATTATGCATTATAAGCAGTATGGTGTGTGTGTGTGTGTGTGTGTGTGTGTGTGTGTGCTACTCAGTAGAAGAATTAGGTACTTATAGGTAACAACAGGGGATTACTGTATGGAGTATACACTCAGGAATCTCATTTTACAAGGACAGATTCAACACCGTCTTTCTGCGTTTCTAAGTGGAAGCTGCCGGGCACCTAAGATGGCTTCAGCAAAAAGGATTATTACCATGACAGAAGCATGATGTGTTTCTCTGTGGACAGGCCTGTGGTGGTGAGTTGGAGCTCTGGGTTTAGGTTTTGGTAGTGCTGCTAAACTCAGATATCAGGGCACCAGCCAGGAGGACGCTTTTATTTCATTTACCTCCCACAATCAAAGGCTCAGCGGGCCTCTTCAAAGGCAAAATAAATGGACACAACAGATCCAGTGGTGCACACAGCGTCAGGCAGGGGTGGAAGTGATAAGACGTTTTCAGATAGGTTTTTTTCCTCTGGCGTTTTTCTTAGAGCGGAAGGACTAGAGGGATAAAGTGATTGGCAGCAGGGGTCAGACAGTTGATCTGTCTCCTCATGGCTGTGTTGTTATCTACTGTGCTGTAGGTTCAGGCCTGGCACACAGGAGGCAGCCACCCCCACACAGAGACAATGATTACTTCTGCAAAGGAGCCGTGTGTTAGTGAGTCTGTGAACGACAGTAGAGTACCTGAAGGGCAGTATGGAGTAATCAGTCTCTTGCATATCAACTATAATTTGTCAAGATTTACATTTATTTTGCTCAAAGCTTTAAGCTGTTTCAGTTGGGGGGAAAACCCACGGAGTATGTGCTTGTGTGTACAAGTCAGTGTTTGGTGTGACTTCTAAGTAAGGCCAGCATTTCAACTCTGGAAAGATGGGGGGTGGGGGTTGGGGGGGTAATAAGAAAAACTGCCAGCAGCACAAAATGGCTGTCGTAATCCGGTTATCCCCATGGGCTCTAAAGATACTGGTGCACTCTTTAGGAGTCTATCTTTTCTTCTTATGTCAAAACTGTCCTCCATGCACTCAGGTGGATTAAGGAGTCACACTGTAGAAAGAAATTGACAGGTACAGAAAGACCTGGGGGTGAAAAGGAAATGAAAGACGACACAGAGAGGAAGGCCGGGCACTCGGGTCGGAGGAAGTGTGCCAACGGTTGACAAGAAAATAATCTATCAAGTCAACTCCAGCCCGGGAAAAACCCTTGACGCTTCTGATTTGCTGTATTGATTAACTGAGAGATTATTGGCAAAGCAGAGTACCTATTTTGTGAAATGGCTTTTACTTTCTCAGAATGCCTGAAGTGTTTGTCGGCTCAGGTTAATTTTTGGTTTTATGGTCGCTCTTTAGGAGGGTCCAATATTAAAACCCACTTAAAGTATATCACATTATTATAGAAGCCAAAAAGGGCAGTGCTTGCAATTATTATTAATGCTATTACTATTATCTCGTTATCTCAAAAAATTGAGCGTTAAGTGGAGCTTACCTGATAATTAATCTGTTCTCAATGTTGTGGTCTTGAGAAAACAAAGCTAGTTTTTTTGCGATCACAAGGTAGTTCTCTTGGACCCTGGGCAGAGAACACAAGCGCCCCCCTTATAATTTCAAAGGCAAGCACAAATGCTGAACATTACCTGGTTATATCTTCTCAACAGTAAGAGTTTCTGGCTTTCTTAAAGTGTAAGGATGAGTTCATTGGGATCTTAACTAGTTCAACCAAACAGGATATCAACATATTTTGTGAAAGTCTGATGAGTATTTTTCAAAATGTTCTGGCATTTTATTGACCAAACTATTCATTGATTGATTAATATTAAAAACTGTATCATTGTTAACACTTACATTTTTCTCATATGCCTTGCTTTGTTTTAACATTTTATAAAATACATCCAAATGTTGACCGATTTCATACATTTTTAAGATACTTGTCAGCTGAGCGACCACTCATAATATCTTCAGCTAGAGAGTGGGGAAAATGAAAGAATTATTGACACAAAAATTAGAATTTTCAGACTTTTCAGAACTGAGAGACTTCATGACATTAAGGCTTTGCTGCACATCACAGTCAACCTCAGACGGATTTTAGATGATTCTCAGTATGAATACACATCTTTTTTGTATGCATGCACTGCAATTCTGCTCAGTATTCTAGTAAACAGTTGAATGGGGTTCCATCTGATTATGTGGAACGTTACGATGCACTCATACTTAAATAGGAGAAAAAAAATTCTGCTCCAAATAACTACACTGAAATACAAAACTACATTCAAGTCTAACAAGAGTTGCTGACACTTTTGAGCTGTCCATTAGGAAACATTTCAGGGGGAAAATCCCCCAGATTTTCAGTACCCTGAGGGTGGGTGGTTGGATTTCACTAAATCTTGCACTTATTCTCAAGATACTTAGGAAAAGTAAAGCGGTTTTAATAGCTTTCCCCTGACACATTGATGCTGGAATATGCTTTGGCTCAGTGGCAGATAGCTTCAATCCCTAGAGGTTGAGAGAGAGAGGGAGAGAGATCTGCCAGTACACTTTCATAAGGCCCCATCTAAACTAAATTAATACACTTCCTCCAGCATCTGAGGATAAACCTGAGGGCCACATTACTGTGGCAGCCGCTATCAGCTAACTTGTAATACAACCGAGTCAGCAGTCAATGAGATACATTTGCAACCAGGCATTTGTCACCGACTCAGTGCCACAGAGGCAGGAGATTTAAAATGTCCAACAGTAAATTAAGCGCTGCTTGAAATGTGAAAGGTGCCGGCTAAGCAGGCGGCTGCTTACTTTAAATGACAGACTGGTTAAAGGGGTGATGATGGGGTGGTGATGGAGGGAAGAGGAAACCGAACCAGGGGCTACAAGTTTTTGTTCTGAGTACGGCTCCATAGCATTTTACACATTGTAAACTATATTCTATCTCTGAATTCATGAATGACACTTGTACTTATTATCAGCAATATACAATGATTGTATTACTGCTGTTTATGTTTTTGCACATTACAACAAACAGACTATTAATCTTCAGTCTGTCTTTTACTGTGATCTAACTAACACTTACTGACTCTGACTGAATCTGTTATATTTCTGAAGGACAAGTCAAGCTCAGAGGAGAATGAAGCACTTTAAGGTACTTGGTTGGATTAATTATCTAGTTAAAAGAAACTACATTCATTCATTTTATTCATTTTTATTTTGGTTTTTGTGTCCTGCACTCAAAGTGCCCAACCCTCATGGGTTTATAGGACACCATCACATACTACATTACAATCAAAATACAGAATATTGTACAGCTGGGTCTCTGAACAACATACTTCTTCTACTACACAAGGTTAATAACCATAGCAATAATTAATAAGCAGACAAACCAAATCTCTTGGCATGCTCATTTGGTTGACGGTTATTTGCTGTGATGCAATGTGAACATTTTAAATATTCTGTTAGGTATAAAGATGACTATTTATGATTCGAGTAAAAAAAAAATGTTTTCTTCCAAATCCTCTCGTGTAATGGATTAGGGAACCTGAAAAACTCCCATGTATTCATGTATGTATTAAAAAATGATCTAAAATGTGTGTATTTTTTTGATAACACAGTTAGTATACCTTATACTGTATGTCAGCTCAAGTGTTACCCATAAATGCCTCTATGAAGCCTTCCGAGTTCGTCTCTGCCAAATTTATTATACATAGAAAGTTTACTGTTGAGTTTATAAATTACTTTATCGGACAAATATAGATTAAAAGCAGAATGTTATCTATTCACATTCCAGTTACAAGTTTTGGTTGATTTTTTCCCCCCAGTTGATTTTGTTATATAGCTTATGAAATGCAAGGAAACATGTGGCTGCCAAACTAGTGCAAATAACACCAGATGTTCAAAGAAACACTGGTATGATCATTTACCTTAATCACTATTGCTTCTTCTCTGAGGAATTGGTTTACAGACTTCATTTAAAAAACTGAAATGATCAGCAACTTCAGTTTTTATTCATAGCAGATCAGAAACCCTTTGCCGTGTTAAGAGGGTAAAGGAAAGATGAACTTACAACATATCAACGTTCACATACACTTCATAGCATGAAGCCACTCAATGACAGAGTGTGGCGCCACTAAGAGGTTTATGGAAATAATGGAAATAGTATAGCTCCTTCGGCGATGATGTGCTTGGTGCAACATAATGGGAAAGAGACTGGTATTTGCAAACATATCTCCTGTACTTGAAAACCAGTTTTTTAGACTAAATTTAATAATATTTATGAAAATGTATTTCTAATCAGATAATTGTAAACAGCTTATTGAGAAACCCAACATTAATGTCATTTATTTATTTGTGAGGGTTGCCAGGGCCTTTAAGCAGAGCGTTGGCTGGAGGGAGGGGAGCAGAGATGCTGTCAGAACAGCAAGCAGATAAGCCCCAACTGGGTGAAGATGGCGAGGCATTAGCTTATTTAGACCCATAAACATTTGATTGTGTTCTTCTGGAGACATGTTTTAAGCTCTTGAAAAACTGACAATATTTTCCATCTTAAACAGGTGATATGGATTTCAAAGAAAGAGATAATGAAAGAACTTCTGTGCGCTACTTTTCTTAATGAATGCTGTTTCTACTCGAGTAACATCTTGAATTTAGGGTAAAAACAGACTGTAGCAGTCTATGGGGTGGAATACTTACCTGACACAATATCTCTGTTGTATAACAGAGTGGGCAACCATAAGGCTATCATCTGAAGGTATTAGACTAGCTATCAGTTAAGTGTAGATAAACAATAATATCACAAATAAGTCATGTAGGCCTATTAATATTTAAGTATACTCAGAGCCGGCCCAAGCCTTCAGGGGGCCCTAAGCGAAATATGATTAGGGGGCCCCTCTCCAATGTTAGTGCTGCTGAAACTATAGATCTTTGTTAAATATCATTCACACACCCAGTGTTTTCCGCTAGTGCCTCCACTGTGCGGCTGTGCGAAAATATTAGACAGCCGAGATTCAGACCCTCCTAGGGGGGTCCGGGGGTATGCCCCCCGGGAGATTTTTTTAACCTTTTTAAAGTGAAATGCATGAATCTGGTGCACTTTGAGAGGAAAATTAAGAGGCTAAATCTGAGAAATTTTGTGTGAACAAATAATTTGGAGACACTGGGTCAAATGAATTAGAAGCTATTGAAGAAGGACACATGGATTTTCCATAAAAAAATTAATATAAAATAAAATATTATGGGTTGGGCTTGGAGCTCTTTTTCTTTTACGGGACATATTTCTCTGTAATATAGTGAATGCATTTAAATGCAGTCTGAGGAACGAAGCAGAAGAACTCTGTTGTCCAGCTACTGTATCTTTTTTTCCACAGACAAGGCTGACATAGGCTATAGACTATACACAGTGCATGGGCAACTGAGGGCAGCCCCATTTCCAATTGTTTTTAAATAAACTCAATACACACTGTGCATGGATGTGAACGTGACATGATCAGATAATTTCGGATTTCCTCCCAGATGAACTGATTACATTTTTAGGCTATTAATTATCTAGACCAAAACATTTTATTCCTTTTTTTGTATGATAACTCACATTTGCATAGTATGATGTTAATATCAAACACACAAACTAAAAAAAAAAAAAAAAAAAAAAAAAAAAAAAATTTTTTTTTTTTTTTTTAGGGGGCCCCCCAGGCAGTCGGGGGCCCTAAGCGGCCGCTTAGTTCGCTTATGCCTCGGGCCGGCTCTGAGTATACTGTAGGCCTGTATCTTTCTTACTCCTATAATAGGAGCCGTGTCGGCAGGACTTGGAACACTTACTCAATGCGCGTGGGGGGTCGGGGGGGCGCAGTGCGCATGTTCGCAAATGGGGGGAGGAGGACTCGGCAAATGCATCGGGGCGACCAGCAACCTGCCGGCTTCCCTCACCTGCCGCGGCGCTGCCGCTGTATACGAAGCTGCTGCTCAGAAGAAGTTGCAATAAGCAAGATAACGGCCCAGCCGCTGCACTCTCTCAGGTACACTTTGCTGCTAAACTTTTTTTTTATTTTAAAATGACTCTCCTCGGACATATTTGTTCTATCCTGTTGTAGTCCCCCACTCTCCCCGCTCCCCAGAACTGTTTCATTTTTTAAAGTCGGAAAGTCACACTCCCCCGCTGGCCAGGAATGTTTAATTTTTTAAAGTCAGTGATTTGTATTTCTTCTATATTTTAAATGACTCTCCTCCTACAGCGTCTATTACTTCTGTCTTATTAGCTGTTGTGACAGTTAACCTACCATTTCTTGCTTTGCCCATTGTTGCTATTTATTTACATGTTGCTTCTGTAAATGCACACTATTTTTCAGTTTCAGAAGCTGTCTGTTATCATTATTTTCGTTCTGTACAAGTGACATCTATTTTGCTGGGAGTTTTTCCTCAGATGAGCTAAGGGCAGGGGGTGTCTGTCATATTGTTGTTTACGGACTGTGAAGCCTGCTGAGGCAAATGGCTGATATGGCTATAGTAAGAAAAAATTATTTCATTTGACTTTTCAACTAACCCACAGTTGTTGCCACATTTTCCTACAGTTGCTGCTGCCCAATATTGCCCCCCACACCCATTTGCTGCTTCCCAAAGTAGTATTTAGGAGGTAAGTCTGCATGTTTTTTTTAACAGGGTTAAATGTTTAATGAGGCCTGTGCTCTGAATACATGTAGACAATGCCTACATCACATCTCTGATACACTCTGAATCTCTCATACATAAGGCCTTCCTAACAACAGAAATGCACAGAATATCCCTGTAATTTGCATCCACCAATTACATTTTGGCTCACTATTTACATTACAAAGCAAGCAAAAGATTATTCTCCTAATAGTGTACTGCTTTCCTTACATTGAAATCGGGTATGGATTAAATAAGTGCTGTATGCATTAAAAGCACGTTTCAATATAGCTTTTCCTGAAATTCTCTGCTGAAAGTCATACACAAATGCCTGTGTGTGCACATATTTGAACTGAGGCCTCACTAAATATTGTGACAAAATATCAGATTACTGTCTTTGTTGGAGCCATTATGTCACTCTTTTGTTTGTTTTATTTTGTGATATGTAGTTTTGTGTGTTACCACTGGGTGGAGCTTTGGGCTCAACTAAAGGCATATAGCTAATCACCGGGCACGGCCAGGTGTGTGTGTTTTGGGGAAAAGCAAACCGTTTGTACCGTGGCAGCGTGTCGCCTTATGTTTGCTCTGGACCAAGTGATGAAATAAATGGGTCACAGCACTCAAACCAGAAATATGTATTAGACATTTATTATGAGCACCACATCACGCGTACGACAAGAGTTCTCCCACACCGCACCAACCAGGGCTAATGTAGAGCCGGTTGTTAGGCTTTACATTAAAGTACAAACGTGCTAAATGAACTCGCCAGGATCGCCATTGAACAGCTGATCGAGGAAGCCGTCGTTGGATTTCGCCAGCGCGGACACCATCGCGGGATTTCTTTTCAGTCAATTGGATCGTTTGGGATTATAAAACAGCTTCTACTGGCCGAGTAGCAAGGACTACGTACCGAGCCGTAACCACGGACTACCACCGCGACAGCGTCAATCCACCGGACCGGAGGGGTATGTGTAGCAATACCAACATGGCCATTTAGATATTGTGTGCACACATTTGACTGAAAATCCAATGCATTGGTTCGAACTGGTATTCAACAAATCTGTGGTTGGTCTTTCTGTGTTTAAAGGTGTATTCAAAGTGTTTTTGATGGTGATTGATTGACTATGGATGCTGAAACAAATGTGCAAAATGAGGGTAACGATGGTGATGAGTTCACCACTGCTGACACGCAGCCCAGTGGGGGCGTGGCCAGCGGTGACATTCCATCTGTCATTAAACGTGCAGTCAAACTAACACAAAAGGCATTTCTGGATAAACTGGAAACACTGCAAAAAACCAGAAAGTCAAAACTAAACAAAGCATCTAATCTCAAAACAACAATTCAGGGGTTAATGTGTGACAGAGATTACGAAAAAGAGGTCAAGTGTTATTATGTAAAATACACAACTCTGTGCAATGAGGCAAAGGAAGCACATACATCTCTGTTAAAACTGTTACCCCCTGCAGAAAAGGAAAAACATGAAATATGGTTCAAAGCAAAGTTGCTGGGTGTAAATGAATTTATGGAAACAATGGACAGGTGGTTGGCAAAAGCAGACATTCCCAAATCTGAGGCTAATGAGGATTATGGGAATGAGGTGAATCCCGATGACAGCATATCCAACGTTCAAACAAACGTTTCTAAAAAACAACCAAGCCGGCAAAGTCATGCAAGCTCGAAAAGCAATGTATCCTCTACTACATCAGCACGCATTCGGGCCGAGGCAGATAGAGCTGCACTTGAAACTCGTGCCGCAGCATTAAATGACAAACACGCTTTGGAAGAGCAAATGTTCCTCGCATCCAAGGCTCTGGAGGAGAAAGCAGAGGAGCTAAGGAGGAGAAAGGAAAGGCTGGAAATTAACACAGAGATGGCTGCTTCTGCTGCTAAATTAGCAGTACTGTCGACTTACAGCCACCAAGCTCGCTCAAGCACACGATCCAATGCAATGGAATCTTATTTTGCAAAAGGAACAAGGTTAAAGGAGACCACTCTGAATCCAAAAGCTCAAGAATACTTCCCTACCCTTGTGGACTCGCAACAACCACCACCTATGCCACAACCATTCCTGCATCCACAGCAACAACCATTACAGCAACACAATGCATATTGGTATGCAACACAGGACAGCCAGGATATTCATAATGAAACGGCAAACAATGGAAAACCATTAAGCAAACCTCTTTTGGACCCTAATGTGCAACAACCAACCAATCCACATGGACTTCAGTCTGACCTATTTCAAAGAACTCATGAAACGTCAGCGCTCTGTACTTTACTGCAAAAGCAAAATGAAATATCAACATTGCTTATAAAACAACAATTGTTACCACCAAGAGAGATCCCATTTTTTGACGGGGATCCTCTGCAGTATACATCATTTATCAGAGCCTTTGAAAACTGTGTGGAGAGAAATGCCAGCAACAGAGGGGATTGTTTGTATTTTTTGGACAAGTACACCAGAGGTCATCCAAAAGAGCTAGTTCGTAGCTGTCAGTATATGGCTCCAGACAGAGGCTATACTATGGCAAGGCATCTGCTAGAAGAACACTTTGGCAACGAACACAAGATCACTGCAGCATACATGGAGAAAGTCCTCAGCTGGCCAGTTGTAAAACCTGAGGACGTCAAATCTCTTCAATCATATGCACTATTTTTGCGGGAATGTGGCAATGCAATGGAGGATTTGCAGTACATGAGAGAACTTGATATGCCAGCAAATATGAGAGCAGTGATTCTAAAGCTTCCATACAGGCTAAAGGAAAGGTGGAGAGTCTCTGCATGTGGCATTTTGGAAAACCTCAAGCGCAGGGCACAATTCATGGATATTGTCACATTCATCGAATATCAAGTGAAAATAGTGTCGGACCCAATCTTTGGGGACATTCAGAATACAGAACTCACTACAGGAAACAGAGAGGTGACTCGAACATCACAGTCAAAACCAAGATTTAAAGGAAACAGTTTCGCAACCACTGTTGCTACTTTTGAAACCCTTTCTTCTGAACAGTCCAGAAAGCCCAACCAGGTTCAACGGCAAATAAGCACATCTGCAATGAACACCAGCGTTTGCATGTTTTGCTCTCAAGGTCACGCACTGGAGCAGTGTCCGCGATTGGAGGAGAAGACACACAGGGACAAAATAAACTTTTTAATGGAAAAAAGAGTTTGCTTTGGCTGCCTCTGCGCTGGGCATATTAGCAGGGATTGCGAGAAGCGCTTGACTTGCAAGGTGTGCAGCCAAACCCATCCCAGCGTCCTTCACATCAGTCAAAGGGTGAGAGCAAGCAACGTAGACGATATGCAGCCCAAGGAAACATCGGTGAGCAACGCAGTGGTCTCTTTGCAAACATGTGGGCATGCAGGGGCCGGAAAAACTGATGGGATTCTATCCATCCTACCGGTTCAGGTTAAGTCCAGCAAAGGAGACGCAGTCATCCAAACCTATGCCTTCCTTGATCCAGGCAGTACAGCCACATTTTGTTCAGAAAACCTGATGAGGAAGCTGAACATGGATGGTAGAAAAGCTCAAATAAGTCTACAAACCATGGGCTCAAGAACATCAGTTTCCAGTTACAGGTTGACAGGTTTGGAGGTTTCCTCCCTCACTGGAAAACGGTTCTATGACCTACCAGAAGTCTATACTCAGAAGAGGATGCCTGTAAGCACAGGTAACATCATCAAAGAAGAAGAACTGGCTAACTGGCCATACTTGGATGGTGTTGGTGTTCCTCGCATCCAAGCGGAAGTAGAGTTGTTGATAGGCACCAATGCCTCCAAAATGCTGGAACCCTGGGAAGTAGTAAACAGCCATGGAAATGGACCCCACGCTATAAGGACCCTATTGGGATGGGTTATCAATGGCCCCCTTCAAGGATGCACTGAGGAGCAGTGCGATAGTGGCCACCCTGCTGCCTCCGTTAACAGGATCTCCATAGAAGGGCTGGAGGTGTTACTGAATAATCAATACAACCATGATTTTAATGAACAAACAGCAGGAGACAAGGAGGAGATGTCGAGAGACGATGTCATGTTCATGGAAATCATGAAAGATTCAGTAAAGCTTCAAGATGGACATTATAGCATGAAACTTCCCTTTAAGAACAAAGGGGTTTCTCTGCCAAACAATCACTGTGTGGCCAAGCAGCGCATTCTTGGATTGAAGAGGAGGTTTGAGAAAAACGAAAAATACCACCAGGAATACTCCACTTGTCTCAGTGAGGTCATCAAGCAGGGGTATGCTGAACGTGTGCCTGAAGATCAATTGGAACGGTCTGATGGAAAGATGTGGTACATTCCACACCACGGAGTATATCATCCCAAGAAAGGAAATCTCCATGTTGTGTTTGACTGTGGAGCCGAGTTCAGAGGAAATTCTCTCAACAGTCAACTTCTACAGGGTCCTTATCTTACCAGTTCTTTGTTAGGAGTTCTAACGCATTTCAGACAAGAACCTGTGGCAGTGATGGCTGACGTTCAGTCCATGTTCCATCAAGTCCAGGTAGCCAAAGATAATCGAGATTTCCTGCGTTTCTTGTGGTGGCCTGAAGGTGATTTAAATCAGGAACTTGTGGAATATAGGATGACTGTGCATCTTTTTGGGGCAGTGTCATCTCCCAGCTGTGCTTGTTATGCTCTACGAAAGACTGCAGAGGATAACCAGAACAGTTTCCCTGCTGGAGTACTTGGCACAATCAATCGGAACTTTTACATGGACGACTGTCTAAAAAGCTTGCCGTCTGAGGAAGAGGCTGTGGAAATGGTTCGAGACTTGACAGCTGTTTGTCAAAAAGGAGGCTTCCATTTCACAAAATGGATTAGCAACAGTCGTGGTGTATTGCTTTCCATTCCAGAGAAGCAGAGAGCAAAGATTCTACACGAGTTGAATTTGGACAGAGACCAGTTGCCAGTGGAGAGAGCCCTTGGTCTTCATTGGTGTGTCGAAACCGACACTTTCAAGTTCAAGATGGCACTCAAGGAACAACCCTATACAAGACGTGGGATCCTATCGGTGGTCAGCTCAGTCTATGATCCTCTAGGATTTCTTGCACCACTCACACTTCCAGCTAAACTAATCCTACAGGATCTGTGTAGGAGGAGCAATGGGTGGGATGATCAAATTCCCTCAGCTCTCAAACAGCAGTGGATTAAATGGGTACAAGACCTGGAAAGAGTGACTGCATTCAAGGTAGAGCGATGCCTGAAGCCATCAGATTTTGGACAACTCACCCAGGGCCAACTGCACCATTTTTCAGATGCCAGTGAAAGCGGATATGGTACTGTGACATATCTCCGGATGCAGAACAGCAACAACCGTGTCCATGTCTCTTTCATGCTAGGCAAAGCCAGAGTGGCACCACTAAAGCATGTGACTATTCCTCGTTTGGAACTCACTGCTGCTGTTCTGGCTGTTCGGGTGGATACAATGCTTAGAATGGAACTACAGCTTCCACTTAACAAATCATGTTTCTGGACGGATAGTACTTCAGTTTTGAAGTATATCAGAAACGAGGACAGAAGATTTCAAACCTTTGTGGCGAACAGGATCTCTACCATCCACAGAACAACCGATGTCTCTCAGTGGAGGTACATCAATACCACCCAGAACCCTGCCGACGAAGCCTCAAGGGGGTTAATGATAGATCATTTTTTGGCAAACCGAAGATGGATCGAAGGGCCCGAATTCCTTTGGAAATCCCAAGATACCTGGCCAGTAAGCATCTTGGATTCCAGTATTGCGGTTGATGACCCGGAGGTCAAAGTGGAGCTCACAGCTAATGCAGTGGTTGTCGAGGATGGACCAAATGCTACTAAACAACTATTAACCTACTTTTCTGACTGGAGAAGGTTGAAGAGGTCAGTTGCGTGGATGATGAAAATCAGGAGGGCTCTACAGGAGATGAGCCGTAAAAGAAAAGAACTGATGCAAGAGGATGCTGAAATCAATGGCAACACAATGGAACAGGAGATGCAACAGCCCCACGCAGTTCCTGGTTGCTTGGAAGAGTTCTACTGACATATCCAGACAGGAAAGGACTGGTGCGTTCTGCACAAGTACAAACCAAGACCAGCGTAATGGACAGACCAGTGACAAAGCTTTGTCTTCTGCAAGAGGCTGCAACATAAATTGCAAATAACCTTGGTAACCTCTTAAAGAGGTGTTTTTGATTTATTAGTTTATTTCATATGGTTTATTGGCTCCAATTATGTAAATATATGTTGAAATTGTTTATGCCATCCTGCCATAGACAATTAGGGGCCGGTGTGTTGGAGCCATTATGTCACTCTTTTGTTTGTTTTATTTTGTGATATGTAGTTTTGTGTTACCACTGGGTGGAGCTTTGGGCTCAACTAAAGGCATATAGCTAATCACCGGGCACGGCCAGGTGTGTGTGTTTTGGGGAAAAGCAAACCGTTTGTACCGTGGCAGCGTGTCGCCTTATGTTTGCTCTGGACCAAGTGATGAAATAAATGGGTCACAGCACTCAAACCAGAAATATGTATTAGACATTTATTATGAGCACCACATCACGCGTACGACAAGAGTTCTCCCACACCGCACCAACCAGGGCTAATGTAGAGCCGGTTGTTAGGCTTTACAGTCTTAATGAAAACAATTAACAATTCACCAGCACAGATGGATAGTAAACAGTTTAAAATGTAATATTTGTGCACACTGTAAAAGATAGCTTACATTCCTAAACATTGAAAGTTACATGTGTCAACCGTGAAACAGAATAAAATTTTTGTTTTCGACCAGAAGAATGACCTAAAACCAATGTGTTTTTCTGTATGCACACTTTGAGCCATGACTTTTAATACATACATTAATTTGGTTTATAATGTAATAATTAAATTAGACCATTAGAAAAAAATATTTTAATAATGTCATAGGTGCACCACAATGTAACAAGTTGGAACATTATGTGCAAAATGTTATTACATTATCCACTCAGTAATTTGTTATGATATGTCGTTATGGGTTGTTGATACCTTATGTGCTCTCACCATAACATTGCTTTACTTTGCCTAAATTGTGTCTAAACGGTGACGCTCCCTCTTACACACCATCTCTTTCTTTCTAATTCTGACTACTACACAGCTCATTGCTGTCCCCAGCCACTAACATCAATGTTGCAGAACACACAACCACGCTTGGAGCTGATCTTCTTACCAACTGCTACCCTGACACTAACATGGTAAATATGATTTAAGGTTATTTAATGTTTTCCCCTTTCATTAACAATAGTGCAAAGTGTCTCCTATGAAACAGACATTGAACATGTTTAATTATCATTGCATGCACAAAAGAACATGCTCCCATCACAAATTAAAGTAATAATAACCGCAAAAATGTGTTATGCATAGGACAAGAACCCATCACCTGCTAGGAGCTGCCAAAAATGTGGAAGGCCCTTAAAGGGACAAAAGCTGCCAAGAGGAAACAGTTGCACCCTTGAGCCAGATCCACACCTTCTACAAAAAAAAAGAAGCCACTCCAGGACATCTACTGAACCCGCCTCACCCGCAGAGCAACCATCATTGTGGGAGACCCCGGCCACCCCTCACACAGCCTCTTCAGCCTCCTGCCATCAAGAAGAAGGTACCAGAGCCTTTGGGCCAACTCCACCATGGTAAACAGCTTTTTCTACCATGCTGTCAGGAAGCTCAACTCTCTCTCTCTCTCTTCCCTCCCAGCTGCCCCCAGGAACTCTGGACTTTGGACCTATTTATACTCTGCATATTGAAATTACCTTTTATTGTACACTTTAAATTTCATATTGCACATATTGTAAATAATGTTCCCCATATTGCCCATTTTAATGTATTTAATTAATTTGTACCATTTTCTTCTCTTACCTTTTGCACTACTTAGACTTTATTTATTGTATATATTACTTATTTCATCATACCTTTTTATCCTTTTGTACTCATTGCCACATTTAACTTGCACAACATGCACCTCTAGACTCCTGAAGCATTTATATTCATGTGCTGTAAAATAACTGAACTGTAACTACAGCCCCACAGCTAAGTGATATTACCCTGTGAATATAGTGCAATACAATGTTACCAGTTCACTTATGTGTGGTTGGGTCTACTTATTTATTTTTTGCTTTAATCTCACACTTCCTTTTTCCGGTACACTGAGAGGAGTTGCTATAGATTCCGTTATACATATTTACGAAGACAATAAATGGAAACTGAATCAAACTCCCGACCCACTAGGTAGTTATATTTATTATTATAAACAATCTCAACCAACAGGAACACCTTCATTGTAGTACTGCCAAGATCCACCAGAGATCAGAAACACAATGCTTCATAGACCGTGCCCAGTTGAGCAGTCCCTCTTGTTAGTAGGCCTATAATTTAGCAACAAAAATGGATAAACCTGGATCTAGAAATGATTGCTTACTGTAGTAGGAATTCTGGTGATCATATGGCAAAAACTGGGCTCGTCCGGGATTTGAACCCGGGACCTCTCGCACCCAAAGCGAGAATCATACCCCTAGACCAACGAGCCACACACCATCTCCGAAAGAAGCAAAAGCTATATACTGACCAGTTTATCTCTCGATGTACCCGTGGATTCTTTCGCTAATGCCTCGTTTCCACCGAGTAGAGCGGGTCGGATCGGAGCGGCTCAGAGCGGGACAGCTCACTTTTAAGAATCTCGGTGTTGTTTCCACCGCCGACCCTACCCTTACTGGTAGGGCGGGGTTTAGGCTGGACTGCGATAGCCGACGCCAGAATGTGGGTCAAACTATCGGGCTGTGGGAACAACTGTGGTCAAGCCAGCGGTCTCTTGTTTTTGCTTGGTCAAACCAGCCGCTTCTTTATTTATTCCCCCCGTGTTGTGAGCACAGAGACGGCTCGGTGCAACTGATAGAGACAGTGAGCGAACAGCACTGGCTGCGGCAGCTACGTGACATCGTAGCAGTGGGACACAGTGTAGCCAACTGATTCATTTAATGACGAGGAAAAACACCACACAATAAACAGTGCCGCGCTCACATTTTCGCCAAAACTCTCTTCACTCTAGCCGAGGTGACTACAAACGGCGGAGATGATTCAAACCAGCCGCTTCTTTATGTATTCCCCCCGTGTTGTTGTGAGCGTGTATTTTACTACTATCTATGGCGTAAACACACAGAGACCGCTCGGCGCAACTCATAGAGACAGTGAGCGAACAGTGCTGGCTGCAGCAGCTACGTGACTATGGGACACAGTGTAACCAACTGATTAATTTATTGACAAGGAAAAACACCACACAATAAACAGAGCTGTGCTCACATTTTCGCCAAAACACAAGACTCTCTTCACTCTTGCCGAGATCTACACATGGCGGAAATGATTCTTTCGACCAATCAAATGACGGCAGTGTGTAGCTCCGCCTTCTCATGCATTTTCGGCCCGCTTTCAGGCCGCTAGTACCCCTACGGAGGAGTACTGAGATCGGGAGCGGCTCAGAGCGGTTAGGTGCGCTTAAACCGTACCCTACCCAACTTTTGGCAAATGAAAAGCCAAACTACCCGGACCGAACCGCTCCGACCCGACCCGCTCTACTCGGTGGAAACGAGGCATAAAACTCCCTAAACCGTTTCCCATTCATTCCCTATGGTAGTGCTAAAGCACTACGGATGTAATATATGTTCGGCCACTAAAGGGATTTGGCGGAGGAGGATCTCTACTTTCGCCTTCTCTCTCAGTCTCTCACTACCGTGTGGAATTTGATGTGTGCAGACTTTACTGATAAAAGGTAAGTTATCTACATTTTAAAGTAATACTTCGGTGAATTAAACAATGGACGATGTACGAATGTGCAGTGATAGCCTAGTTTCTGTCGCCGATGGCAGACGTCCCGTTTCCGTGAACGAGATAACAGTTGCTCGGTGGAGATGTAATAGTAAACAAAACCGCGACTTTTAGCCACAGAAAGTTTCTCTTAACACTCTGACTAAGCTTCGTGACGTTTACTGAGGTTAATACATGTTTAAATGTGCTGGTAAAAGTTAGAAACGCCGGGTGTTTCTTTACACAGACTGTTAAATATAACGGAAGATAGCAGAGACTAGACGGTGAATGAATGCAATATGCTTCATTTGTACCGTGTACTGTCGTCCTGTTTACATTTCAGTGTGTTAACTGCTTCCAGTCGCCGTTTTATAACGTTATCAGACGGTGAACAAAGCTTAGAACGCAAGTCTTCACTTTCTCTCCATTTTGAATGGCTATATCATTCATTTTTAGCTTAAATAGTAAACAACTCTGTGAGGGGGTTTCATACTGTTTCATGCTCCCTACAATGCAGACCTACCTGTCATGCATGCTTTATTTTAATACACCATATACGTTTTTATAATATGTATAGGCAATGTTGAGAGGTAAATAAAGGCTGTAAATTAACTCCAAGTTAAAGATGACAATCTCAGCACAAGTTTAAAAAACTACAATAGTGCTTTGATATCTGAGATGGCCAAAAGGTTAAGAAAATGTACACATTGGCCTACAGTAGGTGTTACTTAATTAAGTCATGGGGGATAAAGAAAGGCACTGCGGTCAAGCCAGCCGACCCATCGAAAGCGACAGTCAAGCCAGCCGACCCAAGTTTTTGCTGTACCTGTTTGTACTAGCCATTACGGTAATAGCGCCACAGAACTAGTTTCAAAATAAAAGCATAGTTTGTGCATTTGTCTGGTACATAACAGAAGACAGTAAATAAAAGCAAATACTATCAAAGGAAATGTACAGACGTTGTGATATGTACTTTCAAAATAAAAGCCCAACTAATTGACAAATGTAAGCTTATGTCCATATTCAAAATAAATGCATTTGTCTGGTAGATAACAGAAGACAGTAAATAAAAGCAAATACTATCAAAGGAAATGTACGGACGTTGTGATATGTACTTTCAAAATAAAAGCCCAACTAATTGACAAATGTAAGCTTATGTCCATATGTTTTTTAATGTATATTTAAAAGGAAACGCCTTGTTATCGCAGACTAATTCCAAATCAGGTTTATAGTACACAACCCCAAAGTGTGACCCAGTAAGTTTCAAGACCTTCTCATGTGTAGTTTCAAAATAAAAGCCCACTAGAAATTGAAAATATGAGACAAATTAGATATTATTTTGGATTCAATTTTAAAAAAAATGCCCTGTTATGCCAGAGTCATTCCACTGCAGGGTCATAGTTCACGACCCCATGAGGCCACACAAGAAGTTTCAGGACATTCTGATGTGTAGTTTCAAAATAAAAGCCCACTAGATATTGAAAATATGAGTGACATTAGATATGATTTTGGATTCAATTTTTAAAAAAATGCCCTGTTATGCCAGAGTCATTCCACTGCAGGGTCATAGTTCACGACCCCATGAGGCCACAAAAGAAGTTTCAGGACATTCTGAAGTGTACTTTCAGAATAAAAGCCCACTAGATATTGAAAATATGAGAGAAATTAGATAGGATTTTGGATTCAATTTAAAAAAAAATGCCCTGTTATGCCAGAGTCATTCCACTGCAGGGTCATAGTTCACAACCCCATGAGGTCACACAAGAAGGTTCAGGACATTCTGATGTGTAGTTTCAAAATAAAAGCCCACTAGATATTGAAAATATGAGTGACATTAGATAGGATTTTGGATTCAATTTAAAAAAAAATGCCCTGTTATGCCAGAGTCATTCCACTGCAGGGTCATAGTTCACGACCCCATGACGCCACACAAGAAGTTTCAGGACATTCTGATGTGTAGTTTCAAAATAAAAGATATTGAAAATATGAGACAAATTAGATAGGATTTTGGATTCAATTTAAAAAAAAATGCCCTGTTATGCCAGAGTCATTCCACTGCAGCGTCATAGTTCACGACCCCATGAGGCCACACAAGAAGTTTCAGGACATTCTGATGTGTAGTTTCAAAATAAAAGCCCACTAGATATTGAAAATATGAGTGACATTAGATATGATTTTGGATTCAATTTTAAAAAAAAATGCCCTGTTATGCCAGAGTCATTCCACTGCAGGGTCATAGTTCACGACCCCATGAGGCCACAAAAGAAGTTTCAGGACATTCTGAAGTGTACTTTCAGAATAAAAGCCCACTAGATATTGAAAATATGAGAGAAATTAGATAGGATTTTGGATTCAATTTAAAAAAAAATGCCCTGTTATGCCAGAGTCATTCCACTGCAGGGTCATAGTTCACGACCCCATGAGGCCACACAAGAAGTTTTAGGACATTCTGATGTGTAGTTTCAAAATAAAAGATATTGAAAATATGAGACAAATTAGATAGGATTTTGGATTCAATTTAAAAAAAAATGCCCTGTTATGCCAGAGTCATTCCACTGCAGGGTCATAGTTCACAACCCCATGAGGTCACACAAGAAGTTTCAGGACATTCTGATGTGTACTTTCAGAATAAAAGCCCACTAGATATTGAAAATATGAGACAAATTAGATATTATTTTGGATTCAATTTAAAAAAAAATGCCCTGTTATGCCAGAGTCATTCCACTGCAGGGTCATAGTTCACGACCCCATGAGGCCACAAAAGAAGTTTCAGGACATTCTGAAGTGTACTTTCAGAATAAAAGCCCACTAGATATTGAAAATATGAGACAAATTAGATATTATTTTGGATTCAATTTTAAAAAAAATGCCCTGTTATGCCAGAGTCATTCCACTGCAGCGTCATAGTTCACGACCCCATGAGGCCACACAAGAAGTTTCAGGACATTCTGATGTGTAGTTTCAAAATAAAAGATATTGAAAATATGAGAGAAATTAGATATGATTTTGGATTCAATTTAAAAAAAAATGCCCTGTTATGCCAGAGTCATTCCACTGCAGGGTCATAGTTCACAACCCCATGAGGTCACACAAGAAATCTCAGGACATTCTGATGTGTACTTTCAGAATAAAAGCCCACTAGATATTGAAAATATGAGACAAATTAGATATGATTTTGGATTCAATTTAAAAAAAAATGCCCTGTTATGCCAGAGTCATTCCACTGCAGGGTCATAGTTCACGACCCCATGAGGCCACACAAGAAGTTTCAGGACATTCTGATGTGTAGTTTCAAAATAAAAGCCCACTAGATATTGAAAATATGAGTGACATTACATATGATTTTGGATTCAATTTAAAAAAAAATGCCCTGTTATGCCAGAGTCATTCCACTGCAGCGTCATAGTTCACGACCCCATGACGCCACACAAGAAGTTTCAGGACATTCTGATGTGTAGTTTCAAAATAAAAGATATTGAAAATATGAGAGAAATTAGATATGATTTTGGATTCAATTTAAAAAAAAATGCCCTGTTATGCCAGAGTCATTCCACTGCAGGGTCATAGTTCACGACCCCATGACGCCACACAAGAAGTTTCAGGACATTCTGATGTGTAGTTTCAAAATAAAAGATATTGAAAATATGAGAGAAATTAGATATGATTTTGGATTCAATTTAAAAAAAAATGCCCTGTTATGCAAGAGTCATTCCACTGCAGGGTCATAGTTCACAACCCCATGAGGTCACACAAGAAATCTCAGGACATTCTGATGTGTACTTTCAGAATAAAAGCCCACTAGATATTGAAAATATGAGAGAAATTAGATATGATTTTGGATTCAATTTAAAAAAAAATGCCCTGTTATGCCAGAGTCATTCCACTGCAGCGTCATAGTTCACGACCCCATGAGGCCACACAAGAAGTTTCAGGACATTCTGATGTGTAGTTTCAAAATAAAAGATATTGAAAATATGAGAGAAATTAGATATGATTTTGGATTCAATTTAAAAAAAAATGCCCTGTTATGCCAGAGTCATTCCACTGCAGGGTCATAGTTCACAACCCCATGAGGTCACTCAAGAAATCTCAGGACATTCTGATGTGTAGTTTCAAAATAAAAGATATTGAAAATATGAGAGAAATTAGATATGATTTTGGATTCAATTTTAAAAAAAATGCCCTGTTATGCCAGAGTCATTCCACTGCAGGGTCATAGTTCACAACCCCATGAGGTCACACAAGAAATCTCAGGACATTCTGATGTGTACTTTCAGAATAAAAGCCCACTAGATATTGAAAATATGAGACAAATTAGATATGATTTTGGATTCAATTTTTAAAAAAATGCCCTGTTATGCCAGAGTCATTCCACTGCAGGGTCATAGTTCACGACCCCATGAGGCCACACAAGAAGTTTCAGGACATTCTGATGTGTACTTTCAGAATAAAAGCCCACTAGATATTGAAAATATGAGACAAATTAGATATTATTTTGGATTCAATTTAAAAAAAAATGCCCTGTTATGCCAGAGTCATTCCACTGCAGCGTCATAGTTCACGACCCCATGAGGCCACACAAGAAGTTTCAGGAAATTCTGATGTGTAGTTTCAAAATAAAAGATATTGAAAATATGAGAGAAATTAGATATGATTTTGGATTCAATTTAAAAAAAAATGCCCTGTTATGCCAGAGTCATTCCACTGCAGGGTCATAGTTCACAACCCCATGAGGTCACTCAAGAAATCTCAGGACATTCTGATGTGTAGTTTCAAAATAAAAGATATTGAAAATATGAGAGAAATTAGATATGATTTTGGATTCAATTTAAAAAAAAATGCCCTGTTATGCCAGAGTCATTCCACTGCAGGGTCATAGTTCACAACCCCATGAGGTCACACAAGAAATCTCAGGACATTCTGATGTGTACTTTCAGAATAAAAGCCCACTAGATATTGAAAATATGAGACAAATTAGATATGATTTTGGATTCAATTTTAAAAAAAATGCCCTGTTATGCCAGAGTCATTCCACTGCAGGGTCATAGTGCACGACCCCATGAGGCCACACAAGAAGTTTCAGGACATTCTGATGTGTAGTTTCAGAATAAAAGCCCACTAGATATTGAAAATATGAGACAAATTAGATATGATTTTGGATTCAATTAAAAAAAAATGCCGCTGCAGTGGAATGACTCTGGCATAACAGGGCATTTTTTTTTAAATTGAATCCAAAATCATATCTAATTTCTCTCATATTTTCAATATCTAGTGGGCTTTTATTCTGAAAGTACACATCAGAATGTCCTGAGATTTCTTGTGTGACCTCATGGGGTTGTGAACTATGACCCTGCAGTGGAATGACTCTGGCATAACAGGGCATTTTTTTTTAAATTGAATCCAAAATCATATCTAATTTCTCTCATATTTTCAATATCTTTTATTTTGAAACTACACATCAGAATGTCCTGAAACTTCTTGTGTGGCCTCATGGGGTCGTGAACTATGACGCTGCAGTGGAATGACTCTGGCATAACAGGGCATTTTTTTTTAAATTGAATCCAAAATCATATCTAATTTCTCTCATATTTTCAATATCTAGTGGGCTTTTATTCTGAAAGTACACATCAGAATGTCCTGAGATTTCTTGTGTGACCTCATGGGGTTGTGAACTATGACCCTGCAGTGGAATGACTCTGGCATAACAGGGCATTTTTTTTTAAATTGAATCCAAAATCATATCTAATTTCTCTCATATTTTCAATATCTTTTATTTTGAAACTACACATCAGAATGTCCTGAAACTTCTTGTGTGGCGTCATGGGGTCGTGAACTATGACCCTGCAGTGGAATGACTCTGGCATAACAGGGCATTTTTTTTTAAATTGAATCCAAAATCATATCTAATTTCTCTCATATTTTCAATATCTTTTATTTTGAAACTACACATCAGAATGTCCTGAAACTTCTTGTGTGGCGTCATGGGGTCGTGAACTATGACGCTGCAGTGGAATGACTCTGGCATAACAGGGCATTTTTTTTTAAATTGAATCCAAAATCATATGTAATGTCACTCATATTTTCAATATCTAGTGGGCTTTTATTTTGAAACTACACATCAGAATGTCCTGAAACTTCTTGTGTGGCCTCATGGGGTCGTGAACTATGACCCTGCAGTGGAATGACTCTGGCATAACAGGGCATTTTTTTTAAAATTGAATCCAAAATCATATCTAATTTGTCTCATATTTTCAATATCTAGTGGGCTTTTATTCTGAAAGTACACATCAGAATGTCCTGAGATTTCTTGTGTGACCTCATGGGGTTGTGAACTATGACCCTGCAGTGGAATGACTCTGGCATAACAGGGCATTTTTTTTTAAATTGAATCCAAAATCATATCTAATTTCTCTCATATTTTCAATATCTTTTATTTTGAAACTACACATCAGAATGTCCTGAAACTTCTTGTGTGGCGTCATGGGGTCGTGAACTATGACCCTGCAGTGGAATGACTCTGGCATAACAGGGCATTTTTTTTTAAATTGAATCCAAAATCATATCTAATTTGTCTCATATTTTCAATATCTAGTGGGCTTTTATTCTGAAAGTACACATCAGAATGTCCTGAGATTTCTTGTGTGACCTCATGGGGTTGTGAACTATGACCCTGCAGTGGAATGACTCTGGCATAACAGGGCATTTTTTTTTAAATTGAATCCAAAATCATATCTAATTTCTCTCATATTTTCAATATCTTTTATTTTGAAACTACACATCAGAATGTCCTGAAACTTCTTGTGTGGCGTCATGGGGTCGTGAACTATGACCCTGCAGTGGAATGACTCTGGCATAACAGGGCATTTTTTTTTAAATTGAATCCAAAATCATATCTAATGTCACTCATATTTTCAATATCTAGTGGGCTTTTATTTTGAAACTACACATCAGAATGTCCTGAAACTTCTTGTGTGGCGTCATGGGGTCGTGAACTATGACCCTGCAGTGGAATGACTCTGGCATAACAGGGCATTTTTTTTTAAATTGAATCCAAAATCATATCTAATGTCACTCATATTTTCAATATCTAGTGGGCTTTTATTTTGAAACTACAGATCAGAATGTCCTGAAACTTCTTGTGTGGCCTCATGGGGTTGTGAACTATGACGCTGCAGTGGAATGACTCTGGCATAACAGGGCATTTTTTTTTAAATTGAATCCAAAATCATATCTAATGTCACTCATATTTTCAATATCTAGTGGGCTTTTATTTTGAAACTACAGATCAGAATGTCCTGAAACTTCTTGTGTGGCCTCATGGGGTCGTGAACTATGACGCTGCAGTGGAATGACTCTGGCATAACAGGGCATTTTTTTTAAAATTGAATCCAAAATCATATCTAATTTCTCTCATATTTTCAATATCTAGTGGGCTTTTATTCTGAAAGTACACATCAGAATGTCCTGAAACTTCTTGTGTGGCCTCATGGGGTCATGAACTATGACCCTGCAGTGGAATGACTCTGGCATAACAGGGCATTTTTTTTAAAATTGAATCCAAAATCATATCTACTTTGTCTCATATTTTCAATATCTAGTGGGCTTTTATTCTGAAAGTACACATCAGAATGTCCTGAAACTTCTTGTGTGGCCTCATGGGGTCATGAACTATGACCCTGCAGTGGAATGACTCTGGCATAACAGGGCATTTTTTTTTAAATTGAATCCAAAATCATATCTAATTTGTCTCATATTTTCAATATCTAGTGGGCTTTTATTCTGAAAGTACACATCAGAATGTCCTGAGATTTCTTGAGTGACCTCATGGGGTTGTGAACTATGACCCTGCAGTGGAATGACTCTGGCATAACAGGGCATTTTTTTTTAAATTGAATCCAAAATCATATCTAATTTCTCTCATATTTTCAATATCTTTTATTTTGAAACTACACATCAGAATGTCCTGAAACTTCTTGTGTGGCGTCATGGGGTCGTGAACTATGACCCTGCAGTGGAATGACTCTGGCATAACAGGGCATTTTTTTTTTAAATTGAATCCAAAATCCTATCTAATTTCTCTCATATTTTCAATATCTAGTGGGCTTTTATTCTGAAAGTACACATCAGAATGTCCTGAGATTTCTTGAGTGACCTCATGGGGTTGTGAACTATGACCCTGCAGTGGAATGACTCTGGCATAACAGGGCATTTTTTTTTAAATTGAATCCAAAATCCTATCTAATTTGTCTCATATTTTCAATATCTAGTGGGCTTTTATTCTGAAAGTACACATCAGAATGTCCTGAACCTTCTTGTGTGGCCTCATGGGGTCGTGAACTATGACCCTGCAGTGGAATGACTCTGGCATAACAGGGCATTTTTTTTTAAATTGAATCCAAAATCATATCTTATGTCACTCATATTTTCAATATCTAGTGGGCTTTTATTTTGAAACTACAGATCAGAATGTCCTGAAACTTCTTGTGTGGCCTCATGGGGTCGTGAACTATGACGCTGCAGTGGAATGACTCTGGCATAACAGGGCATTTTTTTTTTAAATTGAATCCAAAATCCTATCTAATTTGTCTCATATTTTCAATATCTAGTGGGCTTTTATTCTGAAAGTACACATCAGAATGTCCTGAACCTTCTTGTGTGGCCTCATGGGGTCGTGAACTATGACCCTGCAGTGGAATGACTCTGGCATAACAGGGCATTTTTTTTAAAATTGAATCCAAAATCATATCTAATTTGTCTCATATTTTCAATTTCTAGTGGGCTTTTATTTTGAAACTACACATGAGAAGGTCTTGAAACTTACTGGGTCACACTTTGGGGTTGTGTACTATAAACCTGATTTGGAATTAGTCTGCGATAACAAGGCGTTTCCTTTTAAATATACATTAAAAAACATATGGACATAAGCTTACATTTGTCAATTAGTTGGGCTTTTATTTTGAAAGTACATATCACAACGTCCGTACATTTCCTTTGATAGTATTTGCTTTTATTTACTGTCTTCTGTTATCTACCAGACAAATGCATTTATTTTGAATATGGACATAAGCTTACATTTGTCAATTAGTTGGGCTTTTATTTTGAAAGTACATATCACAACGTCTGTACATTTCCTTTGATAGTATTTGCTTTTATTTACTGTCTTCTGTTATGTACCAGACAAATGCACAAACTATGCTTTTATTTTGAAACTAGTTCTGTGGCGCTATTACCGTAATGGCTAGTACAAACAGGTACAGCAAAAACTTGGGTCGGCTGGCTTGACTGTCGCTTTCGATGGGTCGGCTGGCTTGACCGCAGTAGAAAGGCAGACATGTAATTACAATCTAGGCAAATATAGTGATACTATGCAGACAGTAAAAGTGCTGGGGACCTTCTTATTTGTATTTATTTATACATAATAATGCCTGTAACATATGATAAAGCTAACACACAGACGGTCATCACAGCTCCAGGTGTGTGATATTAACCTGTATTCACATTTTAAAATGTTTGATGTACTGTCTTTATAATGATAAAGCTTTATTGCAGACACATGGCCATATAACACATCATACAGTATACATATTATACAAAAGGAAATACATAAATACATAAAAATTGCATATTGGCCTTTAGGATAAACAGGCTATTTCACCAATGCCGTCTTAACCTAGAAGTGTATCTATAGCAGCTTTTCAGAGGGCTGACTAGGGCTTCAATTATGTTGTTGTCCAGGCGACACATACAACTAAACATCAGTTTTCTTAAGAGTGCCTCACAGGTGGGTGGCACAAACAATTGACTGGCACTATGGGCAGCAAGTAACCTCATTGCATCAGTGAATGCTACCTTGAGCCTCGGCATACTCTTTTTTTTACAGTTAGACCACAACTGAGCAATAATGGTGTGATTTAGATTCTAAACCGAGAGCACTTCACAGTCACAGCACATAAAAAACTTCCTTATAAGCATGTTAGCTTGAAAAAAAACTGTAAAATGTCAACTAATATTTTTTCTGTATGTTCCTGTTAAAAATAATGAAATGTTTAATATTCTATACAGAACGTTTGTTCTACTGAGCCGCCTGCAGCAACCACTGAAGCTCCGCTGTCACTAAATGCAAAGAGAGCTCAAAGTAAGTATTAACATGTTACTGATTTGGTTGCCAAAGACATGATATGAAGTCACATACAAAATCTTAAACGTTTGCTGGCTCTTGATTCTTGTCCGACTAGGTCCGCCAGCTGTCCCCCTCCTCCACTTCCTTCCTGTGGCTGTGATGTCAGTCCGTGCTGCTCACAACAGTAGAGAATACCTGGCTCTCTGGATGGCTCCATCCGTGTGTGCAACCTCATGAAGATGTCCTGCGTTCCAAACCCTTTGCACTTTTTTTTTCTATTCTACATACTGCAGCTGACCATAAAGAGTACATAGTTGGCATGTAGTATGCTACTATTGGGAAGTACTTATACTTTTAAATGTTGTTGTAACATAGTGCCTTGGACTTGACTGTTGCTTGTATATCACTCGAATTGCTGGTTGTTTTCTCTGGGAGGCTCAGTCCATGTGATGTCACTTCCGCTGTGTAGATTGATTGTGGGTCAGAATCTCCATAAAGCTGCTGGTTTGCACACTGAGAATTGCTACAGGTTGTAGTAGGACATCTGGGTATTTTTCGGCATGCTGCATCTGACATCATGTATTGGGACAAGCTTTACACAGAAGATCTTATATTTGAAAATAGTATTTTTTAATGTAATGAATCATTACTCCTCTGCGGCTCCTTTATTTCAACCTGATGTGGATTCTTTATTTTATAGCCCATTAATAATGTAGCAGCGAGTATTTGATAGAATTGATTTATAGTATTGTTGTTGTGTGACTCTTTTTGTTGAAATCCAGCTGTCATTGTTGTGAAGATGTTTTAATAAACAACTCATTTGATCCATTTATATCTGTGTCAAGTAAATAATGTTTATTGATCATTAAATATATTGGGTTTGAAAAAATTGTTGCATTTTAAACATGTTACACATAGAATCAAAGCTTTTTAATATTTTTGGTTGATAGCATTGATAATTCTGCATTTAAATGTCCAGAGTAGTTTTGGTTTGGCGTTTTATGTCCATACAATGAATTTAAGTTATTTATTCTTTCAAAGGTTTTTTTATTAAATGTTAGTAACAACGGAATTGTAGCACAGTGAGTACAAATTTTTTCCCCTTTTTTTCCCGAATTAAGTTATTTATTCTGAAGTTCTAAACTTCATCTTTTGTCTGAACTGGGATTCGAACCTGCAAACTTTGAGTGATTTGGCCCGTAAGTCAGCAGGGGACAGTGCTGCAGTTTCATTGGCTGTCAGGCTGTGCCAACTCCCTTGTTGGGTGCATATGTTTAATTTCATTAGTTTAATTAGCAGTACAATAAGATCAAGAGAAAACCTTTTTTTAGATCGACTTGCAGCAAGCAATCAAGAGGTATGACCGATTAAATGCTTTCTGTTTGAATCTTACCTATTTTGTTCCTTTTACACACTTAACATTTCCATCTGTTCTTCTTGGCTTTACATCACTGATAATGTCACAGACAGTCGTACCTTTGCCTTGCAGTTCACAGTTCAAATGGTTTGAGTTCCCAGTGATGACGTCAGAAAGGCAACCACTGTGGTAGATGGTACAGAAGCATCTTGTCCCGCACCGGATCAAGGACAGCTTTATCCTGCATGCCATAAAGACTGTTGAACTTGTAGCTCTTAACTATAATCAGACCACAATAAGTAGGCTACATTTTAAACGTACCGTTTATAACCTGGAAATCATACATATATTCCTACCTGTGTATACCTATACACCTATAACTGTATATTCATTTAACTACATGTCAACATGTGTACAAGTAAGACAATAAATCTACTTTGAACATCAGATTCCTCCTAAATGAAAAATACATATATATTACTAAGAACAGCAGAAGAGGCTAATTTGACATAAATCACTGGTTTTCATCATTGTGGGACACCGACATTTCTTATAGTCTACGGCTACGACGACAGACCAGCTGTGATAGCAAAAACTGGGCTCGTCCGGGATTTGAACCCGGGACCTCTCGCACCCTAAGCGAGAATCATACCCCTAGACCAACGAGCCGACGTGCAAAATCACACTGTCTTGAGAGTACAGAAAATCCACATTTGGAGGTCCAGGTTAATTTACCATTGGTTTATTACTCATGTGGAGTCACGTGGAACCTCCGACTCAGGCATTAGTATCCAGCTGCATCCCCAGAGAACAATACTGAGGCGGGGCGGGAGTACTGAGGCGGGGCGGAAGAAAATAAAAATAAATTTTGAACGTTATTTAGACAAATTATATTGTTTTGGCAATTAAGTTCAGGCATCACAGCTGGGTGGTTAGGGTTAGGGCAAGGGGATAGGGAGAGGTTAGAATATATATAGATAGAACATTAGATTATGTTCAGGCATCACAGCTGGGTGGTTAGGGTTAGGGCAAGGGGACAGGGGGCCAATCCGAAGTCTTTTTTGCATAGGAAATTTCCTTTCCTATCGAGATGACCCGGAAGTACTCGGCGGATAGGTGATTTGAATTCTCAAAATGCTTAGGAAAGGCATAGGAAAGGAGCCTCGATTCATCCTTTAACCCAACTTTAGCATAGGTTACTCCGGACCAACCTATGCAAAAGGAAAGGAGATAGTGGTATCCCATAATCCTTTACGGCGGCAAGATTTAAAGCAACAGGCCACCGCCGGAGTTTACCGACTCTACACGAATATGAACGAGAGGTAAAACAGAAGAGAAGAGAGGAGAGGAGAAGAGAGGAAGATTTAACTCAGCTAAAAACAAAATACCCCCTCCCCATATCCCCTATCCATAAAGATAATAAAGAACTCATAAAAGACCAACATCATAATAGTTATTTTCGTAGCACATAATTTACACCATAAGAAAATAATATACCAACTTCAAATTTAATGAAGTTACTGGGGGCAGTACATTTCAACATCAACATAAGTGTAGCCTCTTTTTATTCCACATGTGAATTGGGATATATGCGAGTGATTCTCACTCTGTTGGCAACAACCTGATTAATCAATATGAAAAGAAAGCATGGATCAAACGAGCGCTTGTTGTAGTACATTTTCGGCGAATAGGCTAGTGTAGTTTCCGGTAGTTTCACGCTAGTGACTCACGTCAGCACTACTCGCCGTCGCGCAATGACGTCGGTTAGGAAAAGTGGAGTCGTTCGATAGGAAGCACCTTTCATATCTCCTTAACCCCGATGACGTTTAGGGGTTAAGGTATAGGAAAGGAGGTTTATAGGTTAGGAGATTGGACTATTCGGATTGGCCCAGGGAGAGGTTAGAATATAGATAGAACATTAGATTAGCCACGGCGCTAGCTCCACTCGGCTAACGGAACACCGCGGCGGCCATCTTGAGAAGGTCACGTCAAACAATAAAAAAGACCGCAGACCGATAGGCTACTAGCCCAGCCACAGTACTCCCGCCCCGCCTCAGTATTGTTCTCCGGGGCTGCAGCTTGACTCTACTCGACTCAGATTCCTACCCACAAAAACGGAACTCATACCAATGGTACAAAAGACCCACATACATTTTAAACCAATGAGGATTTACTGTATAACATGAGTATGATTATAATTATACCAACAAAAACGAATTTCCCTCAAAGGCCCTTTTTTTTTTGCTTAACGAATACTTTAAAAACATGTATAGGCCTATACAACACTGTTTTGATATGAACAATTCCCACAAAATATATAAATATAATTAATTATAGAGATTAAAATGTCACACTGTTGCAAATGGTCAATATAGGCTACATTTTTCAACTGTTTGACAACATTGATATTACCATTGAGTTTGAAATTACTCAATAACACAAGGGTTAAGTTTAAACTTAAGTTTACTGTACAGTACACTAACACACTTTAACTGTCTTAGCTAATTATCAGCATGCTAAGCTAGCTAATGACAGTTTAACTTTGAGTTGGAAAACAAAGTACTTTTCTTTTCTTTTTGTTATCTGGTGTTAGCTGTTTTGAAAACTGCTATTCATTTATATCAAACAAACATACCTGAATGAATCCTTAGTTCATTTTCAGTTCCCATGCGGCCACTTGCCGAAGCTGAGTTCAAGCGCCCTAGCTTTAGCTGGGTCAAGGACTCACGGCTGACAGTTAGCAAAGTTGTGGCATGTGCTGCTAGCTTGTTTAGCAATCATGTCCGCCCCGGTCCGCCCCTGCCACACATTAAAATACATTTGTATTAATGTGTGAATACATTTGAAATACATTTGTATTATAATGTGGGAAGATCTTCTGGGTGGGGTTTTACAGATCCTCAAATAGTGGTGATAAGCACTTTAGTTCTCTAAAAAAATAAGGTCTTATTTTGGTATAAAAACGTTACATCAATCTTCCAGATATCTTTTTTTGACTAGTGGGATTGATCAAATATTGTTTTTGCTGGCTAATTAAAAACTCAAAATAATTGGGAGCATCTATTTTCAAAGCAATTTACAATTGCCTCTTGTATTGCGTCACAGATCAGCATGGCATATGATTTGATTATGTCATGGTGCAACAGTTGATGACACAATGCTTTTTTTGCCTTTTAATTTTATTTCAAATAATCTGAATTAAAATAGCCTAACTTATTTTACAACATTTGAAATATATCTTCTACTTCTTCAAGGGGACCAAAATAAAAGTAAAATTGTCCTCTAACCAAAGTAGGCCTAAGTGATCATGTTTTTCTATAGTTTTATTTTTTTTAATTGGTATTTAATTTAATTCCGAATGACATTAAAAAGTCTTCAATCAAACTTGTCTTAAAAATGTTGTGTGACAGGTATTACATCAAATACTTATATAGCAAAATATTATACCTTTTTGCTTCAGATCTAACCAAAATTACTAAATTGTTGT
This sequence comes from Ammodytes marinus, assembly GCF_949987685.1. Classification (NCBI taxonomy): domain Eukaryota; kingdom Metazoa; phylum Chordata; class Actinopteri; order Uranoscopiformes; family Ammodytidae; genus Ammodytes; species Ammodytes marinus. The sequence goes on along the minus strand of NC_137213.1, from coordinate 17,708,985 downwards.
TAAATATTCCCATGACAATTTTAGTTAGCCTATCATTTATGACAATGGTCTATACAGATATTTATCTGTGGAGAACTATGTCTCATCCAAGGTGCATGTGAGCTTCATTACTGCATTGTGCCCTGCCCCCATACCTGAACACTTCTGATGTTCAAAGTAATAGAAAGATTGTTTATTTGTCATATTACTCAACCATAAGATGAGTAAATCGCTGTCAATTAAATTCTTTGTCACATGCTTCCTTCAACGGTACAACATAAAGAAAATAAAAATATATTAAGAGAAACACAAAGAGAATCTGACACATAAAAAATACAAATATATACAGTATAAAGTAAATTAAATAGAATGTGAATAAATAGAATACTATACATGGAATATAATACTGTACAAAAGAATACTGTACATCGTGGTGGAATACAATATTATATTTGAAATAGAATACTGATCGTGGAAAAGAATGTTAGAATACAATACTCCAAATGGAACAGAATGACTCAGTCGTCCAGGGAATGGACTCTCCTCTCTGCTTCTGGTGGCTCACATCAGGATTGATTCGGCAGCCAACAGGATAGTACTCTTTCTGCTCACTCAACTGTTCACTCTGTCCGTTCACCCTGCTTGCCTCATTGGTTGTTTGTCTCTCCTCTTCCATGGTGGCGAGGAGATGGTGTGGATCAGATCCTTCCTCTGGCGGCATCTGATGTCCTCCTGCGTCTAGTAAACATTTTTGTCAATTATTGTACTAATTTGTGATTTTTCTATTGGTCTTTTTTGTACACATATACAGTCTGCTTGTCTGTCCATCCTGGGAGAGGGATCCCTTCCTCTATCACTCTCCATGAGGTTTCTCAACAACAACAAAAAGGGATTTATGGTAGAATTTTTTTCCATAGTCTGGTTTAGAATCTAAGGTGTAAAAGGGTGTCATATTTGTGTATGAATTGTGAAGCCCACTGAGGCAAATGGCTTGTTGTGGTATTGGGCTGGGCTATATAAAACTGATTTGATATTAATAGAATAATATAGCCTAGGCTACGTGGAATAGAATTATGTATGTGGAATAGAATACTGCACATAGAAAATAATGTTGTGCGTGGAATAATAGATTATGCCCAACTGAACGTGGATAAAATACTGTATGGAATGTTGTCAATTGAATGCCTTGTGGAATACTGCACAGTGAAAATTCAAAACATGTAGCCTAAATGATAAGTAATACATCAGGGTTATAATTATAAAAAATAGCCTATTTAACATTATTAACAGAACAACATAAACATAGCCGATGTAGGCCTAAATATATTTTTTAAATAGGCCTATATAAACTGTTTGACAATACCCGCTTCAAATGTAATTTCATGTGACATGTTTGACATGTCTGAATTGCAACGTGCACAGCAGGCGCACATAACACGACGAAGGTAATAAATATAGCCTACAGTTAGGCTGGGATACTCACCCATGGACCTAATAGGGTACTCACCTCGTTGTTAGTGAATACATACTACTCAGCAAATATTTCTTCGTTCGGCATACGGGTTTTCTTTTACCAGCTGTCATGTGACCTAGACTCAGCCATCTTGTGGAAAACGAAGTGAGAGAGTGAGCCACACAACTCGCATACAAAATCTTGTGCTGTCAGAACAAGCAGAGGTAAGACAGCCAAAGTTTCATACATTAGCAGAGAAATAAATCGTACATTGAAGTAAAGCGACATGTCAGACGGCCATATCCGGACGATCTGGGTGGTTTAGGGCTGCTTTTAATCCACCATGTTTACTCGGCCTTGCAGCACCCGGCTCCAGTTGTCTCCGTGTGCGGGTCCGGGCCGCGCGATGTGCGGCAACGTTTAACGAGGAAACGTTGTTGTGGACCCTGCGGAGGCCGCGTGTAGCTAGCTAACCTGTTAGCGTGCTAGCTACAAGTGTTGAGGATAAGGATTAACTTATGCCAGAGACGTGTTACAATTTGTCATGAATAATATATGACAATACGTCTTCTCCCATGGCAAACTTAACTAGTGTCAATACCATGGTCCATACACATGTAGGGGAATATCCACGTATGACAAGCACACAGTAGCTATGTGGGGATATAACGCTGTTAGCTAACGTGCTAGCAAAACCACAGTTGGCTAGAGTTGTAGCTACTTTAGCTACAACTCTGCGGACACTTTTTGCACTTTGGCATACATGACTATACCTAACAGCATTTTATTAACGGGACTGTATTGGCTAATGTCAGTCAGTAGTGTCCTGGGATTAGCTCGAATATTTGACTGGTAAGCTCTGCTATGTTAGCTAACGTAATGTTGGTAACCGAGGATGATTTATTATTTTTTCAACTTAACCTTCCCGAGTGACTGTTACGGCTCGTAGTCAGCACTATGCCAAACATTTTAACGTTATTCTGTAGTGATAATAGGATTCTATTCAGACTGTAACAACGGGATGGGACTGTCTTAATAACGTGGGATGAATGTGTGTCCTGCTCTCCAGGTTGATTAATCGTACACGGACACGGTGGACTCAAAGCTTCACGTCACGGTAAATATATGCGGCCAACTTTGCAAGAACATAATGATCTGTAATTTTTTTTGGCCTTTCCCCCCTTCATCTTAAAGTCTGCCACGGCCTAACTGATGAAAGTTGTATTGTTTTGAACAGATTGGGCAGTTGCACTTAAAACGCGTTATAACATTATTTAAGCTTAGTCGGTCGTCCAGTTTATAACTTTAAGTTAACATTAGCAAATGTGCGAAGCGTGCAGGACAATTGCCACACGCTGTAGTTATTGCCTCAACTACCAACTTACACGTGGCTTATCCTGGCACCCATATGGTCAGTGGTATTGTGAAGTGTACTGTGGCCTTTTGTGGCCGATAGCCTATGTTAGGAAGCCTCGAAACGTAGCCTAATAAACCATTGCTTTCAAGCCAGTGCAAGGGAAAGGAAAAGTGTTGGCAGTGGAGACACTCAAAACAAACCATAATATGTTATGTTTGATTTGTTATTGCTGAAGTAAAGGCAACCTTCGTTGTCAATTACAGGTGTCTGACATATTCCCCATGCATGATGGGTCTGGGAGACTTCTTAAAATAGATTTAGCAGATCGAAATTGAACACTGCTTGTGTGCTTGTAGGATGGGCTATATCACCAGGGTTGTAATACATAAAGTTGACACAACCTTTAGTATGTTTTCCAAATTATACAGACTTCTGCTACGGTATATTTAATGCGTTGGTGAATTAAAACATTAACTCAAACTGGTATGGTAAAAAAACATAAAGATTGTTGATTTTCATATTTGTGTAGGTTAACATTGATTTTGAATGTATTTGGAGTGCTGAAATGATTTTTGCAACCCTAACCCCGATTCCAACATCTAATAGTTGTTACTCAGCCAGTGTGCTCACACTGAGTCCTTGAAAGCCAAAATTTGAAGCAGGACAGCACTCCAGTTGAATTGTTTGTTTGTATGGGTCATAGTAATTGCAATAGCCCTATAGTGTCTACTATTTATTTTGTAGTTAAAAAAAACAAAAATAAGTGTTTTTGAAGAGGTGTTATTTATACAACGTTGCATTACCAGTATAAACACCACAATACATTTTGAGGCAATACAAGAATAAATGTATGTTGGATTTTTCTTTTATGTGCAACTTGTGAAAACAACAACAGAGTGTTTGCAGCTTTATATGATTGTCTTTTCTTTTTAATAGTACTCTTATTCTGTCACTGTTCATACTAATCCTTTTCCTCCCTTTTCATATGTGTAGAACTTTCAGGGAGAATGGCCGAAACCCAGACACTTAACTTTGGACCAGAATGGTAACCTGCGTTTATTCATGATTAGTCTGACTGAAATTATTTGTAGGTTGTGAAACTGTTTTTTTCTGTTAAGCCCCAGTGCAGCTATTTCATACATGTTCAGACATTCCAATTGCCACCTCAGCTTTTGAGTTGTCTCCCCTCTTCTTTGTACCCTTCTCCTTTTAACTACCCTTTCTCTCTCCGCAGGCTCCGTGCCCTGTCTGGAGGAGGTGCTGGCAGCAGTGGCGGTGGTGGTGGAAGCAGCTGCACGGTTGCCTCTCCACCCCTTTCACCTGTGTTGCCAAAGTATAAACTTGCAGACTATCGCTACGGGAGAGAAGAAATGTTAGCACTTTATGTAAAGGATAACAAGGTTGGTAGGCCTGAAACCTCTGCATTTTAGCTTTTGATGCAGACAACATGATTTGCATTAAAATTATGTTACTGCAGAGATGTGATTTACATCTTCCTTATGTTGTTATAACACAGTCTTTCAAAGTGTTGGGGATCTTAAAAGCAAAGTTTGTTATTGTTTAATTCTCTTATCCAGATCCCTATAGACCTACACGATAAAGACTTCCTGCCCATATTGCAAGAGGAGCCCTTGCAGCCTCTGGCACTCGTGTCTTTTACAGAGGAGGAACAGGTAGGAGTACTTTTCAGATTATATCGTTATGTGAAATTAGGGCTGCAACTAACGATTATTTTGATAATCGATTAATCTGTCGATTATTTTCTCGATTAATCGATTATTAATCGATTAGTGTTTTGGTCCGTAAAATGGTGAAAAATGTTGATCAATTTTCCAAAGCCCATGTTGACGTCCTCAAATGTATTGTTATGTCCAAAACACAGATATTTCAGTTTACTGTCATAATAGGATTAAAGAAACCAGAAAATATTCACATTTGAGAAGCTGAAATCAGAGAATTTGGAAATGTTTTATTAAAAAATTGCTCGAAACGATTAATCGATTATCAAAATAGTTGGCGATTATTTTATTAATCGATTAATAATCGATTAATCGTTGCAGCTCTAGAAATGTCAACATCAGAAACCATTTCTGACTTTAAAAAAAACAAACAATATAAGTGTCACACAGGCCTTTTGCCCATTGTAATTTCTTGGATACTACTTATGCTTTTGCTAATTACCTACAAATACAGAGCAGTTGAAAAGAATAAAGCTGAAAGCTCACTGTTAGCTCCCTATGCTCCCCTTCCCCCTGTTTGTATTTGCAGAGAAATTTTTCCATGTCTGTAAACAGTGCAGCTGTGCTTCGACTGACAGGGCGAGGAGGCGGTCCAATAGTAGGGGCACCAAGAGGCCGAAGTACCTCAAGGGGTAGAGGTAAGAATGACTGACTAAGATCATACATGATTTTGCCCCATTGGATTTAATGAAGAAATGTATTTTAGGCGTGTAAAAAATAATAATAATAATGTTCAAATAAAATAAAAATAATAACATAATATTCCATAACCAGCATTTCTTTTCTTGTTTTCGAGGATAATAAGCTGAAGGTTGAGTTTCTGTTGTGGAAGAACAGTTGTGGATTGAGTTTTTCTTTATTAATTTTTATTTGAGCTAAATAGATATACTTCATATGTAGTCAAAGGTGTTAACCAACTGCAAATAGTTAAACTACTTTGAAAGAATCCCACCAATGTTTCCACAGCTTGGTAAAAGTGGTGTTGTATTAGCCTTCTGTATGTGTTGTGCTCAGGGTTGCCGCGGATCTTGAAAAGTATTAAAAGTCATTAAATTTAAGTTTCAATATTCAAGGCCTTAAATGTCTTAAAAAGTCTGGAATCATTGGGTAGGCGGCATTAAATTTAATCAGGGGCAGAATTAATGAGCTTGCCTTAATTGTTTCTTTCTAGTTTCCTAGTTTATTTGTTAGATTGTTAGATGTTCTATTTTATCTGTGTTTTATACGTATAGGCCTACTTCAAAGATATCCGGCAAGTCCGACACCTACGCTAGAGGCAGTACGGCCGTGTGAGGCTGGGTACCGCATTTAAAACGTAGAAGAAGAATGTGTGTTCCCTGCTTCCAAATTTGTAGTCTGCCGCGGTAAAGCAAAAAAGGAGAGAACGACGCGGCGAAATGCATGCCCAGCTATTATAAATTCAGTGAGAGGTGGAGGGTGGACGACAAATACCGTGGCTGGCGACCGCGACTACACACTGCCGCTACTTGTAGGTGCGCAACCACCCGCCCGCTGATGATGTAGGTAGGCTACTGACCCAAATCACACAACACGTGGATTGTTTAGTAAACGTGTTTATTTATCTATATTTATTAATAGCTGCTCATCAGACGTTCATTCAGGTCATTCAGGTCGCGTTGACTTGGCGTGAGCTCATGGAGTGAGACGCGGGTCTCTATCTCAGTGCTTGTCTCTCTTTCCGTCGCTTTCTTTCTCTCCACTCTGCACTCCCTTTCTGACAGCTAGATAAAAACTATTGCAGATCCTCCCATCAATCGCAGATAGTAGCATACGTTTCCTTCGCCAATCGGTACAACCCTAATACCAGCGGTTTATTAACCTGAATGCCTGCAGCAATACTGTATGTAGAAAAAATTACTTTGCGCAAATTACCGCAGGTCCCGTGTAGGGCTGGCCCGAATACCATTTTTCAGGCTTCGAATATTCGTTGGTTTTTCCGAGCGAATATTCGAATATTCGTTCCAGAAAAACACACCATCAAAAACAACATTAAAAAAAAAAAAAAAAAATATTAAAAAATTTTTTTTTAAATTTTTTTTTTAAAAAACGTTAATAATCCCTATATACTCCCTGGAACCGATTTTGACAGTATCTGCATATTTTGTTGAAGATTTACGCGCTCGGAGGTGAAGTAATGGATGCGCTATGACACTTAGTGATGTAATATCCTCCTAAATGAGCAATACTACTACTACTACTACTACAATATTACTAACTTTTATATCCAAATATAAAATTATTTGATGACATTATATTGCAGTACTAGCTTCTTGCAAAAAAAATTTTGAAAAAAAAAAAAAAAAAAAATGAAAAAAAACAAAAAAAAAACAACGAAGCTCCGAATACTAATTTAAGCTCCGAATACTAATTTTCCGAACGAGTATTCGAATATTTGAATAATTCGGGCCAGCCCTAGTCCCGTGAGCATGGATGTAAATCTACAGTTGGCTAGGCCAACATACACATACGATTTTGAAATTGCAAAAACCTCCCTTGACCTACCTGTGGAACCAATTTTTAAATAGTTTCTGCCATAAGTTCTGAAAAAGAAAGTTAATGGACTAAGTTTGTTATTTATTGAATAAGGAATTAAAATATGAAGAACATTCGGATTATTCTTCCCCAAAAAATATCCCATTTTTAATTTAGCCTAATTAAAATATTGTATGCTGCACCTAACACATATTTTTCTAAATTGACTAAACTGTTCTTGTTACTCGATTAATCAGAAAATGTAAACCAAATGATACAGTTCTATAATTGGTTGAAAAGGTGGTAATGATGGGTTTTCAGGTTGCCTTTACAGTGATCTCTTATTTTTATTTGATGGTAAATGTAGGGGGACATTGTCTTCATTCAGACTGCTGAACATTTTTATTTTCTGTAATTAGACGGCAGTTGTTAGCTAAAGTGCATTGAATATTTGTTAGTCAGATTTAATGCAACCCTTTACGGAGTATACTGTAGTGTAGTTTGTCGATTTCTGTTACTGCGGTATTGGTATTATTTTTTCATTTTAGAGGTCTTAAAAAAGTCTTAAATGTCTTTAAATTTGAACTTTAAAAATGTGCAGATACCATGGTTGTGCTTACTCAGCATACTATTTCCCAGCAGCTCATACTCAGAATTGATATGTCAAACATAGAAAAATCTGTTTTCATATTGATTTGCTATAAACACACAAGCACGCGCACACCCCCCCCCCCCATTTGGGCATCCTCCAATCAGTTAAAGCTGCTAACTCTACATACAGTACCATTTAGAGTTCTTGAAGTGATGTTGGTCAGCCTAAAGTGTTTTCAGAGAAGCTTAGTATTAACCAACACCGGCTTCTGTTTGCTTCAAATAAACTGTGTATGAAACTGTACAATCTGTTCCTTAACACCCAATGCCATGTCTCAAAGAAGGTTTTGTTATTAACAGGAAGTAGTGATTGATTGGGACAAAAATCATTGACAGTAGTGCACAATATTGTTCTTTGCCCTCTGACAGACACCAAGACAATATGAGGAAAATCACTCACACTAGGCCATTTGTACTGTGCCCAATTACGGATTACCTCAAAGGACTAGTTGGTTAGACCAATGTGAGTGCTCCGTTCCGTACTCAAGCACGGTACACTTCCTCGGCTCCGGCACAGTTGGGAGAGGTGGGCTTAGGCATGTTACAGATGCTTATAAGCGAGCATGCGCATCCTGACGTCAATTTATATGACGCAATATTTCCATGTGCGCAACAGACTAATGTTGAGGGGAATGTTTGCTGCATAATTGGTCGGATGAAAATAAAAATGAATCTGATACAAATACGCTCCAAATCCAAAACCTGCGCACATGTCAGACGTAATGACATATAGCAAGAAACAATCGTGCCTAATTCTGCATCTTTAGGAGCAGTGTGAGTACAGGCGAGTGGACCCTTATGGTTTAAAAAGGAAATTGAAAGTACAACACCATGATTCAGTAGATTTGTGCAATGGGTGATGTAAGTTCAGTTGTGTGTGTTTGTGTGTTAATTAATCAACCATTTTAAATTCTGCTGCTTTGTTCACCTGAGCAACTATGACTGGTGGCTGCAGAAGGCGGGTACAGAAGTATATCCACCCTACTACTTTGCAGCTGACCACGTCATGATCAACTAGAACTCTTTAGTTCATATTATTAATGTCATGCCAACCCATGATTGTTTTCAGGCCGGGGAAGAGGAGATGGAGGGTTTTACCAAAGAAGTTTTGATGATGTGGAAGGTTTTGGTCGTGGTGCGAGGGAGATGCATCGCTCCCAAAGCTGGGAAGAAAGGTACTGAAATACCCATTTGGGGTGTCAAGTTATGTTGGGAAAACCTGCCCCTGTTTTTGACAAAATTATGTTATTTCTAGGCAGCAATTCAATTTTTTTACAGCTTTACATAATGCTATGGTTTTGTTTTCACACTAGGGGAGATAGGAGGTTTGAAAAGCCAGGTCGAAAAGACCCAGGTTGGTGTTAATTACTCTTGCTCAAATAATCAATACATTATGTGCTCAAATCCACTGGCTTATCTAATTGTTGCTCTCTGTCAACCTAGTTGATGCTGCTCCGGGACATTTTCCAGTCAATCACAGTAAGTGTGCCTTTGTACAACTTTAATAATTGACCTAAAGGATACTCAATTGAATTTTCTTTTAGTAGATTTAAATGACAGTGTTTTTTAAAACATTGATTGACAGCATTATGTTAGTTTGCTAATCTGGCTTTAATGCCAGCTATCAGTATGATGATGATGATGAAGGCCTCACTTTTAACCACCCCCCTACCCACTTTCTCTTGGCAGTCCGAGGCAACTATGAGGATGTGGTACCAGGCCTACCAAGGAAACATGACTTTGTACGTGCAGAGAGTGAGAACTGGCGTATGTCTCGTGATGATCAAAACGGTGAGGATGAGGAGGGGGCCTGGAGCTTGGCAGGTTCTCGACGGGCCAGTGACCGGTGGTGCCCTCCGAGCCCAGGTTGGCACTGCACTGACCATTTAGTAGTTCATTTATCATTGAAAAATCATCTTTGATAAATGTATGTGTGTGGTGTTCTACCAGAGTTTGCCGTCCATCCTGACATAGAACCTGAGGTTATGATTGCTTGTGCGATGCTAAGTATATTCCCATTTTCCACAGACGCGCCTCGGTCGGCAGGGTGGCGGGAACTCCAAGGTCAGCAACGCCGTTTCCCGTTTGATGCAAGAGAAGACGAGCGAGGCTACAGGAGGCCACGGTCCGGCAGCGGCAGCATGGAGGACGAGAGGGACAGCCTGCCCGAGTGGTGCCTGGAGGACGCAGATGAGGAGGCAGGCACCTTCGACTCATCAGGGGCCTTTCTACCGCTCAAGGTAAGACCCGGCCCGAGAAGGCTTTTGGAAAAAAATCAATGCATTACAAATAAGTTTTTTATCCATAGAAAATGTATGTTGCTGTAATTGTGTTATTTGTTGTTGTGATTTCAGAAATCCTCCAAGGAGCCAATCCTGGAGGAGGCGGAGCTCGACTTCAAACCCTTGGAGGAGTGTGAAGAGGGCCTGGAGGAGGACGGTCGGCTCAATGAGACCAAAGACATGGAAAGCGGGGCCAAGAGAGAGAGCGAACGAAAAGGTCAGTCACTCCCAATAGTTTGAGTACTGTTTGTTTTTAATACACTAGTGCAGTGCCCGTAGTTAGCAGGTAAACAAAGAAAGATATTAGACAGTACATTTGGCCGCTATCATTGATGGCTAATTTTACACTGTTGAAGGTTATTATCAGTAACTTACTTTGTAGAAGTTGGCTATAGAGTAGGGCAACATTCCTTAGTGTATTGTGTAAAGATAACCACAAACTAATTCCATGTGATTTGTTAAGTGAAATGAAACACAAAATGTGGTAATTAATTAAGTGTTGAAGCCTAAAGAAGAATCGAGCTATACAGGTGTTACCTATACAATCTGATATTATGCAAACTGCCATCCATACTGCACAATGCACTCAAACATACAATCAGTTGCCTATGTAGTAGCCTAAATGGCTGCACTGTGTATAAAAGGAGTCTATGCTGCACGCCATGACAACATGGTCAAATGGTCAACCCCATTACCATTACTGTTAGGTATTTGAAAGATAAGACAGAGTTTGGATAACTGTCAATTAACGTTAACGTATCAGTAGTCAGCTGTGTGTGTGTGTGGGGGGGGGGGGGGACTTGTGGGCGCGCTCGGGCTTTCGGTTTAGCTTTTAAATGGATATAAAACATTTTGTGGAAGCATCCGAGACCGTTCTGTTAGTTAACGTGTCAGTAGCAGTCAGCTGTGTGTGTGTGCGTGCGGGCTTTCGGTTTTCGGGCTTTTTTAACGTTAACGTGTCAGTAGCAGTCAGCTGTGTGTGTGTGTGTGTGTGTTGGGGGGGGGGGACTTGCACTCGGGCTTTGGGTTTAGTTAACGTGTCAGTAGCAGTCAGCTGTGTGTGTGGGACTTGGGCGGATATAAAACATTTTGTGTAAGCATCCAAGCCCGTGCTGTATTATTACAGTGAAAATAGCGTAAAGTGCAGTCTTTACCACTAAAACGGACAGGTGGAGCAGGTGAGGAGTTGTTGAGGAAAAAAGAGTAGGCTGTGTGCATGGGCTGTGTGCGGACTGCTATGTGTGTCCCGCTCTTCAGAGGGAGGCGGGGTTTATTCTGAGATTACTTCATGCTCCGTTCTCACTATGGCCTTCAGTGTGCGCACGTACTTCTAAAAACTTCACAATGAAGGATGAAGGCTGCACACCTTTGTACTTCTAAAAACTTCACAATGAAGGATGCACACCTTCGTGCTGTGCGCAAGCAATATCCAGAAGCTCATGCCGATCTGACTAAAACTCAGAGAGATATGCGAGCCACAGACAGACACACAGACAGATTTAATACACAAATGAATTCCTAACTTTTTTGAATTTTCTTACACCCATATTTTCCCCATTTTCACACATTTGACTAAAATATTTGATATGAAACTTGCAAGTTTCAATTTATTTTCAAACTGGATCCTGGCACCATTTGCGATTAGCATGTAAGCTTTGCTCACAAGTTCTTGTGAAATGGGCCACTATGTACAGGTAAATGGTACATTTTCTTGGTAGACTAAGCTATACTGTTGCCTTGGTGTATTCCCACAGGCCCTGAAAACAGCTGTCATCAAGCCACTCCTAAAAAAGAAAAATCTAGATACATCACTCATGAACAATTATAGGCCGATATCCAACCTACCATTTTTAAGCAAGATCATTGAAAAAGCTGTTCATCATCAGCTAAATAACTACTTAGCAATGAATAACTGCTTTGATGTCTTTCAGTCAGGTTTTCGACAACACCACAGCACTGAGACTGCTCTGGTTAAGGTCCTCAATGACATCCACTTAAACACAGACAGTGGCAAAAGCTCTGTATTAGTTTTATTGGATCTCAGTGCTGCGTTCGACACAGTTGACCACAGCATATTGCTAGATCGACTTGCAAACTGGGTTGGACTTTCTGGAACTGTGCTAAACTGGTTTGAATCATACTTAAAGGAAAGAGACTACTATGTGTCAATAGGCAATTTCACATCCGAGCGAACAAATATTACATGCGGGGTCCCCCAAGGTTCCATTCTTGGGCCTCTTCTGTTTAACATATACATGCTACCGCTAGCTCAGATTATGAACAAAAACAAATTATGCTACCATAATTATGCAGACGACACACAAATTTACATAACCATATCACCAGGAGACTATGGTCCGATTCAAGCACTAAGTAAATGCATTGAACAAATCAATGACTGGATGTGCCAAAACTTTCTTCAATTAAACAGCGACAAAACTGAAGTAATTGTCTTTGGTGCCAGGGATGAACAATCAAAAGTCAGCGCACAGCTTAAATCTGTTATGTTAGAAAGCACACACCAAGCTAGAAATCTTGGAGTAGTGATAGATTCCGACTTGAATTTCAAAAAACACATTAAATCAATTACTAAGTCAGCCTACTACCACCTTAAAAATATATCGAGAATTAAAGGGCTAATATCTCAGCAGGACTTAGAAAAACTTGTCCATGCATTTATTTTTAGTAGACTTGACTACTGTAATAGTGTCTTTGCAGGCCTTCCTAAAAAATCAATCAGACAGCTTCAGCTAATTCAGAACGCTGCTGCTCGAGTCCTCACTAGGACCAAAAAAGTAGATCACATTACCCCAGTTCTTAGGTCTTTACACTGGCTTCCTGTCACTCAAAGAATTGATTTTAAAATATCGATGATGGTCTACAAAGCCTTAAATGGTTTAGGGCCAAAATACATTACTGATCTGCTGATACGTTATGAGCCGCCCAGAGCCCTTAGGTCGTCTGGGACAGGTCTTTTAAAAGTCCCCAGAGCTAGGACTAAACAGGGAGAGGCGGCATTCAGCGTTTATGCGCCCAATGTCTGGAACGGACTGCCAGAGAGTCTGAGGTCCGCTGAGACTCTCAGCTCTTTTAAATCGGGTCTCAAAACGTTCTTGTTTCCCTTTTAACCTGTAATTTTTTTTTTTTTTTTTTTTTTTTTTTTTTTTTTTTTTTTTTTTTTTTTTTTTTTTTTTTTTTTTTTTTTTTTTTTTTTTTTTGTTGGTAAAATGTTTTAATTATTTTATTTAAATGTTGTATTTTTATCCATGTTTTAAATTTGTTCCTTTTTTTTTTTTTTTTTTTTGTATTTGTATTCTTTATTTGATTTTAACCCTGTGAAGCACCTTGAGTGGCCCTGTGCCTGAAATGTGCTCTATAAATAAAATTGCCTTGCCTTGCCTTGCCTTGCCTTAACACTAGACTTTGTGCCAAACTATCTTGATGTACAGTTACATTGAAATTATTAATACAATCATAATAAAAAAGTCTCTCTCATACATTGTTATACCTCAGACTAAATCTTTAAAAATGTTATTGTCACTTTTTCTGTCTTTGCCATCAAGGACACAAATGGTGGCACAATGCTGGTTTTGTCAACCATCAAAAATTATGAAGTAAAAATGTACTTATCTCAATTTCAAAGCCATCAATGCCAAGTGAAGCAAGTATGACCAAACATGATCAGTATTTTATTTATTTATTTCAGAGTTGGCCAGAGTGTCAGAGGAGACTTCACCTGTTGCTCCCTCAGTCTCGGAGCCCCAGGTTTCTGTCCAGTCTCTGTCCCAGAGCCAGCCTAGCAGATTAGAAGATTCTAAAAGACCAGCTGAACGGCAGCCACCCCTGGATCTCCCACCACAGCCCTGCAAAGCACCCATCCACATCCCTATGTCTAACAGCATGTCAATACCCATGACCCACATACCTACCACACTTGCAGGTGGCATTTGGTTCTTGAATTTCACTATAAATAGGACTTTTTTTCTTGCCACTGTCCTCCATCTATCTGGATAACGTCCTAATATTTTGTCTTTTCTTCATACTGTTCTTTGCAGCAGTATCTGCTCCATCGCCCACCGTTCAGTTATCACAGCCCATGCAGGTTCCTGTGGCGATGAACAATCATTTGCCCTTCCATTCAAGTATGTTGGCACCTATTGGCAGGCCCACCACTGTGCGACACGACACAGATGAAGATGAGGGACTGAAACACTTTGAGCAGGTACGTAAATCTGTCAATGAGAGTGTAGGCTGACAATATGTGTTCTTAAAAAAGGAATGCATATTGTTAATATTATCATACCAGAGATGTGACTCACCCTCAAATGAAGCCCTTGGTATATGATAAATAGTTAATTTCCAATAATGTATTTGATGTAATTTGAGCTTGCCTTGTCTTTCTTATCTAAATTGCCATATAACAAGTTGTTACACAATTTCTGTCCACTAAAACACAAACTACCCAGTTACCTAATCAGTTAAGAGGAGGTACCCTGTTATGTTATTTTTTAAATGAATGTTATATCCTTTTTTTAAATATTTTCTGTCTGTCCCTTGGCTCCCATCCTTCCCCAGGAGGCAGAGAAGATGGTGGCATACCTACAGGATGGTGTGGTGGATGACGACAGACTTGCAGCAAAGACTTTAGAGAAGCTAAAACCTGCAGGCCTGCCACTTACCCACGAGGCTGCTCTGAAGTGGTCCTATAAAGACCCCCAAGGGGAGATACAGGGTGAGATTGGAAGACGGTTTATGTGATAACATTTTTTTTAACTTTTATTTCAATTTCAATTTCTTCTCCTGAATCTCTCCTAATCTTTTCTATTTTTGCTCTCACAGGTCCATTCAGTAACCAGGAGATGACGGAGTGGTTCCAGGCTGGTTACTTCACTATGTCTCTCTTAGTCAAAAGAGGGTGTGATGAAGTATTTCAGCCGCTTGGAGATAGCATGAAGATATGGGGGAGGGTACCTTTCACTCCAGGCCCTGCACCTCCACCTCTACAGGTATGTGTTTGCTAAAATGGCCTGTTGTATTCTGTTCAAAGGTTTGCTTTGTAATCAACACTATGTGCCACGACTAGCCATGACCTGTAGGTGGTGTGGCAATACTCTTTTTTACCAGTAAGATGAATCACATATCTTTAATGTATTAGTTATCTTTCATGTATAATCATTTCAAAACCTGTTTTCCTTGTCAAGTTGAGACATTTTGTGGAAATGTTATCATTCTTGATGTGAAAATGACCAGACTTTGATAAGGTCTGACTTATATCTGTAATCTTGAACATTTGAGTTACTTTGTTATTTCTGTGGCAGTAAATGTAATTGCAGGGGCTGCTGTACAAGAGTTTCTTTCAAAACCGATCATTATTGACTGTATATAGTCAGTAGTTTGGAAGTTCTTACCTGCGTACCTCTTTCTCTGTGTGTTCTGATCCAACATTGTGACCCAGAAGTTATGAGAAGTGCAGAGAGTGTATCGCTGTAGCAGACGGCACTTCGCAGCGACAATATTCGTCCAGGCATGCCTGCTGCGTTCGATTGAAAACGTGGGACCTAGGACTGTGTTTTATAAAAACAATAGAGTGTTTATAAAAGAGGAAAACAAAATAAAAAACTAACAGATGTACTGGAATGCACACAGGTCTGAACTCAGTACTACTGAGTCTGAAGATCCCATGTCCCGAGTACAAGGGAACGCACTGCTGCAGTGCGGGAAGGTCGAGGGAGACACTCCGATAGTATTACTGGGCAAAGCAGCAAATACAAGAGCTTTCATCAGTGGGTCATATGCTCTATCACCATTGTTTAAACTATGTGATGGATAAATCATGACAGACAATAAATTAGATGTAAACGTTACAGAGAACAACTTTAAAGCAACAATGACCCCATTATCTTGTGATGATAAATGCATCTAAGAATCAATCAAGATTGAAATGAACATTCAAAGATGTAGAATGTTTTGAGGCCCAAACTCTTCGTTTTTTTTGCTTGGCTGCCATCAGGATCTCAACCCAGAAGTCTCCTTTACTCAATGTCATGGTTGTAGCTACCTCCTGCTTGTTTCACTGCTATTATTGATCTATTTCTTCTCGTGTAACGCAGGGGGATGGTGATCAAGAGAGGTTGAAGAGGCAGCAAGAGCTCACTGCTCTCAACCTTTACCAGTTACAGCAGCTCCAGTATCAATACCTCCTCAGGTATGCCGGACTAAGTTCTGACATTTTTATTATTTGCATTTGCAGCATAATTGTTCATGTGTCATGATAAAAATAGCTAAAAAACATACATTATTAGCCGTCTCACGTCCCAGGTTTAATCCATGAATAGGATAGTTAATCTATGCAGTTTTGCTATTAAAATGGCTCTACAAATATATATCTAACATTAAATCACATTAACATCTCAAACTAATTTTGCCCCTTGTTCTCTCTCTTCCATCCACGTGTCCACTGTTTAGGCAGCAGTATGCTCAGGCTCTGGCCCAGCAGAAAGCTGCAGCTCTTAACTCGGCTCCTCTTCAACAGCAACAGCAGCACCAACAGCAGATCAACCTGCTACTACAGCAATACCAGGCCCTCAAGACAAGGTTGATAACATACTCACTCTCACTCACTCACTCACTCACTCACTCACTCACTCACTCACTCACTCACTCACTCACTCACTCTATTGCACAATCATGCCTTTATTGACCTGCCTACCAACCCCTGATTCAGTGAATAGTAATCTTACCTCATATTGATATCTGCAGAGCACGACTTTAGTTAATGTATATATATTTTTTTGTAGAGCATCTGAGACCCCCCTACCTCCTGTTACCAGGTCTCTTTCTGTACAAGACTCTGGTTCTGTGTGGGAAATGCAGAACCAGTCCTCTCAGGCTTCCTGCACACCAAACCTCCAACAAGCTGCTCCAAGCAGTACGTTCTTATTTTTTAAATATGCTGCCGTTTTGGTTTTGAACATGAAGGTCTATATCCTATTACGGCAGGTGTAATGCATCATATTCTATTGCTCTCCACAGCGTGGGATGGCAGCAGTGTCTGGGATTTACCCATAGACTCCATAGCCCAAGCTCCAACCATTGAGCAGATGCAACAGTTAGAGAAGTCAAAGTCTGCAAAGGTAAACAAGCTCACTTTTCTGTTTTAGTTGTTCGTGTGAGATGTTTCTGAGAAAGTCTCAACTAATGTCATGGCCTAAAATTGTTTTGAATACAGCAGCCACTTAGGTATGAATGATATTGGAGGCTGAAAATGTAAATATATTTCTTGCTGCATCTTTCTGGTAAATTAAACAACTAGAAAGTTAACGGATTAAAATAGTCTGAAAATCTTCAGTCTCAGCTCATGAATCTATGATTTCTAAGAGGAATAATTGGTGAAATATATTTTCACGTCTGCCAGTTGGAACTGGAGCGACGTGAAGCAGAAATGAGGGCCAAAAGAGAGGAAGAGGAGAGGAAACGGCTGGAGGAGGCAGTGAGGGCTCGCCAGGAGGAGGAACGCAAACGCTTGGAAGAAGAGGAGCTGTCTCTGCAAAAACAGGTGGAGGATTATGAACAGTGTCTCATCCAATGCACTAAAAGACTTTGAGCTACTGTTTCATTGCAAGTCACTTTCCTCTGATGGCCTTGAGACTTGACCCAGGTGTTGTAAATCTTTTTAGGAGGAGGCATTGAGACGGCAGCGAGAGCAGGAAGAGGCACAGCGAAGGCAAAAAGAGGAAGAGGAGAGACTGGCACAAGAGGAAGCTCTCCGTAGACTAGAGGAGCGGCGGAGGGAAGAGGAGGAGAGGAAGCAACGGGAAGAGTTCCTCCGCAAACATGTAAGGAACCAAACCCACTACTATGCACTCTTTACCTCCTCTCTGGACTTGTGGAATGTTTTTTTTCTTCATTTGCCATGTAATTTAGCATTTGTTTTCCAACCCCCAGGAAGAGGAGCGTAGAAAGCAGGAGGCACTTGAAGCATTACGCAGGCGCGAGGAGGAGAAGCGAGCGGAGGACGAGGCGGCGGCTCTGGCCCTACAGCAGGAAGAGGAGCAGAAGAAGAGAGAGCAGGAGACCCAGAGACAACAGGAGCTGCAGAGACAGAGGCAGCAGCAACAGGACGCCCTCAGGAGACTTCAACAGCAGCAGCAGCAGCAGCTCGCACAAATGAAGGTAGAGGACACTGATGATTAGTCAGCAGAAAACAGACCGCGCATAATGTGTATTGACTGTTGACAAAACCCCCTCGTCCTGCTCTTCCAGCTTCCGTCCTCTTCAAAGTGGGGCCAGCAGTCGGCCAGCGTTATGAACCAGACTCAGAACGCGCTGTCCCTGGCCGAGATCCAGAAACTGGAAGAGGAGAGGGAACGACAGACGCGCGAGGAGGTAAGGACAGAGAGAAGCTCTTCTGCTTTTCCAGTTTTCCGACTCTTATCACCTCCTACCTTGTGGAAATCAGTCGATATCTCCTCGTGCTACCTGTATGTACTGTGTGTGCACTGAAAAAAAAAAAAGCTGGTGAAAACACAGCCTACGCTCTGTAAATGGGCATGTACAGACAGGTAGCGGATCATGAGGAGATATTCACTGTTGACAAAAAAAAGATTATTATTTTTTTTTTTTTTGACAACAAGCATTCTCCAGAATCGCTGATGCCTTTTTGAAAGCTGATTTTCAACAAATTCATGTCATTTAGTCTAATGCCATTTTTATACAAACTAATAGCTGTCGTCTTTTTTCCCTCCTGACCCTCCACAGCAGCGACGTCAGCAACAAGAGCTCCTGAAGCTACAGCAGCAGCAGGCCTTGCACCTGTCACAGCAGCCTCAGGCCAAGCTGTCTGGTTGGGGGGGTGCGACCAAACAGCCTGTTACCAAATCTTTGCTGGAGATTCAAAGGGAAGAAGCCCAGCAGATGAAACAGCGAAAGGATCATCCGCAGCAGCAGCAGCAGCAGCAGCAGCCGCCGACGCCTGCACCACAACCCATGGTCACCCAACAGATCCGCACTCAAACCAGAACTGTACGTGACCTCTATGATATATTTTTTGGCTAAAAGAGGATAAAGATACGAGCAGCAGAGTTGGCTGTGGATTTTGAGTGGATTTAACAACTCCAGCAACATTTTGACATAGGAACTGCCTCAAAACACTTTCATTTCCAAAGGCATATCATGTCAATGATCATGTAATGTCAAGACCAAATCGCTTGGCCAAAATGCCTCTTTATTAAAAAGAAAAAACATCCAAGTTAACTTCTATGAAAGAAAGAAGTTGAAGAAAGCAACGATTAGTAGATTAATTAACATCAGTTAATAAATTAAACTGTTGTCATTAATATCAGTACTTTTTTATTTTACTATTAAAGCAAAAATGCAAGACATTCCCTACTTAAAGGGTTTCCATGGTGAGGATGTTATGCCTTTCTGTGAATCATGTGATTGAAAAGGAAATATCTTTGGGCTTTGAACTGTTCATTGGACCAAACCAGCTAATAGTATGATATCAGAACATATTGGGGTTTAGGAAAAAGAGATGGATATTTATCATAATTTTCTGACATTTCATAGAAAGAACAACTGATTAATCAATAAAGTAATAGGCAGACTAATCAGTAGTGACATTAATTGCATGCCTATCAACCAGTTATGTCTAACAATATTTCCTTCTCGTCACAGCCATCTCTGAGTAACTCTGTGTGGGGGTCTGTGAACACCAGCTCCTGCACTAATTGGGGCTCAGACTCCAGTAGTATCTGGGGCGACACCCACAACTCAAACATGGGCTTCTGGGATGAGCCTGTCAAAGAAGCTGTCCAGCCACCTCCCCAACCCAAGAAAGCCAGCACGCAGAAGAACAACAAAGGCAACGCCAACCTCAGGTATTTATTTATAATAATGCTTATATAAGAAAACATCCCAGTCACACCCTGATGAAAAGACTTGATATATGAAGGATATTACTAATGCATTTGATCTTGATGACTTCTTTTTGTGTTTCTCCTTCACCTATGAACATGTAAAGTAACTCTGTGAGTACGCGGGTCAATAAGAAGGCAGAAGAGGAGGAGAAGCTGCTAAAGTTGTTTCAAGGGGTCGGTAAGAATCAGCAGGACACTTTCATGCAATGGTGCGAGCAAGCCCTTCACACCCTCAACACAGCCAACAATCTGGATGGTAAGACATAGGAAATATGTTCTGCAAAGGCACACCACCCACAACTATTGATGGACCATTTCTAGAGGCAGAACTCACAAACATTGTCCAATCTGTCTCCCTGTTCTAGTTCCAACGTTTGCATCCTTCCTAAAAGAAGTGGACTCTCCATATGAGGTGCACGACTACGTCAGGGCCTATCTGGGGGACACTCCCGAGGCCAAGGACTTTGCCAAGCAGTTCCTGGAACGTCGTGCCAAACAGAATGCTAACGAACAGAAGCCGTCACCGCAGAACCAACCAAAATCCCTCAAGCAGCAACAGGTGAGCGGGACTGAAGTGGTACCAGAGTGAAAGGTTCTCGGCATATGGGCACCAAATGATTTGGTCCCACTTGGGGACATGGTCTTGTAATGTGATCAAAAAGAGAGACAAAAATAGTTTTGACTCTGGGGCATTTCTGCATGGCATGTATAGCCAATGTCCACAACTAATATTTACATTTAAAGCTTGCTTGCTTTACTCCGATGTAACAGCTCCAACTGATGTCAGCTCTTTTTTTCCCAATGTGGACCGCCTTCCTAAATCCTCATCTAAGCGAATTCTTAAGTGCTAATGCGAACATTAGGCTTAATCTATTACATTAGATATCAAGAGTACAATACATACATATTGTTATAAATAATTGTCTCAAAATTGTCCACAACTACTGTGTGCACTGTAACTTTTGAAGGAAGCAATGACTTTATCTTTTATGTTACCTCAGTTTTGAAAAAGCAGCTGGTTTTGTTTTCCCCCTCCTCAGCATGTGGTAACATTTAGACTTTGCTAGGATCATAGACAAGAACTTAACAGATAAGCCTCTTTTTTTGCCGGTAGTGAAATCAGTCTTTTAAATCTACATTTCTCTCTTGCCCAGGATTCTGTATGGGGCGGAACGGGATCTTCGTCACACCACCAATCCAACCATACAAGTGGCCAGCAGCAACAGCAACGCTTTGAGACAGTCACCTCAGGGAAGAAGAAAAAGAAGCAGAAGATGGTCCGCGCAGACCCCAGCCTTCTAGGTGAGAGCAAACACCAATCTGCCAAATCTGAAAAAATCTGCTTCCTATGTCCCTGTCTGTTATATCTCACCTGCTAATTGGATCTTGCTATGTTTATTTTCTTAGGTTTTTCTGTCAATGCCGCATCCGAGAGATTGAACATGGGAGAGATTGAGACTTTGGAGGACTTTTAAGGGACTGCAGCCCAACTGACTGTATCCAATTTGAACAGCAGCTGTTTCACCACGAGCCCGTGTCACCCCCCCAGCCCCACCTCCCCCCTGACTGCTTCCACTCTTACCTTTTATTTTCAGTTTCCCATTTATCAGACATATTCTGATAATTCCTCATGAACTCAAATTTGTGAACAAACGGTGAACTCTGAGACAGGGTGTATTCTCCAGTAGCTTAAAGACCTACAATCTGATGACAATCCTTGAGAGAGCTGGACTGGATCACACTGGCCTGTGCAACATCCAACCACCCATGAGAGTGAATCACAGTTTTTGGAGAAAGTCTGCAGAGGTGCTGACGTCTGTTCGGCATCGACTGTTCGGCCCCAAATCATGTCCTGTTGTAGGAAATTTACAGTGACAACAAATTCCAAATTTGGCTTCCATTCTAGGAGAATTTTTTTTAAGTGGGGATATATGGGTGGGGTGGTTGGGGTGTTTTGGGAAAGGTTGGAGAGATTATATCCATTGTTTTTGTTTTATTTATTGAAAGTTTTTCCCCCCTCACACTTTAATCCCCCTCTTCTCTGTCCTCTCCCTGTTTCCTGCTGGGTGTTCATGGATAATGGCGGCAATGTAGAGCCCAAGGATTCGTACCCACTTATGTCCTGTTTTAAGGACATGTTCAAAAGTTCCAAGTAGTTATCTATTTCTTGTAAAATACTAGGCTGTTTAAAGAATAAACTTTCAATTCTGCATCTGTATTATAATATATGAAAATGATCTGCTGGAGTCATACTTTTTTTATTGCGGTATGAAAAAATAAAACGGTCTGATGTGTGGGCTGTTAACGCCTGTGTCTGAAGAACCACTCAACATAAAAACACCAACGTGCTGAATTAATTTGATTCACACGGTCACACTGTGCTATATCATATTTGGGTGAGATCCTATCAAGAGCTGGGAATGTATGAATGAAGATTAATCTTTGCTGAGTGTGAAAGAACATGAGTGAAGCCAACATTGACAATTACATTGAACATTTTAAGTCCCTGTAAGCTAGTTAAATTTTAACATTAGTTAGTCTCTCAAAAAAACACATGCACTGCTTTTCAAGAAGTAAAAGCTCATCCTCTCACTGCTTGGTTTTAGTCCATATCTGACTTTTAATTAGTCACGGTTTTTCAATCCATAAAGAGCAAATGAAACCCACCAATTCCTTTCAATAGAAACCAACGTCACATCTCCCTGCACACAGTACTGGAGCAAAGAAAGCTTGAAAAGCCTTCACTGTTGGTACTGAATCTCTTAACAAAATAGGTACTGGTAATTTTGACCAACAGTTTCTCTTTCAAAATGCACCTTTATGCACCATTCTCCCTTAAACATTTTTTTTTTTTTATCTCAGTCGGATTGTGCTTTAGCGCTCGACCTGATTCTCATAAAATCCAAATAGCTTTATTCTTAGTTTTCCTTTCCCTCCTCTAGTACTCTATTAACACTAAATCCATTACATTTATTTCATGTTACTTTGTACTTTTCTGTGGGAAATATTTGACATACAAAACCTATTATATAACAAGGATAATTTTACTAATCTCTATGAAAATTATGCATTTTTGAAAATTTGTTAGTAGGTTTAACCAATCAGACCTCAGCAGGCAGAATTAAAAATACTTATCCTTGCATAACTAGCTACCTAACTACAGCCATGACAAACGCAACAGAAAGATGGAAGAAGAAGTGTGGATCAACACAGCTGAACAAGTTGCCTTACAGAAACAACATCTCTTAATTTTGAATATTTCTTTAATCAGTGTGAAAAATGGAGTACTCCAAGCTTCCGCTATTTCGACTTGGCCAAAATAAATGAACCCTTTCCCAACAAGACATTGGCATGAAAAAAAGTAGGGTTGTTGTGAACTTATATGAAGGTAAAGATAATATTATCTGTGTAATACTTCAATTGCTGGATTACCCCTTTAAAATGATGTGTATGTATCAATGCATCATTTCTAAGAACCCACTCATACAAAACAGTTTATCAAGTCCTTCTGTACTATGAGAACTCTTGAAACTTTACAAGTTGCTGCTAATAATATGTGCTTCTACAGACATATATTGTTACCTATGGCATATTTAGCCTAATATTTCGATCTCCTCTGCTGTTAGATATATCCTTCACAAAATTGAGGCGTAAAAATGTGACCCAACCAAGGTCAGCGGCTACCGAATGTTTACTCCTCATACTTAACTATGTGGCCGTAGGAGTTTGGAGTGGGTGTTGCCCTGCGATGATGTGCTCACAAAGTCCACACTGTCCAGACAGTCCTGTGCTCACCTAGTCCCACCCCCTCTCTCACCCCTCAGTGGCCTACCTACTCTCCCCTTCCTGCGCTCCCCTGAACTCTTCTCTTGCTCTTCTCCCAGGGTTTGCTCACTCGTTTGAAGTTACTGCTCCAGGAGTTTTGGAGAAGCTTCGTTCCGTCCTGCTGCCGCTCATCCTTCAAAGCCACCATGGTCCACAGCAGCAGCATCTGCAGATTCCTCCTCCTGGTTCTTCTAGGTCTCATGGTGGCCTTTGTACACACAGGTAAACCTTCTTTTGGATGTAGTTGGATGATATTTCTGATTTCATTACTGTGCTTGGTTGAATAAGTCTCCAACCTCGCAGCTGTGTACTGCAACTTGTTACGGTAGACATGTTTCATGAAAAGATTTATAGAAACATCCGGCTGAATTGAAAGGTGTCTTGTGTAAGCAAATTGAATCAAGAATTCAATCATCCCCAAAAAATTGTTCATTTTGATTAATTGCTGATGTTTTTTGGCCCTTAAATTTGTTGAACACTGGACAAAGAGCAGGTTTAAGGTTTGATAATTGTTTGTTTATCTTGCTATATATAATTCACAAACTGACGTTTGGTCGCCTGTAGGTATAAAATCAAAGATGTTTGTATACGTGTCATTTTCTCCCCTCTTTTCCACACCCACACTGAGACAGACACACACACATTCACAGGCCTGGATGTGTGAGTCTGCAACCTGATGTAAATGATGCAGTTGTTGAGGCTCTGAGAGCTGTGAAAGCTGCTCTTTGACAAACAGGATGACTCAGTTGCTTTCATGATGCCTAATGATGATCACACTAAACTTAAAACCTGCTGCCCTCTCACTCGAGCTATGAAGCCGATAGGATGCTGTGTGTTATAAGTTTGATGGAGTGAAACGTCCACAAGTGTGGAGTTAATTTTATTTACGGGGACAGACTTAGCATTTTGGGATTTAGGAAGCGTTTTATTCCCCGGCATCCTCCTAGAGTGCTATACATTTATTGGATTAGCACACTCACCTTCACTTATTCCTGTTTTTGTTATCTCAAACCAGTTTTTAAAAAACACTAAATGTTGGACACAGTAGCTCTCAGGCCCAGAGGTCACAGTAGAGGTCAGCGGGGGTTAATGGGACGACAGTGTTACAGCAAGTTGACAATGTCCTCCCTGTCCTTTGAAAAAACATAGCTGTGAACTTTCACCTTTTACATGTGACACAAAACCTATGGTCACAGAAGCCAAACACTATGTCAGGGTTTTTAACACCGAGGTGCTATGAATTGTCTACAACTTTCTAAAAATATCTTGCCGACTGGCCGCTCTGAGTGATGTGGTTGTTATCAACAGTTTGTGTTGTTTCCAAGTGGTGCCACCACCAAGATTGAACACAACACAGACCAAGTGATTGAATCAGCGTGACATACAGCAGCCCCGGCGGTTGACTCACGTGGGAAACAAAACCAGATGTGTCAAATAAAAATGATGTAGATTGGACAGAGTGTGAGGGATTCGAGGTCTTGTTCTGACATCACAGAGGGTGGTTCATCACTGACCCCTATTACCACTACGCTCCAGAGTGATATCCAAAACACACTGGTCAGTTGTCAAATATTTTACAGTGGAAAAAATGTAACCACCACCTGTTGATGTCAAAGAGGGTGAGGCGAGGACACCACCGATGTCATGTTTGGGCTGCGTCGCTGGCAATTTTCGGTGCTTGGCCAGGTTGATTTTCGCACACACCCGTCTGCGCGCTTTGTCATCTCTCTGGCTGGTGTGAAATCCTGACTGAAGAATCTTGAGGTACAAACAAATGGCCTTCTGTTTTTAGAGTCTGAAATCAGCTTTCCCTGCAGTCTGCCAGGCATTTATGGGTCTGGACTTGTGTATAAAGAAGGAGGGTTCTTGATTGACGAGGGAGTCATGTCTCTAAAAGGAGGACCCATTTATGGAAAACTAAACTAACTAAAACTAATTAACTCAACCAAATAACATTTAATTAAATGAATAATCATACGACGTATGAAGGAAGAAATTAAAAATCCAAATGGGATTAAAATTTGGTGTAATATTAATCTTTAGTACATTTACGATAACCAAGCTGCCACACCCAAGTTAGTTTAAGTACATTAACATTATGTGATGCATTGAAAAGAGAAATTGAAATAGTCAGCTAAAACTCATAAACAAGTAGAAAACTGATAAAAGTAATCAATAAAAATTGTACATGACGGATGGTGTCCATGAAAGGGGAAGTCAGATCGTAGCGCTGTGGGTACGTCAGACAATATAAGTTGGGAAACAAATCCTAGTGGTTCACTTTTGGATGAACTGATGGTCTTTTTCTTCTCCAGAGACTCCAGTTATGTTAATTCCACGAAACAGAAATTTCAAGCTTGAGAAAACCCCTGCTTGTGGAAACAAACACCAACAGAAAACATCATGTTATTATTTTTTGCCTTCTTATTAAATCAATCTGTCCAGAAGGCACAGCCTTTAACGCACAGGGACTATTTAATAAACAAGTTTGTTTGACATCCAGTGCCCAGCCGGTGCCTGGTTTGGGCCTGGCCGGTTGTTACTGGTTGCAGCCTGCCGCCCTTCGTGACCGCACAAGCTGCCTTTTGTGCCCTGGGCTGAAGGCCTCATTGATGGCTGAGCTGGCCAGAGGCCCGGGCCTCCAAACCTCCAGCCAGGTACAGGACAGGAAGCTGCACACGACTCAAGAGTCAACACAGCCACATCAAAATACTTGCATCAGAAGTGCATATCAGAGTTTAGAAGATACTGCAGGTAACATGTCAAAGTTTAACACTATAGATTATACCATATACGTACATGGTTACTTATGAACCGTGTCAAGTTTTCCGCTCTATTAGGGAGATTTAAATGAGGCTTCTTCGACGATGACACAGAAAAGATGCAAAGCGGGGTGAAGGAGTTTACTGAGGGCGTCAGCGGCTACAAAGTAAATATGAAACGTTAAATAAATTGAGTGTAAATATGTTTGGATTACGGTTTTGTTGGTATGTGTGGAGCTGAGCATATGATAAGTGAATCCGTGAGTGGGTGGGCTTGTGTGTGAAGAGTTTGTTTATACAGGGGAAATGAAGATCAAATTATCCCCCCCCCTCTCTCTCTTTTTCTCTTGATTTCAAAAGAAAATCTCACGCACGTTCAATTACCATCAACACGGCAGCAACCACAATCTCCAAAATGTGGCCTTTCTCTGGTTTCTGTGGAGGTGTGAAAAGTGTCATGGTAGCTTCGTGTTCAGATGGGAGCAATGTCAGGGCGACAATTTAGGATGGAAAGAGAAAAGACTATTGATTGGCAGAGGGAAAGAGAGCAGGCACATTGAGATATCTACTACAACTTCTGAAATGATCAAACCTTGGTTGAAGGAGTTTCTAGAAAATACACAAAACGTGATTGAACCCCTTGGGTTAAAGAGGAACATGTCGAGAGGGGCTACCTGCAACGGACAAGATGTCCATCCTCAACAAAGACACGCTTATAACCAGGCCTGAGCCGTTAACCAAGTGAGACAGAGAGAGGTTGTTGCAGTCATTACTGTTGGGGCCATGCATTCAGTTCTGCATCCCCAAGGCCTCAGCGTCAAGAGCAAAGTCAAAACGGAGACATAAGCAAACACCATTAGAAAACATACAGTTAGTCAATACTGCTACAGTCTTTGTCAGTGCGGGGACTAAGTGACTTTATGTTTTCAAAAAAAAGTAGCTTGTTTTTTCTTGGTCAGCAGAGACCGTTGCAGACCCCGTCTCAACAACCAGAGACAACCAGGACACCATGTCTGGAGAGCCACCCAACGATGTCACCACCAAAGAACCTTTCCAGGACATGACAGAGCAGTCCTTCACTTACGACTACGAGGACACGACACATTCAGAGGCCATAGACGAGGTGGAAGGTAAGACAACTGACTCTTGATCTAACATTTAACAGGTTTGTGTCAGTCTTCTGTTTCCAAATCAGTGATCTCTTTCTTTGTGTGTGTGTGTGTGTGTGTGTGTGTGTGCAGGAGTGCTGGGGCCAGGGGCCATCACAGCCATCGTTATAGCAGTCTTCCTGGGCGCATCAGTCCTCCTCGCCCTCATCGTCATCACACTCAGAAAGTTCACCGCCTCCTAGAGTGAATACACTCCATCATAACTGTGTGTGTGTGTGTGTGTGTGTGTGTGTGTGTTTGTGTGTGTATGCACGTATGTGTGCGTGTGTGTGTCTGTTTGTATGCCACGTGTGTCTGTGCGTCATCATTCCCTCTCATCTCAATATCTAATCGGGCTCCTTGTCTTTTTTTTCAAAGCTGAGTTGTGTCTTTTGCTTTCGCTGTAGTTGCTAAACTAAATTGCGGCAGGTCCCTCGACTGACTATAATAGATGTACTCCTGTAAACACACTACTTGTTGCTCAACATGTCCACTTAAGACAAAATGTATAGTGTTAGAAACTGGCTGGCTCTTCCAGTGGAAATCATAGCACGTCCATCTCATTTTTTTTTACCTGCATTTCTCTTCTTTAATTTTCAAGTTATTTTGCGTACGCTCTTAAAGGTTTGATGAGTTCGCTTTGTATTTGTACATGAAGTGTCTGCGCTTTCTGTATTCTGTGTCTACACACCTGAGGTTTATGAGTCTTTCACAATGATCCTAAATCGTTTCTAAAATGTTCCCTTGGTGTCGCCAGTTTATACATTTTAAAGTTTGTATTGCACCATTCACAAACATTTGTAGAGTCAAAATAAGAAGAAAATTTTTTAAAAGGCTTTTTCGATGAATGTAAACAGGGTAGTGGGGTTGTTTGTTGTACCTGCAGAGCAAATATAAAGTTAGACCGTGGGTGAATGTGTTCGCATTCGAGGGTTTGTAGTTTTTGGTTGTCATTTTATTTGCGGGGAGGTAAATCATTCAATAACTATATTTGGTCTCTTTCTATGCGTGGAATAAATAAATACAATAACTCACATGCCAAATGTCTGTGACTACCATGTTTGTTTGTTTTTTCAGTTTTTGTCAAAAAACCACTTAACCAGTCTACAGGGAACAGAATGACAATTATAACATTTTTGTTTAGCATTGTCAGTTAGCTTTGAGTTGTTGTAAGGCGAGTCCAGTGATAAAAGAAAGAGAATGTGATTTGAAGTGAGAAGAGATTTGTGTTGGAGGCCACTGGCCTCAGCTCAGTCACTAGTTGGCAGTGTGACTTGCAGCTTCATGTTCATTTACAAAAAGGCTATGCTTTAACCTAAAATATTTTCTGCTGACTACAGATTTAAAAAGAAAACGTTCTCACAGTGCAAATCCAGTCAAGTCATCTCATCATCTGAAACCAGGAAACCCCCTAAAACAATCACGGAGTAAATCTTTAGGCAGAGTCAAAAGACAGATTCCCACGGTCACATTTAGAGCAATACCAGAACTAATAACAGAAATTTAAGTATTGAAATCACTTTTCTTTATCAGAGATAACAGTTAGATTATACTTTAATGAAATCATGGAAATGTATTATAAACAAACTAGTCTTTGACTTAAAAGTCAATACCTACATCAAGAACATCAGGTAACCAGGTTCCTTCATACTGTACATGTTTTAATAGCACATCCGTCACTATTCAGGATAGACATTAAATATATCCATTTCAATATCCCAACACTAAAAAAAAAGAATGCAGTTCCAATTTGCAAAAGTTAGCATGCTAACATGCTTAACTCAGACAGTAAACACTTTAAATATTTGACATTCTTAAAGGTGCACAATGTAACTTTAGGTGTGTCAGACAAGTGAACATTTTCCAAGGTATTTGAATTTTTTTGTAAACAGACTTCAGGTTCTGCAAATGTAAACAAAACCCTCTCCCCTAAAACAGCAAAGTGCACCTTTAAAGCTCCCATATTATACACTTTTCGGTTCTATTATACACCATATTATATGGTCTTAGTGGTCCCTAATACGTTTTTCTTTAATTGTTTGCTGAAAAAAACTTTCAGATAATTTATTGTACTATGCTGATGTTCAGCTAATCTCACAATGGCCTATTTTTTAAAAAAGAGTTGCAGGTCCCCTCGTAAATATACAATCTTTGAGCTCCCCCCGCCCCCTGTCCGGAAGCGAAGCCAGATACGCCTCGCCCTCTGTCTGTCAGGGCCGTGGACCAATAAGAAATAGGGGTGTGGGCTGCACAGTGGAAGCTTCTGGCTTTACGGTTTGTGAGGTCAGAAAAGGGGATAATTCTGACTGGAGTGTTTTTGGGGGGAGGGGTGGGGGTTTCAGAAAAGGGGAGAGTGATATTTTGGCAGTCTCTAGGCACACCGTGGACGCATGGATATGTTGGAACACATTTAAAAAGTGCATTTAGCATAATATGGGACCTTTAAGATCGATATGTTAACACTGCCATTATGTTCATGTTGGCTTGCTAAAGTCAGCCTTTCACTAACAGGCAGAGCTGCTATCTTGGTTATAGATTGTTTGATTAATCAATAAATGTTTCTAGTTTAATAGAACGCACAATTGCTCAGTGCCATACATGTCTTGTTTTGAGCAGCAGTTCAAACCAAGTGAGACTCAGTTTACAATGACACAAAGCCAAAACGCCACAAATCATAACATTTTATTATCAAATTCAGATAAAATATTGTATTTTATTTATTACATTAATATTATATATTATTATTTTTTTACCAATATTTAAGGGAGAACGGGGGAATCTGAGGCATCGGGTAATGTGAGCCGCCCCCTGTATCTAGGCAACGGAAAACATTTGTGGTCATGTGAGATACAGTCATATGAAAAAGTTTGGGAACCCCTCTCAGCCGGCATTATAATTGACTCTGCTTTCACAAAAAAAATATAAAAGTGGTATGTCTTTAATTTACCAGGAACAGCTAAGTACTGGGATGTTTTCCAAACAAAGATTTTTTGAAAAGCAGTATTTGGTTGTATGAAATAAAATAAAATGTGATGTGGTGCAAATTGCACTGAATTGTAGAACCATGTACAGATACACAATCTGCAGCCAGATGTTCTTGCAGGTCTTTGGAGGTGATCTGTGGGTTGTGTGCAACCATTCTCACAATCCGCCGCATATGCCGCTCTTGTACTTTTCTTGGTCTGCTAGACCTGGATTTAACTGCAACTGTGCCTGTGTCCTTCCATTCCCTGACAACGTTCCTTACAGTAGAAATTGACATTTGAAACCTTTGGGAAAGCTTCTTGTAGCCTTCCCCTAAACCATGACAATGAATAATCTTTGTTTTTAAGATCTTTTGGGAGCTGTTTTGATGATCCCATTCTGTCTCACTTCAGCAGAGAGTCAAAGAGAAGTGCAACTTGCATTTAGGCACCTAAAATACATTTTCTCGTGATTAAACAGACAATTCTATGAGGTTCAAGGCTTAACAACATAATCCAACCAACTTTGCGTTTAAAGTCATCAGTTTTACATGCTGTTACAGGCATTAAAATCAACAAAACCACAAGGGTACCCATATTTTTGCACAGCCAGTTTTTCACATTTTATTTTATTTCATACAACCATATACTGCTTTTCAAAAAATCTTTGTTTGGAAAACATCCCAGTACTTAGCTGTTCCTGGTAAATGAAAGACATACCACTTTTATCTTTTTTTTTGTGAAAACAGAGTCAATTATAATGCCGGCTGAGAGGGGTTCCCAAACTTTTTCATATGATTGTATATGTTTTCAAGCCCCTCTCATTTCCCCATGGCCCTGAAAGAGAGGACCTCATGGTGCTGTGGTAAGCATGTTTTTTTCACCAAAATAGGTATTTTGCATGTCAAAGTAAATTGTCTTGCTGTCAACTTAATCAACTGTTGTGCCAAAGCAAATGTATTCACGTAGAAAAACTTCTATCATACGTGTTGATGAACTACCAACATATGAAACCATGTGATGCTGATAACTGAAGTTTAGCCTGAAATGCTAAGAGAGGTAGTTTTTTCTCAAATTGTGGTGGTGGGGGAAAGTGAGCCAAATGCTGTGGGGGAATTCTAATGTAATATTACATGACATATGTTTTATTTTAATGTCATACACATTGTAGAAAAGCCATCATGCCAAGGAAATACACCAGGAAGAAGACGACCTGGGGCAACCACACGGAAAGATCACCTTCTCATCTTTCCCTGTAACCTTCAGTGCTGGAATGTAGAGTAGGCCTAGTTGTAGAGTATGACAGGCTGATGTTATAATCCAGTTGGGTCTTCTCCTGTGTTCTGAGTCCCAGGCTGTTCTCGCTGGTTCTGATTTTCATATGCTTTGACCCCCAGACACTAGCTGGCTATAGGGTCCTGTGTTCTGACCCCCAGACTGTGTTCTAATCTAACTGGTTCTATCTTTCATTTTAATCTTATTAAAACCTTTTGAATTATAATATGTTGTATTTGATTTTGTTCAGAGTTACTTTCAAGTGTTTAGAAAATTTGCTTTGCTTAATTGACCAAACCCCATCATTCTTTTACTAGTCCGACATTAGTTCTGGAATGTGTGCCTAGCTTTCAGGATTCTTACTGTTACAATATGTGTTGTTATGGTAGTTTCAGAGTGGAAAAAGTAAGTGGATCAGTTTACCCCACAGTTGGGGTAAAGTGAGCCACATGACAACTTTTTTTAAAACAATCATATTTTCACTGCCCCTTGTCTTGAAGAAATTCTGCTAATGCCCATTTCTAGGAAACATCCTGAATTAATTGGAAATGTGTAAATTTGAGTGATAAATCATTTTAGCTCGCTTAGAGGGGAGCAAATGTAAAAAGTGGCTCAGATTACCCCGTTCTCCCCTATATATATCATTATGATACTTATTATTTCTTTATGTGCTATCAAACAATTTTAGCAATTTCACAGTGATTATGCACACATGTATCTTTAAAAAGCATATAGGCTTGAGCCCTTCTAAACACATTCACCTTCTGAATTGATTTGAAACGACTATAATGCACATTTGAGCACACGCGTGATGCGTGGCATGACTCAGGAAGTGGTGATGAAACAACAAAGGTAGAGAAAGCAGAAGTGTGTCTGGCACAGACAGTCTGACAGTCACACTGAAAGTTGGCTGTGAGTCTGGCATCCGTGAGGTAAGAGCACATCTAGATTTGAAATTATACCATTTAAATAATTCCTAATGCTTAAGTAGTGCCAAATAAGACTTTTTTCAAGGGTTTAAGGTCAATGTTATTGCTCGACCATTTTTGTATCACTTTTGTTTAAGTGTTTAAATTACATGCCAGACTTTATATACTACTGTATAATGTAGGTTAAAATTAATAATTAGATATAAGTAGGCCACATAATGAGAAAAGCTGCTATTAATTTTATTGAGAATGACATTGATCTAAGTAGAAAAGGGCCTTAATCCTGATCGCTTGAATGACGCATCAACATAGGCTACTGGTTATGCCTGCCAACATTATCTCCTGGAGTTTTAACAGATGGGCAATTTTGAAATGTAAATGTTCCCCTTAAAACAGAGTTGAGAAAATTTATTTTTGTTAATTTCTCACAGTAATGATAGTTTGTGTTTCTTCTATCACGAGCAGACATTTCCACCAGCAATGACTGCAGAGTAACTCCACAAACAGACCTGGTTGTTTCTATCAAATTGTGTGAAAATCACTTAACCCTTTAGATCCTTTTTGGAATCTTTATTGATTTGTGATATTAAAGACAGGTTCAATGAAAAGGTCAAACAGCCATGTATGATCAACAAGTATAGACAGTGGGGAAAAAATAGATACTTTGATCTAGATTTTTTCGATTTTTTTTATTTTGATTTATTAGGATCCCCATTAGCAACACACCGGAATGAGAGCTAGTCTTCCTGGCATCCGAAACATACAATATAGACAACAGACAATCACTTGTTTGACATTATGTCAAACCGAAATAGACACATAATAACAACAATATTACACAACACTATGATTTAAAAACATCATAATTATACCTGTATATTGCAATGGGCAATGCCTTACTTATAAATAAAGTGTCAATATTTAGATATGTTGTTTGAACCTGTAACTGACTTGTTACTTGTAATGTTGAAATTACATTGATCATATAAAGCATGAGGTGTCAATGCATATCATGTATGTCGTTTGACCTTTACATTAGAAAGGAGATACAAAAACAAGTTCACAGCTATCAACCCACAAAGCTGAGAGGTTTGAAGTGGTTTGAAGTGAGTGGGAACATAGACAAATGACAGGAAAGACACATTAATTTCAACTTAAACCTTTCTGTGAAATCATGAAATCAAATCAAACACATTTTTTCCTGCAGCAGTGGCACCAACATGACAAGCAACTGTTCATTTGAAAATGTGGACCACGTGATGAAATATTTAGAGCTTGTCATCTACTTCCCAATATTCCCCGTTGGTTTGATTTGCAATGTCTGGGCGCTGTTGGTGTTCTGCGTTGTTCTTCGAAAATGGACGGAGACAACGATTTACATGACCAACTTGGCTCTGATGGACCTGCTCCTCCTCTTCCCACTTCCCTTCAAAATACACGCCACCAATCACTTCTGGCCCTCTTCCCTCCAACACCTCTGCTCGGCATTGGAAATCCTGTATTTTGTTGGTATATATGGCAGCATCTACATCATCATGTGTATAGCTGTGGACCGATGGGTGGCTATCTGTCACCCGTACAAAGCCAAGCAACTGCGGTCACCCAGAGCGGCTCTGGGGACCTGCATCGGGGTCTGGTTGCTGGTGCTGGCAGCCATCTCTCCGGCCATCTATCGCTTCAGGGTCCGGGAGGCTTTGGAGGTGGACTTCAACTGCTTCCACAAGTTTTCAGAGACTGGCTGGAGCCCTAAGGTGATCATCTGTGTGCAGGTGTTTGGGTTCCTGTTGCCTGCCTTGGTGGTGGTTTACTGTTCCGTCAAGACCATCTGGGCGCTTAAGAAGTCTGGCCAGCACAGCCCACAGAGCCGGGCCTGTGTCAAGATCATCTACAGCAGTCTGAGTGCCTTCCTCCTGCCTTTCACCCCCAGTCACCTTGGCATCCTCCTGCAGTTCCTGGTGAGATCAACCGAATGTTTATTTTAAAAAGTCATGAAAAGTAGATAAGTAAAGTAGAAAACAAATAAAGCTGACAAAACAATCTCACCTTCAGGTCCATTCAGTAACTTTTCTGGAGCTTTCGACCACATTGCATCATCTTCATCAGCAGATGGAGTTTCAGCCAATTGTCATGGAATCATAAACGTTTAAATTTCCATTTTTCCCCCTGACCACTTAAAGGACTTTAAAACCATGTAAGCTCAAAAAAGAAAGAGTTTTGTTACAAAATAAAAAATATCAATAAGAATTTCATATCAAGCTAATTTCATTAGTAATTTCTAATTGACAAATGATTTATATTAATTATGATAAATTATGTCTTATACTAAATGAAGTCCACAAGAAAAGGAGTGGATTTCTTATTTGTATTTGCATCAGGAGTCTCTACTTTGTGTTATTCTGCAGTCAGATGTAGCTCCCTGTCTTTCATAGGAAATCAAAAAACAATTTAACATTTGCAGAAAAAGACAAATGGGCAGGACTGGTATCAGGATTTTAGAAATACTGACAGTTTTTAAATAATTGTTTAGATACATTTTTAAGTGACTCCAATGTTCTACTATTTAAATGTTAAACAAAATAAAATAAAGCAGTCAGTAGCAACCAGTAGAGTGTGAAGCCTGCTATGCACTGTTAATTAGATTTTTTTTAAATGGCATCTTTACAGCTGCATGGAATTATAAAAAAGCATGACATCCTTTAGCAGAGGCATACGTTTAAAAACATCATTCAAACTATCACCGGTGTTGTTCTGGTAGACTGTAAAGAAGCAGCACATAATAACACATTATCTTAACTCCCACATACATTGAAATGCCTGGCACAACACATGTAGTGTACAGTAGATGGCCCTGAAATTTGGATGGTGGGTGTGAGAAATCTCATTTGCAGCAAAATAATAATTGCAGAATAGCGTTTTACAAGGAGAGGAATTACAAATGGGCTACCTTTAAAAATGTTTTTTTAAAGCCTTGAGATCATGTTAAACTAAAGCTCACACTGCTGGGTAACCTCTATTGTTATTTTAAGCTTTTAATATTTTCATACATAGCCTCGATGTTAATGGACTAATGCTTGTGTGTCCTCCATGTTTTGCACTTCACATGAATCCAGGTTCACCAAGGAGTGATTCAGGACTGCGATAGCAAGATCGGAATCAGCCTGTTCATACAGATAGCCATGTGCCTGTCCAACATCACCTGCTGTCTGGATGCTCTGTGCTACTACTTCATCGCTCATGAGGTGAGGAGCATGAAAAACACCTTCAAGCTGTCCACGATCAGCCAAAGAAGAACCACCTACAGCACCTCAGAGATCTGATCATGGGACAGATATCATTCTAGTGAAAATGAAAATTGTCTTAATAAGGCCGCTGGCAATAAGGCCCCCAAAAAAGTGCCAGCATTGTTTCCAGAGGCTCATTAGGCATACGTGCAGCCTAATGTGCGGGAATGTAGCAGCTCACAGTGCAATCTGAATCAACCACAGTGCAGAGAATAAAGCTAATATGAAGCATAGGGAAAACATGAACACTGTCAAAAGAGTTAGTCCGACAGGAAGTTGGTAGGCAACTCTAACCTCAGAGAGCGCTGGTACCAAACATGTAGGTTGCAAACAGAACGGGCTAGCAACAAGCCACAATGTAAATGAGACGCTTTGAAGCACTCTCAGTTTATCTAGTTCGACACACTGGCAATGAAACAGAGATGGTGTTACTATTCTTAAATAATTATTTAGCATGACAAGTTTAATGACAAAAGTGATACTTTTTAAACATTTTATGATCTTTAGTTTTTCAGTTTTGATTTAAAAATCAAAACTGAAAAACTAAAGTGACCTCTTTAAAATAGGAATTACTTGTATCGAGGAACTATAGGCCTTCTATAGCCTCATTGATTAATATGTTTTTGTAGGGGGGGGGGGGGGGCGCTCATGGTGTAGGGTCAGTCCTCAGAAGCAGCAGACCACAGGTTTGAATCCAGCTTGTCGTTCTCTTCATGTCATTCCCCCCTCTCTGCCCCATTTCACCTCTGTCTCTCCAAACTATCTAATAAAAAGCTTTAGAAAAAAGTCCCCAAAATGTAATCTTAATATGTATTTGTAAATATAGTAGCAGAAACATTTACTTAACCCTATATTCTGGGTACATGCTTTTTTTAGTTTGATGTAGAGTTTAATTAACATTGTACATTTACTATTGGTCATGACGTGTAAATATAAAGTTTGATGTCTTTTTAATTTGACTTTAAAACATTTTTTTTTTACAATGTATCTTCAAACATGTGCAATATTATTATTAAAATTCATAAAAGCCAGCAGTGGATGGCAGTCCACCTGACCTCTGTATTATAAGGCGGTTTTGATATCACGTAGTTTGTTTACAGGATGACATTTGTTTTATGTCAAAGTGGTCAAAGCTTAACCCAAATGAAAAGTTGTTCATTCAGTACATTAGGCTGTTTCCTGGTCTGTTTTGCTCACGTTAAACTGATACTTTGTGGTAAGAGTGGAAGGTAGTCTACGCACGCAGAATGCGACTAGGGGATTTACTGTATATTAATACTGTTTAAATGGTATAAAATAATGAGTGTAAACCTCTCTTATAACCAGAAAATTTTTGTTCTGGTTTACTTACATAATTTGGTTTTCAATAGTTTTATTTTGCACAAGCCTCCTCTTTGAATTTAAAAGTTGTTAAATTGCCTCTCATTTCTGTATGTTAAGTGATTTTTTTTTATAAAACTGGTCTTTTTCTGTTTCTCTGTTCAACTGATCTGTATAATAAAGTAAGCCCATATAAAAACATAATAATGCAATATGTTACCTGTATTATCACAACAGTAAAACACTCCACTGAGGTAGCTTCTGTCAGTTTTTGTATTTTTATAACATATTCTTTACTTCTATAGCAGTTGTCTGTTCTGAAACAGTTCTCTCTCAACAATTTGCATTACATCATATCTGAAACTAACTCTTCCACTTCCATTTTTAATTTAAATATAGCTTACCACAAGAGATTCAGCTTGTCTTGTTTGACGCATTCAACATGAAGTTTTGTGTTCTGTGGAAAACAATGGACCACAGATCCTAAGCAACACATTAAAGTATGAATAATAACACATTTAACAGGTTAAACAGAATGTGAACTGATCAGTGCTGTGTGTGTGTGTGTGTGTGTGTGTGTGTGTGTGTCCCAGTTAAATTACCCTTGCACTGTCTGTAAGCAAGTTCAACAAGGACCTGCCTCGTCATTGTTTTACTTGTAGAGAGTAGCTGCCTTTTGATAGGGTCCACTTGTTTGAATATTGTTTGAGCAATCGACAGTACATTCTAACCTATAATTTGCAGATTTGTGATGTGTGTATACTATGCTTAACTGAAACCAATACTAATGAACTCAAAAGACAAAAAAAGTTTGATAATTTATTCTTAAAGCAGCAAATAATTACAAGAAAGATTGACTGTACAATGACATAATGTATCCAAAACAATGAAATGTGAGCACATACCACAGGTGTTTCTCAAAACAGACTTATTTGCTCCAGTAACTACATTTGAAAGACACCCCAAATCTTATTAAAGTTGGGACAAATTAACATGGTAGAGATTATAATGACAAGAGCTAAAGAAAACAGGCAAATCCAAGTGAAGAGGAGGAAGAGCAAGACACAATTAGTTTTAGCCTTTGATATCATCTACAGTAAAAAGCATTCTTTCTTAATATTTCATATAATCTTAAGCATCGCTGACTGAAGACTTTGGTTCCTTCTGTCCCCCTACAGCACTGCTACTTATTACAGTCTAAAGCCATTATTTCCAGGGTATAGGAAAGTCTGATAGCAAAAGAATTAAATAGACAAACCATAAATAAATGATCTCGAAACAAGTCGATTTCAGATAAAAATCTATACATGTACCGGTAACAATATGTTGAAAATCAATTTACAGTATATATTGCTTTGGAACAATCGATGTTATATACACCATTCATTAGTGGTATAAACTAGCAAAGAAATGTCTAAACTACATGAGGTATGTTTTGCAATTTGACATATAAAACAAAACATAAAATCAACCAAGAAACAAATATTAACCCAGTGCACAGTCCAAGTAGCTTTCAAGTATCCTATCTATACCCACAGTGCACTGTGTTACTTAATAACAATTATGACAAGTCTAAAATTAAATGAAATCAGGTCTTCTGATGAAGATGTCACAAACTGACACACATTAACATCTTATGCACAGCTTGAACAGCTACAGATATATCTAAACACATTTATAACATCATGAAAATATACAGTACAGACCATCGGAATAAAAAGACAATGACGTACATAAACAATTCAAAAGTGCATTTCCAACTTAAGACAAAAAATAAATTAAACAAACAAACAATTAAGACTAAAGCTAACAGTGTTGGAAAAACACTTTTTCTTAAAGTGCATATAAAAGCCTAAATAATTCAAGAGGTATGGTTTGGAATTGGCTTCAGTGTTAGATGGCTGTGATTTCCGCCTCAGATTTAGAACCGGTCGCAGATGACGGTCTCAACCACAAATGTGTTCTCGAAGTGACGAATGTTATGGCACCTTTTTGTCTCACGCCTCTCAATACCTAGAAAAAGAAAAGACAAGACATTTAGAAAATCCGTTCAGAACTATAAGTAGATCTTTGGAGCATGTATAACAATTGTACTGCTGCCATGACTATTAGGGTCCCGTTTGAATCAGCAGCAGTGATCCCCATAGATTACATCTATAGAAGTATTCAGGGGAGGTTTGTCGCATCATTTATGAAACTCTCACTCCAATCAAAAGCAGCGACGACAGAGATATCACTCATGTGCATCACTACCTCCTCCGTAGTGTGTGGATGTGTCCACTGCACTACGAGTGACTCACCTAGCAGGAAGTTCCCTGGCTGCGCCCACACACAGACTGACAAGATAGTCGACAGGCTGCCAGGCTATTTAGAGGAGAAGTCTGAAATGTTCACTATGATGCCCAAATTTGGTCCTGGTTGGATTTGCTGTCTCCATAGTCACTTTTGCTCCCATACACTACTAAACTATTTCACTGGAGTCCTGGTGGAATCACTTCCTCCTTAAATTCACAGTGAACCAGCACACGTCACCTGACTGAACATCTAACAAGAGTTGTTGTGAAAGAGAGTGATAAATTGAGGGGGAGTGACCCAGCACTTCTCCGTTACTGGCATCTCATATTGGTAAATTGGAAAAAAGGGAAGTGTATGTGTGCACTCACGTCGGTGCTGTGTGTTGCGGCGTCTGAGGCGGTAGGTTTCTTTGCCGTAGCAGAGCCTGTGGATGAATGGGCCCAGCTGCCTCATGCTCCTCACCCTCCCCGTCACCACCATCTCCTCCTGGATGATGTACGTCTGAGGAAGATACGTCCCTCTCTGAAAGCAAAAGACACAAATGAATCACTTAGTCTATCTGTCTGTAGGAGGAACACTGCAAACAGAAAAAATTAAACATGCTGTCCTTCACTCTCACAGACTTCTTCTTCTTCTAGAACAGCTTTACCACCGACAACATCAACAGTGAATGATGAGTGTGCCTCACCTTGACATTGACAAGCAGCTCCCACAGGTTCCGTGGAGGCATCACTAAGCTTGTGTTCAGCTCTGTGATGTAGCATTTGTCCAAAGCAATGTCATGATATGCTGTGAGGCCCTAAAAGGAATAATAAAAAAGGTTAAAAACCTTAGCCAGTGTGACAACAATTTAACAACAATATGTAATGAAGGGAAACCAGAGAACCTCTGGATGCGTTGACCTACCCTCTGAAAGTCATGGATGATATCTGCGGGGTCACTGCCTCCAAAGTGTGGCACAGGTACACTGATCTGCTCGTAGTTGTCGTCAAGGTAGATCCCAACATTCTCCTCCAGTTCTTGTCGGCCCCTCACAGGGGCAAACACAGAGTCCTCATAGACGACCCGGCAATGGAACAAGCTGTCCTCTGGTATCTGCTTATGAGGTGCAACAGAGCTGAGTTAGCATGCAACATTTACTTTAGTACTTTAGGTTGGCTCTTTGTACAAAATATCTTTGTCCATTAACATGATGTGCCACTAGAGTGAACTGACCTGAGGTATAAAGTAGTAGCGATAAACATAGATAGAGGCCAGCATCAGTCCGGACATGAAGACCACCAAGCCGAATGTGAGGCAGCAGAGGCCGGCTGGAAAAGGCTTCTTGGGTTTGACAGGAAGAACCAGCTGCTCCTGTTAAGAGAAACATAGTTGTGTTAAAGTGATGTGGTTTTAATGAGGCACAACAACACAATACAATAAAAATGTGATGTTGTCAACATCAGTGGACATAATGTCCTCTGACACTGCCACGCTTAAAAGTACGGCGTCATATTGTAACAGGGTTAACTGTGACGAGTGAGGTTGTTGCCAGGTTGTAAGTTAGACGAGGAGATCTGATAGACGTAGGATGGACATGAAGGAGATGCCAGACGCCCACTGTCTCTCAGTCAATCTGTGCTTCTCCCTACTACTGTTGCTATGGAGAGCGGAAGCAAGGAGAACAGATTGTGCCAGGCTCTGACGAAGACGCTGGCACGTGGCTGTCTGCGTCTATTCTTAGAGGCCCACTTCCACACTCCATATTTGTACTTGGGTAGGGCCCCCGTGGGAGTCAGATCGAGAACAATTGCGAGTCCATCAGCAGAGGCGGACATATTAATAGATCAACACACATTGGCTCTGACGCCTAACCAACGCTCACAGCCCATCTGAATCCACACCGCCTTTGACATCATGTTGTATTCTTCGCTTGACGTAACAGGTGAACAAATAAAATATGTTTGCAGTGGTGATGGATGCGTCATCAAGCAGTATTAATTGTGTACAATGTTATGGGGAGATAGGACGAGGCTTAGACAGGCTAACATGCACTGTCTGCCAGATTTCCAATTATGTATCACTCCTGGGAGCTGCTCCAGAAAGGAGGATAAGAAAAGATACACTGATTGCGACAAGCCTGGCGGCCTAAACAATTACAGAGGTAAAATGATCATGCCCATTTAAGACTTCAATAAAGATAGGCCTACTCACATGCACAATTAACTACTCAATCAATCAATCAATCAATCAATCAATCAATCAATCAATCAA
This sequence comes from Ammodytes marinus, assembly GCF_949987685.1. NCBI lineage: Eukaryota > Metazoa > Chordata > Actinopteri > Uranoscopiformes > Ammodytidae > Ammodytes > Ammodytes marinus. The sequence goes on along the minus strand of NC_137213.1, from coordinate 17,667,063 downwards.
TCAATCAATCAATCAATCAATCAATCAATCAATCAATCAATCAATCAATCTATCTATCTATCTATCTATTCATCTATCTATCCCTTAAATCAGTTTCATTTGGTTCAAAATGTTGAAACACCAGTTGAGCATCATGTTTGTGAATTGAAGCCGGCAAACTATGGACCTGGGATCTGCCATACAGAACCTCCGGGTCTTAATGTAATCACATCTACAGAGTACTCTTGAGTAGACCCTATAATACTGGCACTCAAAGTACATAGAGACTGGAATATTTGTTTACATGTTCGCTAATTTTTACTTGTACCTTTTAATGCAAATCTGGAAAAGATTAAGAAGATGAACTGCCTTTTGACCATGCTGTTTGTTAACACAGTAATCCTGGATTACCCCTCCAGCGCTTTCATGCGCTACCTGCAGGCTTTACGTGGCATAACACCTCGTGACGTCAGCGATTGGTGCAGTGTGTAGGCTACGCAACTTTCAGCTCCGTTGTTGTGTCATGTCGATAAAAACGGAAGAAATGTAAAGAGATAAAATTAAAAAAAATAGGCTATTTGACTGCCGGCGGCATTCTCTGGGATAAAGACTATGTTTCTTTCGTATGCACACCACGAATCGTTTAAAGTCACGGTGTCATTTTCTACTCTGCAAAAGAACATAAATGCAGGACACCCCCTCAGCTGCTGTCAATCCTCGCGGTGGCCAAACAAGGTGACGTAATGTCAACATCCACTGGCTGGTATGGTCGATAACATTGGGTCTACTACCGTGTTATATCATTGTTGCATAGAAAAACGTTTTCTGTCAGAAACAGCGCTCTAGAGTAAGCAACATAATAAACTGAAGTAGGAATAGACTTTGTGATTTCAACCATTCGGTTACAAAAGAATATAACAATTATAGGCTAATACAAAACAAGGCTGCAATAAGTGATGCCTGATTAAATAGATACTAGATGACCAGTCCTAGCCTTTATTAAATCCCTTGATGATGCGTGGACAAATCAAACATAGGCTACAACTAAGAATTAACAGATTGACGTTAGCCCATTTATGCAAATTGAGTTAAGGCTACTCGTGCTATAGGCTGCAGACACAAAAGACAAATGCCACAACAAGACACAGAGAAATACAAAGTGTAGGCTGCAAACTCACATGAGCCTGAGGTATGATGATCTTCTCGCCATCGATCTCTTTTTCAGGCTTCTGCGCCGAAACTGTCTGGAAAGTGATCTTCACCATGTTTGTTTTTCAGTGTAGGCTATATTGGGTTTTTCTTCTATCTGATGCAGAGAGATGGCCTTATCCACCGAGCCGGGAGGATTATATAGCAGTGGAGCAATCTCGCCCCCGGTGCTCAGTGACATCAGAAGAGCGTCTCCTCTGACGTGCAAGCGTTGTGTGGGTCGGAAGGAAAGCCGCCTCGCCGCTGTCAAAATAAGAGTCAACGTCTGGCTAAAACGCTCCAAATTGACACGAAATACACAGTTCGAGGATATTTGATAAAATAATTTATTTATCGGAATGTTTTTAGCTTTTGAATTTGAAAAGATAATTTTACAATCTCTAATTTGTCGACTTTAGAATACAGAAAGCGTTTATTCTGAAGGCAGCAGCCCGATATGGTAATGCTTTCCGTATTGTATGTATGCTGCAGCTCCTCTTCTCAACCATGTTCTCAACCCTATCTTCCGGAAATGTAGGGAGGTTTCATACTCTCATCTGCTAGATTGCAAAAAAAAGTTGGCACTAGGTCACTCTACTTATTATAATAAAATTATTTATAATAACTGCATTTATTTGTGGGCTCGTGGGGATGTAATGCATACCCTATTACACATGTTGTGTGCAATGGTTTGGGTATATAATGTTTAAAGTTTAGTTTGATTTAATGCAAAGAAAAGTCATTTCAGCATTAAGTAAACCTTTAAGTGGATCCTACAGATAATTTAAATAATTAAGCAGTTTCTTACATAACCTAATGTCTAATTTCATGATCAAATCTTCTTAAGCTGCAGTCACTAAACCCTCACACAACCTGTCAACTGTGTACTAAAATGGTACATCACTGAAAATAAATATATCACATACTGTAGACCCAATGCTAATTACACGACTATGTAGATTTGCATGATTTGATCAATATCATTTTCTGAAAGCTATACTTATAAACGATACTAGAATGGGCGGTGGAGCTGTCTGGTCAAACCTCCGAAATGTGTGTCACTAAATTCGTGCCATCACTGCTTCTGGCTGTCTCTTCATTTTGTCAGGCTCTTTACACTCTTTACGCATGAGAGTAATGTTCTTGACGAATGACTCATATGGTCCAATTCACATGAGCTCTTTTTTGTTAGTTAGTTTTACAGAGGGAGTGGAGTAGTAGCCTAGTCCTCAGTAGTGGACTGATGGCTCACAATCAAGCATGAAATAGGCCAAACTGACTAATGATGCAATGTGAGAATTGGCAGATATGGACCATAGTGGTGGTGGCACACATTAAAATAGAGTGCTTAAGAAAGTAAACATTGAAGGGGGGCTTGAAACACTGAAATAACCTAGGCTACTTTTAATTTAATATACTGTAGGTAGGTAGATAGATAGATAGATAGATAGATAGATAGATAGATAGATAGATAGATAGATAGATAGATAGATAGATAGATAGATAGATAGATAGATAGATAGATAGATAGATAGATAGATAGATAGATAGCTGTATTCATCACCAAAGTCAAATAGCAGTGTTTCAGTAGAAGTAATAATAGGCCTGAAATGACAAACATAACTTTACTTTTTTATGTAAGCCTGTGTCTATTTGTGTAGCCTACATAATAAACAAATATTCGTGAATCAGTGTATGGTGTCGTATACATTTCTATCCATATTAGTGCTTTATTTTTTCCACTGATGTAATTGGATATTCTATATTTTATTTATATATATTTTATATTTATCATATATTTTTCGGAACAATTTCTTGTAGAATGTATCTCTTCAGCTCGTCTTTTAGTATCGTGTAGGTTCAGATTGAAGTTGGGGATAAAAGCTATAATAGCCTATACGACCCCTGATGACTTGCGGTTACGAGCGTCGCGCGCCCTCGTAGGCAGCTCACCCCCATTCACATGTAAATGAGCCCTCATATATATCTCACACATGCCCCCTCGCAGCAGCATCGAGAAGCCCAGACTCTCTCTGCAAGCTTTGTTGGCCACTGGGATCGCCCAGCCATCTGTCTCACTGACGAGCTGTAACGGCTCTTTGGATCCGGGGGGCTTAGTTCTGCAGCGCCTGGGTTAAAACTTCAACAACATGGCCCCCATCCCTAACAACACAAACGAAGTAGACAGAGGGGATAACTGCAGTGGGATCAAATCTGATAGAAAGGTGGGTCCTATGCGAACACGTACTGCCAATATGTCCGTTTAAACTCGGCTGAAAAAGTAAGTCCATTGTGTCCGTACTGTTTTGGCAGATGAGGAAACCTCTGGTCGAGAAGAAAAGAAGGGCTCGCATCAATGAAAGTTTACAAGAACTCAGAGGTCTCATCGCGGACGCAGACGTAAGATAATGTGCAGGCTACATAGTTCGCCTCTGCTTTATGTAGTTTCGTTATTTTTCTTTTAAAACGAGCCTAACTGGTGTCTTGTTTCAGCTAGCTTGTGTTGTTTGCTTACGCTTCGTTTCTTGTACCCCGCTGCAGCTGCAATCAAAGATGGAGAATGCTGAAGTGCTGGAGATCACAGTGAAACGTGTCGAGGGCGTTCTGTTAAACCGGGCTCAAGGTAAACACTATTTATACGCTTACCTGAGAGTAAGCCATTAAGTACCAGTTCATTACGTATTTTACATTTCTTAAAAATATTAATCAACTCAACAAGGTGTTTACTTAATTGACAAACATTCGCTGAACAATACAGCTCTGAAAAACTAGCCAACACTAACCTACACATTTTTTTTAACGGTTAGTGCATTAATAGTTCTAATCAGCTGTGCTGCGTTCTAAGACAGTTGCGCATGTGCGTCTTGGACCACGGCTCAGCCAATCAGAACACATCATCCGACGTTTGGAATTGCAGTTAGTAGGCCTAGCTTTAGTTTTGCCAACGCTTATTTTGTGTATCTCTTTCCGTAGAAGTGGACGCCGTGAACCGGGAGGCCTGCGAGCGGTTTGCGGCAGGCTACATCCAGTGTATGCATGACGTGCACACTTTTGTGTCCAGCTGTCCAGGCATCGACCCAACAGTGGCCGCAGAGCTGTTGAACCACCTCATGGAGAGCATGCCCCTGAACGACGAGGACCGCCTCAGAGTGATGCTGCCCGAGTGCCCCGGCGGTAACAGCACTTGGCCCCTAACTGAGAGCTCATACACGGCTCTGGTGTCCCCGGCCCCGTCCACCACCTCCAGCGATGACCTCTGCTCTGACCTGGATGATACGGACTCGGAACACAGTCACGTTTCTTCCTCAGAGGAGTCTGACAGCCAGGAAGTGTTGAGTTTGCCTGTCTATACTTACTCTAAGTCCATGTGGAGGCCATGGTAAAATTATTTAAAAAAAAAAGAGGAATAGCATTTCACTAAATTAGCCTAGATGATTGGTCTGTGTTAGGATGTTTTGTGCCTCTGTACAAAACACTGCTGAGATGATATGAAATTTGTTGAATGGCATCTGAGAAGCTCTTGGTGTAATTATTGTGAACTAAAATGTATTTAAAAAACAAAGTATGTAATTAAATCTGTTTTGCAGAGGTCAAAGACCTGTAGAGTCTTCACTTCGTAGTGTATTGGCCTGCCTTCAGTGAAAGGTAAATGCATATGTAAATATTTACTTGTTGAATATGACTGGGCTGTATAGACAATAGCTGACTCACTAGAAGTGCATTGTTAGTTGTGTGTAAATTATTTTCTTAGGCTGTCTTAAACTTTGTATTTATATGTGATTTACTGTTAGTAGGCTACCTCACCTGATAAGTTTCAACTTTCCAATAAATATCTTTTTTTAACAAATACCTTGTTTTAAATCCCTATTTGTGCTGCAGCTTTTTCAAATACGGCACATTTCACACAGGAGGATCACACTATCCACCCACCTACGGCTACTTTCAAGATATTATTACACCGTAATTGTGGGCCATTTATGTGCTCACTCCTTCTCCAAGAGCCCTTAGCACATCGTAGGCATTTGTGAGGTGTGAAATTAGTAATCCATTCGCTCCTTATATTGAGGGTTTGACAAATGGGTTTTATAACTCTGCTTGACTTCAGCTTTTTTCCCGTTAGTTATAAATAACATGGGAAGTTATAGAACTTAGCTGCAAACTAACACAGCCGTTGAGTTTTTAGGGGTATTGTTTATCAGTTTTTCATTCTATTACATTTTATATGGGGTGTTCATGCTGGACATATACATCTGTATTGCTCACCAATCATGTGCATATCACAAAAACAGCATATATTATGTCATCCTAAACCAGCGATTCAATTAAAATGAATCCACAGACCCTTTGAGATCTTGTGTCTGCATTGTCAGTCCTGGTGAGAGCCCCAGCCACTGATCTGCAACAAATGAATAAGAAAATAAGGCAATCCTGAGCCTAGTCCATCTCTGGCCAGAGGCCTCCTATGATGTTCCTGTGATGTCCACTCCAAAGTGTCACTTCTTACACTGTCCACACACTGTCTTAACACACCTGTACTGGGAGGGAGAAAACGACTAACACAACCAGCCTTTGTAAAACTACAGTGTAAGCAGTTGTACATTTCTGAGGTACTTAAATGCCTATTTTATGCTTCTTTTTTCCTGCACCTCACCACATTGTGTGTGGGGGCACTTTTTTTCTTCATCCACTGCATTTGTCTGACAAGATAGTCACAACAAGAAAGTAACCTTGTAGATTAATATTGTTCTAATAATCAACATATAAAATACAATTGTATCATTATACTGAAACAGTTTAGGCTGAAGTAGCCGAATTAAAATGATCGACGTCAACATACTTTTACTTTTCTTGAGTCTTACTTCATTCCTTTTCCGCATAGGCTACCAAAGGGCAATGTATGCTACTTTTCACTCCACTACATTTATCTATAATGTAGCCTATACATATTATAATAATTCACCAATAATCTCATATGGACATTCTTTTTTTTTTTTTTTTTTTTACATTTTGTCAGTCTCCTACTTTTACTAACTAGATGCTATCCGCTCTGATCTGTGAGCCTGTGTAGTGACTGGAGCTGGGTCTCCGGAGGTGCAAATTACCGCTGCAGGAGGGCTATTTTTTAAATTTCGCACCTCTTGCACCTCTTGTAAGTACGAAAGGTGTGAACGGGGAGGGAGATCGCTTTGATCAAGCCCGCTGAGCAGTGGACCAGAGGATCTGACTCTCTGCTATTGTCTCAGTGGGCGGCCATACATCCGTTTGAACCGGGAAGGTGAATGTCATGTGGCTGGAGAGGAAACTCAGTGATACATAGGCCTATCTTTGAATTCTTTAATTTTAAGAGTTAACTGTTGATCTGACCCTTTCTGTCGTCCGGATCATGTCTAAATCACTTGCTCCACCCTCAACACGTGTCAGGCATCGGCCTACTGCAAACATGCAATAGTTTCTCCCAGCCGTTCATACTCATCGACCGGCCATCGACCCATTAACAGCTTAAGGAGTATTATACTATTTGTCCACTTGAACGTAATAGCCGCTGGCGTCGCGAATGGGCAATAATCGTCAATTAGGGGGATTCGTGCAAGCTTTTAATGGAAAACACTTTCGACTTCAATGTAAATAAGGCAAAGTTTTATTGAGATGTTTTCAACAAACAAAACATAGAAATAAGAAAAAATAAGATTGCCAGTGTCCTTTCAAATAAAAAAGACAAATGACACATTCAAGTTGCCAAGACAAGCTCTCTTTGAAGTTACAGCATATGCTTCAAAGTGAAGATCAGTTCTCTTTCCACAGTCACTTGACATCTGTCCGAGTTGCTTTATACCAGTGCAATAACCCTAAACTTTGACTTCTGATGTGGCCAGTTTGAACAGTACTGAGCTTCAGTCACTTCTACAGGATGCTCTTCTCCATATTAATGAGGGCCTACATCAAACAGTGCTATGTGGCACCCTTTGAAACTTGGGAAATCATCAATATCCTCCTCACTTTATATTTATCACCCGCCACCATAAACAGCATACCGCTACAGTATTTTCCAGTCCACGGTGGGAACCGTAACGTTGATTGCACAACTCACATCTTTAAAATAATATTTACAGTACATTTTTTGCACGCTTAGTCCCACTTGCTTTTTTTCCCTTCACAAAATTGAAAACACAAATCGCTTTATACAGAAATACTTATTTTATGTAAGAAAATATATATATACACACAAGGTCAAAGACAAACATTCAGCACAAGCATTAAAGTGCGTTAAGTTGTTTTTTCTTTAAATAAAGAGGCATCCATGAAATATAAGTCAGTGAAGGTTTCACAGCATTTTTATAATAGAAAAATAAATTAAGGATGAAAATGTAAAGCTTTAGGTAGTAACATGTGACACAGCGGCAGCTCCAAATGACAAAAGAAAGAAGGGAAATTTGAACATTGAATGATTCCCTCAGTATGTGTTGCACCCGACTGTCTTTTTCTCAGTGTAAAACTCATAAATAATAAATAAAAAAAATCTGCAAGACAGAGACAGTAATGAAGGCCTGTGCGTAAGGAGCAAAGGGCCTGTGTGACGATGTCCCTCTTCACAGACGTGCAGAACAAGGAGGGGCCGATAGATGATGACTGTCACTTATAAAAGGTATATCGTCTTTGTTGGTTACGTCTGAGAGCTGGAGCCAGGAGAAGGACCGCAGCAGGAAATGACAACAGTGTTGGAGGGTTCCTCTCTGGGCCTCCGTTGGGCTTGGACATCCCCCGTCTCTGTCTGACTGAACTCAAGGTCTGGTGCGTCCACCGCTGCTGCTGCTGCTGCTGCTGCTGCTACAGTCTTTGAGGGGCCGTCACAACAATGGCACACCTGGACAGCACAGACAGATTTAAATGAGACATAAAAATGAGAATGAGACAGGTAGCCATAGAAAGATGTTTGTGCGTCCAAAGAAAAATACATAACGCATAAAGGTTGAATTGGGCTTTTAAAAAGAATGTCAGTCTACCTTGATATCTACAGCCTTGGGTAGACCTCCCTTCTTAATCCAGGGGTGGACCTGGATCAGCTCCTTGGTCTGCTCCTCTGTAAAGCGTGGCTGGCTCTTCTGCATCAGCCTCAGCTTCTCTCTGTCCTCCCTGAGCACCGTCTCAATGTCTCTGCAGATACAGAAAACACATACACATTCAATACTCTACCCAACAGTCATATCTGACCTGACAAACCTTTACAAGGGTCGGGTTTGCAGATAAGTGGGTTGGAGGATATTTTGTCCAGGTTGGAAGATAGCTAACGGTGAATAGAACACATATTTATATTTTTGTAATCATCTTGAGCTATTCAAGTGTTTTTTTTCTTTTTTTCAGTGCATCTTTATATTTTAATCCTTCAGTGCTGATAACCATCTACAGTCATCTGTTCAGTCTCTTTCAATGGCACCTCTTACCTACTGACCCTGTGTTAATGTAAGGTTGCCACCCAGTGGTCAAAAACTGTCACTGAAAAACAGTTCCAGTGCAAGACATGCACTTATGCAAGGATTCTCGTTTCTATTTAGAGAAGCGTACCACAACATAAAATACTGTGTGCCGTCAATCATGCGCACACAAGCACGCAAACGGCAAAGAGTTTAACAAAACATGCCGTACAACAGTGTACGGCATGTACAAAAAACTCAAGTGAGAAGGCAGACCCAGTACTATCATCACTTTGGTGCAGCCAGGTTTCCTAGCCACTCCTCTTTGAGATGTGTGTGAGGCCAGGCGGCTTCTGTTGGATATGTGGGTGCATATAGGGGATTCTCCAGCACCCTAATTCATTTGAAACATGTTTACCCTAAGTCTTCCATAACACACAGAAAGTCGATAAAACTATCAAACAGTAGTATCCCACTATCCCACTCCTACTCACCGCACGGGCAGCTGATATGTCATCATGACCTTCTCGTCTGTGTTGGCCATGAGCAGCCATGGCGGGTCCTGTGGAACACACTTCAAGGGTTCACTCTGCTCCATCTCCACCGGCCTTCCTTCACTGCTGCACAAGTGACCATTGACCTTCTGGCTGTTCTGGGATGAGTCAACGCTGCCAAAGTACATACTGCTGTTGTTGCTCCCTGAGAACGTCCAACAGAACACAGTATTATAAAACTCATGTGGCAGTGGTTGCTGCTACTCGTGTTCAAACGACACTACAGCTTATGTAAGTTATTCTGAAAATAAAGTATCTCTGTTTATATTTCTGGTATATTTCTAAAAACATTTCTGTCCACGTGTCCATCCATCTGATCTGTAAACCCGGTGAAATGGGCTGTAGGTTGAAAAAACCTGTGACTATAAACATCAGCTAAAAGTCAACAGAGAGAAACAACACTCACCGCTAAGAATGTATCATTAAAATGAGGTCAAAGACTTTTTTTTCTACTTTTCAAACTTCCATTTGTATTCAGTTATTTCTGCTCATTCACACCTGAGGATGTATCTTATCATATTCATAAGATGTTGAAACCGACCTTTTCCACTGCCGGAGGTACCGCTGGCTGACGTTCTGCTCTTAGACGTCCCGCTGTTGTACGAAGTCCCACAGCCATTGGACCCTGAGCCCGTGGAGCCGGTTGCTGAGCCCGAGTCCTCTTGGAGAAGAATGTCCAACATGTCGTTGTCGCTGGACGAAGAGTTGGCATCACTGTTGTTCCCGTCGCAGCGTGAACTTGCCTGCAAAAAACAAAAACATAAGAGCGGTACCGATTAAGAGAGGAGCTTCAGTTCACAGCTCTGGCCAACAGACTGCACTGCATCTTTATAACACGGGCTAGTGTCAGATCATCTTGCCTGCCTCTGCTCTTTTAGACTCAACTGGGAGAATGTTTATTCAGCGAAACTTTCTTCCGTCTCACTCAATCACCTGGCTGGTACGCAATGCCATACGAATACCACAGCTACACATTTACTGTATTAGTGGTTACAGAGACCCTGATCTTTCTGCAGCTGATTCAAAGTTGCCCATACAATAATTGAAATAGTTGCATTCATATGCAGGAGAAGATTCTTTGTGTGTTCCTGGTCACATCTCAGTATAATACAATACAGAGTGAACAACATTTTTCCATTGTTTTTCTTTGAAGATAAAACTGGTTTCCAGTCCCAATACAATTTAAAATATATAGATTTTTTTCAGGTAACGTCAATTTAAAATCAAATCTTAAGTTGTGAAAAGGAATACAAGAGACTGTTAGGTATAATACAAGAAGTGTGGCGGTATTTTGATGATTCGCCTACCTCTTTACTGCAAGCCCTCAGCCTAGAGCACACTTTATCCCAAGACAAACGCTCACAGACAAATGGCGTGTCCTCGCAATACAAGGGTGCAGGTGGACCAAGGAGACTGAGAGACGGCTAAAGGGTGTAAAAGACAATAATCATGAGTCAACACCCGGGGCCACATGTCATCTGAGGAATCTAGACTGACTTGACTTTACACATGCATTGTGAGACTTAGGGAGGGAAAAAAAAACTAAAATAAAAACAGATTTGTTTTCCAAGTTTACCTGCTTCAGCTCCCTCTCCTTGGCTTGGTTGCCCGTTGCTCCTTTTTCCCATTCAGCGATGTTATTCCCTTGTCCTCCAGAGGAGAGCGCTGTGCTGTCCAGCCTGTCCACAGACAGCTCCAGCTCCAGCAGGTTGAGGGGAGAGCTGCAGCGAGACTGGAAAAGGGGTGGGGACACAGGGCCTCCAGACTGTGGCGTAGAGGAGCGGGACTGGCCCTCCATCATGGCCTTTTGGTGCTCCGAGGTTGGAGGGAAGCAGAACATAGATGGGGCAAAATGGTTCTGGGAGTTGTACTGGTTGTGAACACCAAAGCAAGGTGGGGTTGCCAATGGGCCCGGCACTGGAAAGGTAGCTTGACAATAAGGCAGTGTTTGGGTGGGGAAGCCTGCAGTCTCTGTGTGGTACACTGGTTGTGGTGGTAGTGATGGGACAGGGGCAATTGGAGAGTACATGTAGTTGGGTAGCACTAAAGCCACAATAGGGGTGACGAGGGGGACAGTGTAGGGGGTAGGATGGATGGATGGTGCGCAGGGAGGGGCCTGGGAGACCTGGTTGTCCCCAAAGCCGCCTTGTGCAGTGGCGTCTGTGTGGGAAACAATGGAATTGGCTCTGGGGTAAACCTGGAGGGGGTAGCCGGGCATCACCGAGTTGTAGGTCATGGGAAAGGTTGACTGGGACGAGAGAGACCAAGAGGTGGGGTTGAGTCCGTGGTTGAGAAGAGGAGGCCGCAGATGTTGTTGTCGTCTTGGATGGGACACTGTGCTGTCGGAGGACTCAGTCTTCTTGGCTCGCTTTGACTTGGTCCTCCTGTTCCGGGTGCCCCTCCGTGTGGTGGGCTCTGCTCCTGCTCCACTGGGCCGAGCGGCAGGCACAGCTAGATGAAAAAAAAATACATTTTGATAAGTCATTTATGAATTTGACAAAATGCGTTTAATTATGCGTCAGTGTGGTAATGAGATGTACCATCGCCGGTGAGCTGTTCTCTCTGGCGCTCCAGGTACCGAGAGCAGTCTGCTTTGAGGGCTGTGATTTTGGAAAGCTCCCTGAAGCGAAACAGAAAGGCCTGCTCCTCCTTCTGCGTGTGGGCTGCCAAAACCTGCTTGGTCAACCCCAGTTTCTTGTAGAACTCCCTCTCCTGACTGGGAGGTGACACGGCGAAAGGAGGAGCCCCTTGGTTTTGGCTGGATTCTGTCGTCTCTCCCGTTCCCGGGACATCCTCTATGATCTCTGTACAGATGAAAGAGGAGAGAGAACATTAGCATACTCTTAATCAATTAAATGCATTATTTGTATATCAATATTATAACATTTATTGAATCAGGAGTAACCCATTGAGATTATAAATCTCTTTTTCAAGGGAAACCTGGCCAAAACAGGCAGCAGCATAATACACACACATAGTTACAGACAGAGGACACAAGAGGACACAATGAATAGAACTCAAATAAAGCAAAGCAATACACAATATTCATTTAAATAACCCGGTTTTGTAACCAGGAAAAATATTGGCATCTTAAGGAGTCTGCCTCCTTTTCCTTAGCATTAGCTGGGACGACGAGAAATCAGGCACTGCAGTGGCTTATAGCAGCCACTGAACAAGTTGTCCTGAATGCATCTTTTCTAACGCATACACGTTTTCCAATGCTCATGTTATCCAATTAGTACACAGTTGTTGGCCTGTGGTAATGTGAAAAAGCACTATATAGTAAAGGTGACTTAACTACAACACCTGGAATATTAAAACTCATTATCGTTATGCATATTATGTATATATTATTAATGTATTTTTGCATGGGGTGATAAAACTACAATGTACAGTAAAAACGTAACAAAAGCAAAAGTAGATTGACATCATTATCTTTTTTGTCAAGAATTGCAACTTTAACAATTAATGTTCAGGTAAATGGGACGTAGAACAGCAGCCCCTGATGTATCGCACATTTTTGAAGTTTAAAAATAATGCTCATCATCACCAGTTATTTTAGGATGGGAACAATAACCCCGCAAACGTTTTTGCACAATCAGAAGAACTAAAGCTTTAACTTAATTGGTTGAGTTGACTTTTTGTACGTTAAGATCTAAACGGCCAAGCATCCACTGAATCAGCTACACACACACACAACACGGAGAATAGAGCACGTACACACACACACACGCAACACGGAGAAGAGAGCACGTACACATACACGTGTAAAGTTGAATTTACAGTGCTGCGAGAAACCATTTGCACCTTTCCTGATTTCTTCTATTGCTGCGTATTTGTTATAGTCTTAGTAGTACAACAAATAGGCAACCACAGAGAAATCAGGTTGGAAGCAAATACTTTTCCACTGCACTGTACCTGACTCTGGTTGAGGTTTCTTGTCTCCAACATGCACTATGGTGCTACTGTAGCTACACTGGCTGGTTATGGACACCACACTTTCTGGCTTGTTAGGTACGGGTAAGGGCAGCGAGGTGCCCACTACCGCAGAGGCCGCGTCACTGGACTTTTTTTCTCGAACATCCAAAGCGGAGAGAACAGACTGATCCTTCAACAAGGCTGATTCTGCCAAGAGAACAGAGAACAAGAGGTACTGACAAGGAACTGGCATTATAGAGTCTCAAAAGAGAAGTTTAAAGGGCAGAGTGTGAAGGCCTTAAAAAGGCAGTAGCTATGTATGATGAGGTGACAATAAGTGTCTAATAGGGCTAGGAGGTGAAGTGGTGAAACATACCTTCAGACATCTGCACGCCGTTGGATCCTATCTGTTTATCATCATCACCAGAGTTGGATGACGTGGTGTTAGAGGAAGACTGGCACTTTCTCTTCATGGTGATGGGAACACTACAGCTCTCCAAGTACCTACAGGAATCAATTTAACACAATGATCAATTTTCTTCAAATAGTTATCAGCAGCAACACATAACATAACATTTACCATATATTGATAAAATGGTCACAAGGTGGGTAAGCTTAAAAAATGTTAGCGCATAAGGCTAAGGCTTCCGCAGTATCATGGCTACCATTCTTTATCTCTGTATACCTGACAACACTGTCCAGACAGCTGATCTGCTGGTAGGATTGGACGGTCTGATCATTGAAGGCCATCTCCCCTTGGAAAGAGGACCTACTCTCCTCCATCGTGGCCTCGGTCTCCCTCAAGATGAGAGGGGCTGCTGAGTCTTTGGGCCGCGCCACCACAGCTGGGCTCTTGTGTAAGGACTCTACTGGAGGGAGGACAGGAGTTAGGAGGGAAAGGGTACAGGAGGGGCCCACTGGCTTTTCTTACCGCTATAAATACACAGTAAGTTATCAGCTGGACTTACTGCCATGGCTTTTCCTGTTTTCTGGTTTGGCTGTCTGCTGCTCCTGGCTTTTCTGAAGATGGATTCCTTTACAGATTTCCTGAAAGGTTCGCTTGAAAAAAAAACAAGAGACACAAAGGTAAGCAAAACACAAAGGCAGAAATTGAGACCCCACAGTATGTCTGATTCCAAATATGTTGGTAGTGGATTATATCAAATTATTATTTGTTTAAATACAGTAATATAAACGGGTAATTCATTACTCACAGGTCTGTCTTTGCTGCTCACTTCCTCCTCCTCTCGTTGCGTCTTGCTCCTGCTGCCTTCATCCAGGCTGTCGCTGGAGGAGGTAATGCCCAGAAGGTGGTCATTTCTGGTCAGACTGCCGTAGCCGCTGGACCCACTGTTATGGACCGGCTGATCACAGATGAAAGGGAGGGAAAGAAAGAGGTTAAAAAAGGAGAGTTACAAGATAGACGAGCACTGCCTGAAATAATCCACACTTGCTTGACTTTATTTTGTAAGATCTTCAGTATCTTTTTATGTTCAAAACATTTAAAAAATACACAAGGACCTTGATTTCTATCAATATCCTCTCTCACCTGTAGCAGGAGCCGATGGATCTGCTCAGTCACCTCCTGGATTTCAGAGTCCACTGCCTTCATCTCGCCAGCAGCCAGGAAAACATCTTCGTTCACGGGGCCCCTGGTTAAGAAAACAAACAAAAAAAACACATCAGCAAATTAAAATCAAATAGGTATTGGTTTATCAATATTTCTACGAAACAGCTCAACTCTTATGTAGTAAAAGAGTGGTTCAGTGACAGACGATTGTTTATTACAGGACAGTACATTTATACTCACATGCGCACTTTGTGTCTTCCGATAACGAAGGAGACCTTGCGGCTCCAGGGGTTGACGAAACTGGACCAGCTGGTGTCAAGAATGATGTATTCTCCATTTTGAGCACAGAACCGGATGGACGAGTGGTCAAATGGTTGTCCTGCGTATTGAAGAACTAAAGAGAAAGACAAAAATAATATAGTCAGATCGTGATTTTCTGTGAACACACAAGAAAGGGTTACGTCATCTTTTTTTCCAATTCTCTGTCCAACTCACTCTTTTTGTGAATGGCCAACATAATCGGCCGGTCGTTGGGATGCAGGTGGAGAAGGATTGGTGTGCCGATCAGGTCTTGGGGGAGGTAACCGAGGAGAGGAACCGCCCTGATACACAAATAATCACACAACTCTGTTAGTTGGCAAGCAACAGCATACATTCTATTATCCTCTGATTTGTGGTTCCATGTGCAAATACTTAGTAGTACTTAACACTTGGAAGTAAAAAAGTTTTAAAAAAACATTCGGCTTTTACTCACCTTTCATCCACATCTTGAAACATACAACTCGGAGTGTGCGTGGTGGTGAAGACGCGTTTGTCCGATGGAATTCTTGGTGCTTAAAGAAAGAGAAAAGATTTTCAATAATAAGGTCTTGGCCATCAAGCTCTTAGATATGGTGACTGGGTGTCATGTGGACTTCAATCAAACAAACAGTCAGAAGATATCAAACAATCGATTTTTCCTCATGCGCATTTTTCAGCTCTTACCATCATAACCAGAGTGAACTCTCTCAGCCAGCAGGAGGCAGCAGAACTGGTCCTCAGCATGAACTGTGTCTTGGACCTTCATCCGGTAAGGCGTCATGCGAAACGGATAGTACTTCAGGTTGCCCTCACACTCCTTACCACCGCTGGATATTGGTACAAAGAAAAGTTAAATAAGCATTGTATTCTCAATTTAAAGTTCACACATATCCCTTCATGTTTTTGGATTTAAGATCATTAAGATAGTGGACACAAGGTGGCAGTGTTTAGCCATTTCTCTGTCCATATCTGTGTACAATTAAATGAATTATTTAACTTTTTAAGTGATTTTAAAACCAAGTCAATGGAAAGTCCTAACAAAGGTCTGGTGTGTGTGTTTCTGCATATATGTATAACACTGGCCTGGAAAAAGCATCTGGTTACAGTTCACAAGCATATGATGTCACAAACAGATTGGAAAACATCTGGAGTGGAATGAAAGTATGAATAAAAACTAAGGACAGGTACGAGTAGCAGATGGCCTGACACCGTGTTCACCCACCTGATACGACAGAAGAAGGACTTCTCCTGCATGCAGTCAGACGGGGATGCCTCTGAAATAAGGGAAAAAAGGCCTGTTGTCAAGCATGCTTAATATCCAGGGACCTTGTTCACAGTCATTTATTTCTCCCATGCATTATCTAAAGTATGGCACAGTACTTTGTAGAAAACCATGACCGTGTGGTGGCCCACCCCAAATTACAGCCATTTTCCTTAACTATGATAAAGGAATGCTTGTGGATCTTGAGTTTACAGTGTAGCAGTTGTGTAAGTACCTGCTCCAGTGCACATGCTCCAGGCAGGCAGGCGGTACGGCGTTGTGAAGCTGTAGAACACACTGACATCCTGCGGCGTCAGGAACTCCACAAACTTGGTGTCCTTGAACACCTCTCTTTTGCAGTTGAGAATGGAGGCGGCCTGGTCCGAAATGTACACTATCCTCCCTGTGTTCAGAGACACTGCTACTGCAAAAATGTCCTGTTGAAAAGAGACAAAAAATCCAGTGGAACAGTTTAATAAATGAGTTAACCAATCGCACAAACTCAACCAATTCAAGTGTTTTTGTTAAAATATATGTATTTATTATGAGGATATTTCAAAGACTCACGTTGTTTTTGAGTGTGTATTCAGAAGTGATGGTGTCTATCTCTTCTATCGTATAGGAGGACACATCCAGGCCTGGAGGTTGGCTGTCATTATTCATCAGCAGCTGGTAATACTCCTCATTGGCTGCATGACACAGATACAAGTCCGGACATATGTATAAGACAGTATGGAATACATGGCGGCCTGACGTTGAATGAACACAACAATGATGACCTCCTAGGGTAACAAGTCCAACAAAAAGATGAACTGTTTAGAAGTAACCTTACCTTCCACCTGTTTGACACAGTCTAACGCGTATTTGAGGGTGTTCAATGTGCTGGACTTTTTGTTGTGTCTCTTCTCAGTGGGCAGGTGTAGCTTCAGCTCTTTCAGCGTTTTAAGCAACTCCTTCTGGGTCTTGGCTTTGGCCGACTCCTGACTACTGCAATTTGGACAATCACACACACGTGCACAGCAGCAAGTCAGATATTGCAATTTATAACGTAAACCATAGTGTAATGTAAGTCATTTGTGGCGGTGTTACAGCGTTGGTTGAGAGCTGCACTAACCTGCAGCCGCTGGTTGATGGGTTGTCCTGCTCTGAACTCAGCAGACTGAAGGCATTGGAGCTGCTGGGAGGAGATGGACTGTGGGAGTTGGAGCTGTGGAGGAGAGAGGAACAATTGAACAATTTGCAAACGAGAAAGAAGAATAAAAATGACTTAATTCACCTCAGAGAGAAGGAGAGAGCGAGCGAAAGAGAGACTTAATTACTAAATTATAAATAGATTTGAAAATAAGATTTCCAAGTTAATATTTACATGTATATTGTGAAAGCTAATTTTCCAAAGTAGCTTCCGGTTTCCATGGCTTTGAACACATCTAATGGTTTTCCTCAGTGGACGGAGTTTTCTCACTTGTCACGGTAACAACACGTTATCACGTGATTTCAATTTGGTACTTGAGCACGCAAACTATAAGACTGCGATATGGCTTTAAAAGTTAAGGAAATAGCTAAAAGTAAGTGGACTGCGAGTTACATTTTTTGGTCAAACTTTACTGGCTTTAACATGCCCTTTTATTTTTCTCATGTCCGAATACAAAGAATAGAAAGCGCCTTTAAAAATAGCCTCCCTAAGCACAAGCAGGTATCTAATTCTATCAAATGTAGCCTTTGGTGTACAAAAATACAACTGTCTGAACATGCATTAGTGTTCAGTAGGCCAATTTGCACTGAGACTGAGTCGTGGAAAAAGAGAGCTCTTTAAGCAGTAATTCTGGGAACAAGGTAATCTGCAAGAGCCCAAAGTGTGGGCCATATCCATGTTGCTTTCTTTGTCTGGCCAACAGTCCAAAATCCAAAGATTTCTTTTCACCAAACATTGTAGACCAGATCAAAGCGATTCCGGCAAGAACAACAGCTTCCCACATGAATGTCTCATTCTTTTCTCTCCTTTCACTCATCACCACAGTAAATGCCTTTCATCATTCCCACAACGATCACTGACCTCTTATTGCTCTCAGAAGACTCCAGCAGTGCAGAGTCTTTGCTGGTGCCGTTGGAGCTGCCCATGGATCCGTGGCCGTGGCTCTCGCTGCCCTGACTCTCATTGCCGTGGCTTTCATTGCTGTGCGATTCGGTCCCACTGCCACTGGAGCCGCTGCTCTTCATCTCCACGTCCTCCTCGGGCGGCGAGCGGGAGCGGGAGTTCTTGCGATGGTTGTGCGGCGAGGCGGGAGGGTCTTGACCGCTGCTGTCACTACCCTCCGAGGGGAGGCCTAGGTCGGAGCCGCCTTGGCCATAGCCCCCCATCCTGTGCAGCTGTGCCATGGAGCTGCACCCTGAGGCCCCCCTAGCCATGGAGCTGCATGAGGGGGACACTCCATCCTCATCCACCAGCACTGGGTAGCGATAGGGCTTGGAGTCTGATCCTTCTGACATCAGTAAGGAGTGCTGGCCTGGGCTTGTTTCAGGTTAGTTTTAAGAAATTTAAAAAATAAAAGACAATCACCTATTTGCATAAGGGTGTTTCCGGAATGGATCAAAGAGGATGATCTGTGGAGAGAAGGAGATATGCATAGTTAGTCATGATGAAGTACTGCTGGTCCATTGCAACTTATGCATACATTTAATATTAAGAAAACATGATTGATTAAATATTTACTGAAACCTTAATCTTTGGATTATCATATAAAGATTTAGGTATACTTAAGTGCAAGACCAAATTCTTGAGATGAAAAGGTATTTATGGTGGGTCCATAAGTCTATATTATTAGAACAATACCATGGTGATGTAATGTATGTATCCTAACCCAACTGTGTGAAGTATTATTGTTCTTTAACCTGGACATCTTCGCAATTAAGTCAAATTAAATTATTTCGCATTTACTTACGAATTTACCACAGCTCTCGTCTCGCATAGGCTACTCTCAAATCGCTGCCGCATATGAACTTGTGCCATGTGCTGGTGCAGTTGTCTACACTCTTTATGTAAGGTGTTGTGCATAATGTTCGAGTTTTCCTGTGACACCACTGACACCAGAGAGCGCGTCCACACTGTGCACCATATGCGACACTCGTCACACTCCACACTAGCTATTTCAGTCAAATCTACTCTTTTAACGACTCTGCACCATCGCAACACGGTATTATTTTGACTGTACGATGCATGCTGCGCTGCTTATGTAAAGGCGAAATCCTTTGAGTGCAGGTCACTGGAGGAATTTCCGTTTACAGCATGATTATATCACATCCTCGGCGCTGTCATGTGGGCAGGGCTGCTGTAGCCTAGTCTACTGACCGACATCGAACCGCACACTGACACAGTTATGCAACTTTGAGACTTTCATAACATATTATTCTACAAATTCAAAGCACAGCTCCTTAATAACTGCGGTAGGCTAATGTCTAGATGTATTACATTTATATCAACATATAAATACAAAAAAGGTATTTATCGCATAACAACGCTTATAGTCGTCAAGACTCCACCAACCTCACAAATCCTCTCCTTGTCCCGATGCCGAATTGAAACAAGGGCCTGTTTCTTCAGCTCTTTATGGTAACCCAAGCAGGGATATCGTGAGGGTTCCGTCTGTCCCGGACTGGTTCTAACACCCTGCTCTGTTCAGTTCAGGTTTCTAAATAGGCTACAGGAGGGTCTGTCTTGTATTTTCATCTCAGCCAGTGACCTCATTTAGAGCCTCCCTTTGCAGGCTCCTCCTGCAGCTCTTCGCCTATTGGTCCCCGGAGGCGTCCCTCTATACGTCAGAGCACTCTGAACCAATAGGAGCTGCCTGTCTCCACGAGGGCGGTTAGGGAAGCTGTCGCTCCGCGCTGCCATTGGTCTCTGGCATTGTCAGTCATTTACATAAGGATTTGCATCGCTTTCACGTGGAAACCCACGGCTTTCTCCGGCGTGTCTGAGGCAAGAGCAAAATACTACTACGCAGCTGCCGGTGAATGAAGCCGTGCCTATGGTTGGCTCACAGCGGCTCGGCAGGACCGACTGTTATCTAAACAGTTATACAAGTGTGTGTGTAATGTGTGTGCTGTGCAATCAGTCGCATAAGCGTAACAGTTCATATACTTACATAAAATAATGTGATAACCCCAGGTGTATTTGAGCGTGGCTGTAGTGTTATCTAATTTATAGCGTAGACCTACCAATTTATGATTTTCTCCAATATGTTTTATTGCGCAAGTATAGCCTACTATATAGACTACTGGGCCTTTATATAAATATCAGTGCATTGCTGATTCTGTTGCGGCAGTTGCACAGAAATCTAGATAGGCCCTAAATAAAATAAAATGCTCAAATTTTGCAATCACATCTAACTTATCATCACAGCTGACTGTTTGGGATTCTGTTCCTCTGATGGGGTCCCTCAAAAGTCATATTGTCCCCCTAGTGGCTGGGATTGGAATATGCTGCTGGTCAAACCATTTCAGTCAGCAGTGAATTTATTGGCTCAAAAGGTTTTGCTGATGTAGGCCAACACTCATTACTCCAAATACACAATTTAATAATGCTTGAATTTTGAGTGTGACATCCCTCCATTTTTCATTTTGCGTGGTTCTGTTTATACTAGTAACATTGTGATATTTGTTCCTGTCAGTGCCAAGTCTGAAACTGGTTGCAATGAAGTATCCGCTTCATCCACCCTATTGTTTTATTTTACACATTTCTTGTCATGTTCAATCATGCAAATATAAACACATACATAACAACCACAAATCACACAGTACTATTATATGCTTCACATTTAGCTATCATACCCAGATTTTATGGTTATCAAAGCCACAGGCAATCAATTTCTAATCAATCCATATGCAATCACCTACATAAACCCATTTCTAATGCATCACATGCTCTCCACTGTGGTTATAGAGAAGTTGTGTTAAGTATGACAGGTGTCCATTTAACAATGAAAATATCAGTCCTAAATTGGAGTTTGGCTTTTATACTTTCTGTCACATAGGGCAGGCTATACACTTTTTACTCTCTCCCTCCATTGTTTGACAGTTGGTGGCTTTACATTCCTCCATAACAAAGGAATCATCTTTTTTTTTGCGATCAACAGCAACACCCCAAGTAAATAAGCCTGATTTTAGTTACTTTATGTCCTGGAGCATTTCCCAGTATAAACAATGCAGGCTATAGGGGCAAGTCTAATAGCCCCAGTGATTTGTTTGATCACAAACAATGTCTTTCCAATATTGATCAATTCCAGATAATATGAAACGTGCAAGTTGCTGGTAACCTGCCATACCCATTTCCATCCTGAAATAGAAATAAAATTCCAAGAGGTGAGAAATTAACTGCTCTCTCACACTTTTCTTATTTCCGTTCACAAATCCATCCCAGAAGCTGCTCCAGGAACAGATGCTTTGTATCATCTGAACATCTAGACAAGGTGGTGATTTTTGGAAAATAGTCAGCTGTAAAAATGTATAATTTTGCAATTATCACAAATTGCTAATTGTAGTATTATCAAAATGTTTGTCTTGATTCGTATATATCTTTATTTGGGCCCACAGACTGAACAGAGTTGCTGTTGTGATCTATACTTGCACCGAAAACAAGTTTCCCCATTAGGAACAGAGCAACAGATGGCAGAAAGAATGAGTCAGTCATGATGCTGTTTGCCTTGTGCTCTGTCTGCGTCAGGCTGAGGCAGTGCAAAGAGAAAAGGTGAGAAAGTGGGTGAGCAGCATGCCAAGCATGTGTAGCCCCAAACCCTCACATCCTCTTCTACTCATGTATTCATGTGAGCCGAACAGATGCAATAGATGGATACATGCTTACAAAAACGTGCGAAAACACATGGTTAGGCTGGGCTGTAAACTGAAAGTCTGTGAAAAATGGCTCATTTTGGGGAGCAGAACAATTCACACCACCTGACACACCATCAGACTGAAGTTGCAGAGCTCAAGCAAGTATCAGTATTCTGAAACATCACAACCAAATTAAAGCTGGCCCTCAACGTTCTAAAACGTATCCATCAACTTTAAATTGAATGTTATGAATCATTCAAACTACTGATGTGTTTCAAATACCACTAGAAACTAATCTTAAATCCCCCCACCTAGTACGTCAAGTATAGCCTACTATATAGACTACTAGGCCTTTATATGAATATCAGTGCATTGCTGATTCTTTTGCGGCAGTTGCACAGAAATCTAGATAGGCCCTAAATAAAATAAAATGCTCAAATTTTGCAATCACATCTAATTTATCATCACAGCTGACTGTTTGGGATTCGGTTCCTCTGATGAGCAGCATGCCAAGCATGTGTAGCCCCAAACCCTCACATCCTCTTCTACTCACGTATTCATGTGAGCCGAACAGATACAATAGAAGGATACATGCTTACAAAAACGTGCGAAAACACATGGTTAGGCTGGGCTGTAAACTGAAAGTCTTGCCATTTAATACATATAAATTACTGCTATCAAACCAAAGGATTCCACCAATGGCTCATTTAGATGTCAACAGCACAGAAAAGGGAAGATAAATATGAGGAAATTGTGCGTTTTCTTACAGTTTTTTAATTTCATGCTTTATTCAAACGGGAAAACAAATTACTCGGCAGACAAAATTGAGCCACTATTGCTTCAACTTTAAAATTGAATTAGAATACATATTATGAAATCCTATAGAATTATAAAATACTTTAAACACTGATATATGAAAAATGGCTCATTTTGGGGAGCACAACAATTCACAGCACCTGACACACCATCAGACTGAAGTTGCAGAGCTCAAGCAAGTATCAGTATTCTGAAACATCACAACCAAATTAAAGCTGGCCCTCAACGTTCTAAAACGTATCCATCAACTTTACATTGAATGTTATGAATCAGTCAAACTACTGATGTGTGTTCAAATGCCACTAAAAACTAATCTTAAATCCCCCCACCTAGTACGTCAAGTATAGCCTACTATATAGACTACTAGGCCTTTATATAAATATCAGTGCATTGCTGATTCTGTTGCGGCAGTTGCACAGAAATCTAGATAGGCCCTAAATAAAATAAAATGCTCAAATTGTGCAATCACATCTAATTTATCATCACAGCTGACTGTTTGGGATTCTGTTCCTGTGATGAGCAGCATGCCAAGCATGTGTAGCCCCAAACCCTCACATCCTCTTCTACTCACGTATTCATGTGAGCCGAACAGATGCAATAGAAGGATACATGCTTACAAAAACGTGCGAAAACACATGGTTAGGCTGGGCTGTAAACTGAAAGTCTTGCCATTTAATACATATAAATTACTGCTATCAAACCAAAGGATTCCACCAATGGCTCATTTAGATGTCAACAGCACAGAAAAGGGAAGATAAATATGAGGAAATTGTGCGTTTTCTTACAGTTTTTTAATTTCATGCTTTATTCAAACGGGAAAACAAATTACTCGGCAGACAAAATTGAGTCACTATTGCTTCAACTTTAAAATTGAATTAGAATGCATATTACGAAATCCTATAGAATTATAAAATACTTTAAACACTGATATATGAAAAATGGCTCATTTTGGGGAGCACAACAATTCACAGCACCTGACACACCATCAGACTGAAGTTGCAGAGCTCAAGCAAGTATCAGTATTCTGAAACATCACAACCAAATTAAAGCTGGCCCTCAACGTTCTAAAACGTATCCATCAACTTTACATTGAATGTTATGAATCAGTCAAACTACTGATGTGTTTCAAATGCCACTAAAAACTAATCTTAAATCCCTCCAGCTAGTACGTCACTGAACTGGGACCAATAATATCTCTGAAAACCACAGAAGGCTTAACAACGTGATGAGACGTGATGATGCAACTTATGTGTTATCCTTGTTTGGGGCCTGTAAGTAAAAGTGAGAGTGTGACGCAAATCAGCTCAGCTTTCTTCATTGGCCTCAGCTAAAAGAAGGGAATCCTCGGTATGAGGGGGTGGAGTCAGTGAGAAGACAACCATGTATGACCATAAGTTTCACTACTAGAATCCCTCAAACAGCACGCTCAAAGCAACACGCAGTGAGTCGAATAGGATCATCTCTCAAGTTGGTTGCATTGAATACTGACGTGAGCATTTGATTAAACAAACTGATTTATAGGTATCAAATGTCTGCAGGCCATCAGATTAGTTGAGGTACAGTAAATACTCTGTACAGCCAAGCCTGGGGAGGGTGTTGAGATGTAACAGTATACCATAACACAGTAAGTTCACAAACAAAATCACAGTTTTTTTTAATCATGCATACTACCAAACAACTGGCATCCCAACAATATACATTATATTTTGGGCACAGTGATTACATGGTTAGTGGCAGAAATCAGTGTGTTACCATGAGTCCACAAAAAAACTAGATATATCAAAGTTGTGCGTGCAGTAGGAAAAGGAAGATAGAGATAGAGGGGGAGATGGCAGAGAGCCAGGGATGATGTGGGATAACTTCACATCATGATGACACAGATACAAGAAGAGCTATGGGATGGACGGTTGCCAGCCCCCACCCTTTCTTTTATAAATATCAGCGATTCATTTAGTATACATACTTGAGAGAAATACAGCTGACAGTTTATCAGAAACTGTCTCTTTTTAGAGCTTCAATGATGAAACAACTCAAGACAAGCTGACATATTAGGAACTAAAACACACTGCTTTATGTTTTGATGATGCTGAAATCCTGCTTAGCGCCACTAGTGATTCATTGTTGATACCACCAAACACTTGAGGACAGCAATGTTGGAAAATGGACATCATCATGGAGAAACTCCAACCTGGATAATCTTTTTAAAGAGAGTTCATGATTACTGTATATGTACCTAAATAGCCAGCCTTGTAAATTATTTTAGGGTACGACAGTGTGTTTGGGCAGTACGCAAATACGAAACAGAGTTTCTGGACGTGCATCCCTGATCATGACTGGAAAACCCTATGAGCAATCACTAAAATAGAACGGAAAGCAAAAAAAAAAAATTAGATTTAAAAAAAAAAAAAAACAGGGAGATGAGTGGATCGACTATCTCAAATTAAACTCAAAAGATTTTTGCACAGAATGTGTTAAAATATATGTCAGCAGAGCTGCTCCAAACCAGCAATTTTACTTATGTTTGGTTTGCACACAAACGTTAAGATCTTAAGAATGCAGTTTCCAAAAGGACTTTCACCTTGCTGGTACATAGACCTTAATTATTTTTCAGAAAGACACAGAAAGAGGTCACCAGCATGCTCTCTCATAGAGACAAACTCCCCTCCCACATGCACTTTGTCAGTAATGTGTAGGTCAGCACCCCTAAATAACATCTTGTGGAATTCTGCAGCAAACCATAGCAGTGCCTTTTAATGTAAAAAATATTGCCCCAAACAATCCCATCTTAAAGCCTTGATATCTTAAAAAACTTGAAAGGTACATCCACACCACAACAATTATTAGGGGCTGTTCGATCAACTTTTGAAACTCCTGACGCTTTATGGGAAAGTACTGCTCACTGTCATTTCGGACAGTATTTGTTTTTGTTTTTTTTGCCTGCGGCTAAAATCGATAAAATAGCTTTATCTTAATATATCTCCTATTGTTTGCAATGAAGGTTTTCTTGTTGGTCTAGTCAAATGGTCTACTTACTCATGCCAATAAAATCATACATCATATTACAAGTCACCTTTCTTTGTTTGCCACAGTTCGCTGAAGGTACTTAATCATCCAAAAGGCTATATTTATAGTGACATAATATAATTCCATGCAATTGTGGAAAGAAGAATGGAACCAGCTCCATACGCGAGCCCATGACTGGATGGAGAGAGGAATCACTCCTACGGAATGCCTCGCCAGCGGGCACAACCTTCCATGGCCAACCTGGAAGACTCTCAATAGGCTACGAGTGGAGCAGGAGAGGAGCAAATCACTTTTGAAAGCATGGGGCTACCAGCCAGCAGACATATGCAGCTGGTGAGCAGTACAGACAATGTCCCACCTACTGCAGTGTGATCACGCCCCCCCAGTGCAGCCCCCAGGACCTGGCTGAACCCACCCCATCAGCTGTGACCTGCGCCAGATACTGGCAGAACGACATCTGAGATTGCAATGGACTCGAAGAAGAAGATTCCATGCAAGGTCAATGCAGTTAGTATTTTTTCTCATTTGTTCCAAAGAGATTTTACTCTTAAATACATTAGTCTTTAGTCTATGCCCCTTTTGTGAATCAATTCCTCCTATTGTTCAGTAGATATTTTTATGAGAACATGTAGGTCAGAATTATTTCCATGTTAAGATTCAGCGAGGATCAAACTCCCAACATGATAGTCAGAAACTAGACATATTAGTCAGCAGCAGGCTACAGCAGTGCTTAACATCTCAAACTGCACTAAAGTTTGGGAATATGTATAAAATACTGAAAAAAAAAATCCTATCAAATCCAATCTTTTTTATTTCTGTTCTCTTGGCAACTAAAAAATCAAACGAATGCTCATACTAGTTATATTTAGTTTTTGGATATTGCCCATTTATTATAAGACAAAAAAAAAACGACGTGGTAAAGTCGATTTATTTTTTCACAAACCTATTTACCAGCGTAGCATAGAGCCACATTTTAATATTCAGAGCTCATTATGCTTTTCACACATCAGCAACTATCCTGCTCCGATCGGAAATGATTCAGACGTTCCATGCACGTGTGGCTTTAGTGTGCTTAATAGAGTGGTTATTTTCGTCAGAATTTTTCAGTTGCTGATACAAGCGTGAAAATTGGCATGAGCAGTCTCCATGGGTCACTTGACAAGAACATTGTCCGAGACATTTGAAATTGTGAATTTGAAAATTTCTCATAGAAATGTATTGTTTTTTTTCCCAAAATTATTATTTTTCTTTTAATTTTTTGTCTCAGCCAATTTTCTTGTCAAGTGACCCATGGAGAATAATCCGTTTACCTTCCGTTAAATCGATATCCGTTTGGAAATCAAAACACGAAAAACGAAAAAAACAGTTTGATTTAATTTTTTAATTATTTGTTTAATTAAAAAAAAATTAAAAACAGACTGTTTTATTCAAAATATGTCTGCAAAACATGAATTGATTGCCATTTCTTATTTCATATTTTCCATGTCGCCCTTTACATACGGAAATGGGAAAGGAGACCAACAGAAAATGTAAAAAATGGGCATTTTAATTTTTGAAGTTCCAAATAATAATTTATATTAATCAGCGGGTTAAACTGTGTCCCGCTGCCACAATGCCACGAGCTATGCGCGGCCAGAGCCGTGATGGCTCTGACCCATAGACTGTTTTCTGACCGTGGCTATCTCCGTCTTTTAAGTAGGCTAAAGCCTCTTGTCGGTAGTGGAAACGCATGGCAGATCTAGTAGGGTAACCCTGCCGAACCGTGCCGAACCGAACTGTGCTGCTCAGAGGAAACGAGGCATGATCTAAACAGCGACAGACATACAGGTCCTTCTCAAAAAATTAGCATATTGTGATAAAGTTCAATATTTTCTCTAATGTACTAATAAACATTAGACTTTCATATATTTTAGATTCATTACACACAACTGAAGTAGTTCAAGCCTTTTATTGTTTTAATATTGATGATTTTGGCAAAAAAGTAAAGAAAAACCAAAAAATCTCAAAAAAATTGCATATTTCATCTGACCAATAAAAGAAAAGTGTTTTTAATACAAAAAAGTTAACCTTCAAATAATTATGTTCAGTTATGCACTCAATACTTGGTCGGGAATCCTTTCGCAGAAATGACTGTTTCAATGCGGCATGGCATGGAGGCAATCAGCCTGTGGCACTGCTGAGGTGTTATGGAGGCCCAGGATGCTTCGATAGCGGCCTTAAGCTCATCCACAGTGTTGGGTCTGGTGTCTCTCAACTTCCTCTTCACAATATCCCACAGATTCTCTATGGGGTTCAGGTCAGGAGAGTTGGCAGGCCAATTGAGCACAGTAATACCAAGGTCAGTAAACCATTTACCAGTGGTTTTGGCACTGTGAGCAGGTGCCAGGTCTTGTTGAAAAATTAAATCTTCATCTCCATAAAGCTTTTCAGCAGATGGAAGCATGAAGTGCTCCAAAATCTCCTGATAGCTAGCTGCATTGACCCTGCCTTTGATAAAACACAGTGGACCAACACCATGCAGCTGACATGGCACCCCAGACCATCACTGACTGTGGGTACTTGACACTGGACTTCAGGCATTTTGGCATTTCCTTCTCCCCAGTCTTCCTCCAGACTCTGGCACCTTGATTTCCGAATGACATGCAAAATTTGCTTTCATCCGAAAAAAGTACTTTGGACCACTGAGCAACAGTCCAGCGCTGCTTCTCTGTAGCCCAGGTCAGGCGCTTCTGCCGCTGTTTCTGGTTCAAAAGTGGCTTGACCTGGGGAATGCGGCACCTGTAGCCCATTTCCTGCACACGCCTGTGCACGGTGGCTCTGGATGTTTCTACTCCAGACTCAGTCCACTGCTTCCGCAGGTCCCCCAAGGTCTGGAATCGGCCCTTCTCCACAATCCTCCTCAGGGTCCGGTCACCTCTTCTGGTTGTGCAGCGTTTTCTGCCACACTTTTTCCTTCCCACAGACTTCCCACTGATGTGCCTTGATACAGCACTCTGGGAACAGCCTATTCGCTCAGAGGGTGTCAATGATGGCCTTCTGGACAGCAGTCAGGTTGGCAGTCTTACCCATGATTGCGGTTTTGAGTAATGAACCAGGCTGGGAGTTTTTAAAAGCCTCAGGAATCTTTTGCAGGTGTTTAGAGTTAATTAGTTGATTCAGATGATTAGGTTAAGAGCTCGTTTAGAGTACCTTTTCATGATATGCTAATTATTTGAGATAGGAATTTGGGGTTTTCATGAGCTGTATGCCAAAATCATCAGTATTAAAACAACAAAAGACCTGAAATATTTCAGTTGGTGTATAACATTATCAATAATGTAGGATGTGTCCTTCAGTTCCCAGTGCGATGCTGACGTCCGCACGTAATCGGTGATTAATGAATGAAGAGTAAAACAAACATTTATCAGATGATTATGAGACCCAAGGCAATTGCCTACCTTTGCGCAATGGTTAAGTTCGCCTCAGGGCGCGCGCGCACACACACACACACACACACACGCACAAGCGTGCGCACGCACTTCTTTCACTAAATTGAAACATGTATTTTTCAAAATCAACATTTAGGCCATTATTCTCATATTTGATATCCTTGTCATGAATTGTGATTAAAAATAGATAAAAACATGTTTTAGTATAATATAAGATGTAGATGAGAGGATGATTATTAAAAAAACAGGTCACTTTTAGTTTTTCGTGTTTTGATTTCCAAACGGATATGGATTGAACGGAAGGTACACGGATTCAATTCATGTTTAACAGGCATATTTTGAATAAAACAGTCAGTTTTTAATTTTTTTTAAATGAAACAAATAATTAAAAAATGAAATCAAACAGTTTTTTTCGTTTTTCGTGTTTTGATTTCCAAACGGATATGGATTGAACGGAAGGTACACGGATTCAATTGCCTACCTTTGCGTAATGGCTAAATTTGCCTCTGGGCGCGCGCGCACACACACTTCTTTCACTAAATTCAAACATGTATTTTTCAAAATCAACATTTAGGCCAGTATTCTCATATTTGATATCCTGGTCATGAATTGTGATTAAAAATGGATAAAAACATGTTTTAGTATAATATATAATGTAGATGAGAGGATGATTATTAAAAAAACAGGTCACTTTTCGATTTCCAAACGGATATGGATTGAACGGAAGGTACACGGATTCATCAAGATCCGTGCTGACAGTTTAGTTTTGGTTCATCGAAAGAGGCACTGTTGCTTCTTTGTGACTATCAAAATAAAGTTTGTCTTTGTAAATGTGTACGAAAATACAGATTCAGTCTATTAAACCTTAGATGTCCATATTTCTTGTTCGAATGAACGTGGCATCCGGCAATAGCCCTTGTATCCCTATCTGCCTCCATCTGGAAACACACTCCCACATACAGCTTGTCAGTGATGTGTAGGCGGGTGTCAGTACTTCCCTATACAAACTCATGGATATTTCTCTAAAACATGTGACATATGCCACAGATGGCATTGGCTCTCCGTCAGTAGTTAAATGCCAAATTCATAAAAAAAGGTTTTAAGCTTATGTGGCTAGAATAACTAATGATTTGATAGAGAACAAGCTAATCTCCTCTCCAATTACAATTTGGGATGTAATTTGAAAACTGTTTTCAAATAATTCTGATAATATCAGAACTGATCAATACTCCTGTTGTAGTGTGCACCATAAACTCACGTAATCCCAGCTTCCACTTCACAGCCTTAAAAGATGGATCCTAGGAAAAAAGAATGTGAGCTCAGTAAAGTTTAAAAATGTTGCATTGGGAGTATTGGGACAGCACGGTGAGGAGTAAGTTTGATTTATGAAACAGGAGCTTCATACTTTTACTTAATCTTGGTCAAACATGCATGTTTCTTTCTGATGTAGGTGTCTACATGAAGTGCAGATTACATTTTATTCCAACCAATCCCATTATATGCAGATATTTTAGTAAGACGTAATCATTTCTGTGGCTTTGAGGTGTTAACGGCCTCACGTGTAGGCTACACATATTAGAATGTCATTTATGATAATTTGTGCCATCAACAGTGGCGTGCACAGACATTTTGGGGGGCAGGTGCTCAGTGCAAAAAAAAGGGCACAATATATTCTATCGATGAATGACCAAATCATTTTAAGGGTACGCGTACAAAGTCCCCCCTGGCCTAATGACTTTTAATACCCGGCCACACAGAGTGTTTCTCAAAGGAATTTGGGAGACTGTGTTTGGGACCCTGGACCTTCTAGGGGGAAAAATTTGAACCTTTTAAAGTCAAATGCATCAATCTGGTGCACTTTGAGAAGAAAGCTAAGGCTAAATCACCTGTGTCAATGTGGGCTATTTAGTACTATTTTCTGGAATAATTTGGAGACACAGAATTACCAAAAAGCAGAAAGAAAAAATGTACATGTTTGAAAAAAAAAAACTGTCACCTTCGGATTTTTTTAAATAATCCCTTATCCCAAATTCTCTCTCTGAAGTCTTCGTTAGGCCCCTGATCTCCGTACTAATAATATCGTATTAAGGTAAATACAAGATTACTGCAAGTCTTGTAACATAGAAATAACTTATGGTTGGGACAAAATAATATAATTAGCTTATATAGCTTCATGACTGATTTAGTACCACCAACCCACTTTGCGTAGTTAAAATAAAATGTGTGGACAGCTTTTAAGATATTTCAATAACATTTATGGAACAGTTCAACATTAAAATCTGAGCTTTAAAAGGCCCTGAACAGTTAACATGACTCTGGTCTTGACTCTGACCTTTCATCTTCATCTTCCTCCTTGCTGCTGGTGGATGCTTTCGTCCAGGAGAGCTGCTCCCCTGGGCTGCCTGCTGTAGCTCCCTTTCTTTTTCCTTTTTTAATCTCTCCTTTCTAGGCATTATACTGCAATTTGTAAATAAAAAGAGACCAACCAACCATATGAATAAGACTGCTTGGTTACAGAGTGCATAACAACAAGGCACAAGGCTACTTTTTCTGCAGGCAATTGGGAATTGCCTGTTTGTCATTTAGCAAATAAATTACTGCAAGTGAAGAGTTAATTATATAGCCTAAAGTACACCTAAACAACACTAAATATTCAGCATACTGATAGATTCACATGCTGTACCAATGACAAACTCCGCCGACATTAGTTGTGTTCATCACGTCATATCTATTTTTTTTGGGCTAGCTTGTTAAGCAGGACAGTCGGCAAATTTATGCTCAGCCGTGGCGCTGCATAATAGAGGCTACTTTATAACAGAGACAAATGAATGCAAGTTATAGCTTGGCAACTGAGGCTTAGGGGGCAAACAATACACTCTTGACTCCATTCATGTGCAGCAACTGCTGCAGCAACGCGCCTCCGTTTGTGTCCACTCTGCACGTTCACGTTGACAAAGGAAGTGTGTGCGGCGGAGGAGGAGGGGGGGGGGGGGCATATTTATTGGGGCATTATTGTCAAACGTTTTTAATCGTTGAGCATTATAGATGATAATGTCGGCATGGGCCACATACACTGTTAAAAAAAAAAAAAAACGACCTTTCAGATTTTTTATTTATTTTTCAAAAGGGCACTTGATTGGGCCAGGGGAAAAGGGCAGGTGCTTCAGCACCACTTCAGGTCTACCTGTGCACGCCACTGGCCATCAATGCATTTTTTTACCCATTACATTCTACCATCTGGCAAACAGGAGATTGAAATATTGTACAAGACCCAATCAACAACAGTTCAAGCTGAACTGGTGTGTGCCGATTCAGTGATGGTGAGGAAGTTTGAGATACTGAAAATCCTGTGAAATCAGATTAGCCTTCATGTGTACTTGGTCATTTCTAAACTGGCATTAGCACTGACACTACACCAACTGTAGAGACTTGGTACAGCAATCATGAGGGGACCAATGAGTCTGGGCATATATCGCCCTCTGCAGGCATTTAACAGGCAATAGTCAGGTACCTCTGGTGCTTAAATCGACCAAATTGGACAAATTGATTGAAGAACCGCTTTCTAAAATATATATATATAAAATGAATGGATAGTAGCAGCAAGGCCTTTCTGCTCAATTTTAAATTCAATTGTAGGAAAGAAACGTGAGGTAATACAACAATTTCTTTAATATATTTAGCTATTTACATGTACAAAAGGTTCAATGTGGTAACAGTATTGTAACAAAGGCCACTATATCTATGGTGATGATTTAGCTTAAAATACCCATGATTTTATTCTAATATGAAACGCAAGAAAACTTGAGATAATCAAATCCATTTGACCCAAATGTCTTCAAAATATAAGGGAAACATGAACCGTACAAATACAAAAAGTGGATAGGACTTAAGTGCAAAACCATTTTGTTGTGTCAAGTCCAATACTGGATTAAATATCAGGTGAATAAATTGGTGACAACAGGAACAGTCCCATGGAGAAACAATGCTGGATCAGGGTTATTGATAGATCAAGAGTTGACAGTCTAGTGTTAGAGGTCAGTAGTGACCACAGGTGTCACCCCGTGAATGAGCAATGTTGGGCCCAGGTTTCGACTCAACAGGTCAACCTGGTGCAGGTAGGCACGGTAACGGCTTGCGTCTGCCGGTGGGCGTGGCAAATACAGGAAACGCACAGCAGGCTGAGGGGAACTATTTCTGTGAATGAGATTGTTGACAGCACAGATGTATTCGTTTGTCAACCTTGAAGCATTATTTGGAAACTTTTGGACACCATCCTCCGCCTCAGCTCCCTCTTCCTCCTGTCTATCCCTCGTCTCATCATTATGTGCAGACTCTACCAGATTCTCTCTCCCCCTTCCTTCTAGTTTGTGCCAGTGCAGGGCCACCACCTGGTCCCATGCTACCATCTGCACCTGAGCCGAGATCCTAAGCTCCTTTAGCATCGCCCGTAGCTTCTTCTCCTCCCCTTCCCTCAGACTGCAACCGGCCTGCACACACAGGAAAAGGCGGAGTCTTGCACGTTTCCAGGCACGGCTCTCATGAAGCACGCAGGCCAGCTGCAACAGGAACAGTGAGCAGATGTCGACATAGCCGCTGGTGTCTGGTCGAAGTAGATTCAGAGGCCACACGTCAATGAACGGTCCCGTCTTCCCAGTCTTTTTTCCTGAATCCAGGAATTCCTCCCGGTTGAACTGGTTGAAGTTACGGGCCAGTGTCACATTCTTCCCCATTTTCACAGCGTCAGCAATCACCGACACATATTCCTCTTCCTGAAAGTCTTTGGGTTCCTCAGCCCCCCGAACATTGGGAAAGAAGGGGTTACGTTGCTCTCGGGGGTCTATGGACAGATTCACTGCATCCAAGCCTTGACCTCTAGACTTTATAACTTTACCTTGAAGGAGGTCTTGAGGGGTGCAGTCATCATAGTAACCCAAGACAAGAGTGTTTGGCCTCATTCCCCCTACATGTCAACAGATGTATCAAATGTGTTTTAGATGAGATGTTAAGTTCCTACAGTAAAGCAAAAAGATAGTTGAACGATGGAAACCAGACATCAAACAGCAATAATGTAAACTCGCCTACCAAAGCCTGTGATGAAAAGCAGGTTTTGAACTCCGTGTCGGACAGAGTCAGCCAGGGTAAGGTTCACAAATGCCTTGATGTTTAGATGATCAACTAGAGACAGCCAAGAGTCATATTGGCTCTGCACAGGATCAGAGGGCAGCCCATCTGCAGCATTACAAAGACATACAAAGTAAAATATCTCAGGGAAGAGGACCATTTAAAATCGTTTAAGGGCAGAATGTGTTTATTTGTTGTGATTTATCAATGTAAGCAGCTCCCTGTGTAAAAATAAAAGGCCGGCGAGCATACCAAGCCAAGTTGGAGAGCAGAGGTAACACTGGATGAGGGGTTCATTATGTTTATACAGCAAGTACATTTTGACTACCCTTTAATCTCTTACCATAACATCTTAGCAACATTAGGGTGATATGAATTCAAGACTTCCATTGCTGCCGTTTCTTTTGGCTTATGACAACAATGGCAATAACTACTAAGTTTTATGTAGCCCCCTTTAAAGCCTTCAGTTGCAGCGAGTGTGTAGAAACTTATATTTTGGGTATAGTGCGACAATTTTTTTTATCGATTTGTCTTTTAGCGACACAATTCTTACCCAATAAACCCAGATGTACATGTCCAAGTACATAAAGGCCACTCTTCTTCAGATCATTAATGAAAGTCATGAGACCAGTAGAGCTGCGAGGGTTTGCCACCATCAGTAGCAGCTGGGGCCTCCAAAACTTTACATGGTCCTTACGTACATCCAACAGCAACAGGTATTTTCGCACCTGAGTGAATTTAACACGGGGAAAAGGAGAGAGTGTTCTAATTGTGTAGTCATTCAAAAACTGGCATCATATTGTTTCATCATTAGAGGAAGTTGGCTTGCTTGTGACTGAACACCTGGTGGAAGATGAGAGCCTGGCTGATGTAGCCCCAGTTGCTAATGGGACCGAGGTAGTGGATCAGCATCAAGAGCAACAGCATAAAGGCAATGCTGGCAAACGCATAAATGGAGTT
This sequence comes from Ammodytes marinus, assembly GCF_949987685.1. NCBI lineage: Eukaryota > Metazoa > Chordata > Actinopteri > Uranoscopiformes > Ammodytidae > Ammodytes > Ammodytes marinus. Next base: position 17,631,712 of record NC_137213.1, on the reverse strand, counting down.
GATCAGGAACATCATGACCAAGGAGCCAACAATGCCCAGAGTGCAGGTATGCCACGTAAAACAACGAAATGAGGGTCTACATTGAAAGACAATGACAAAATATAGCATGACAATTACTTTTTTTTAAATCCATAATTGTGCAGATACAATCCCATTCAGCAAACGTAGTTGCAATATCTGGCACTGTACCTGAAGTTTGGTGCAGAAGCCCATTCAAGAGCCAAACAGGCCAGGTTGACAGCAGCATAGACCAACAAGAAGAATATAGTCACAATACCAGCAATGGTGTTCAATTTACCAGCAAACAGCACCACCTAGTGGGGGGAATGAAGCACATTCATTTGGCCTGGAAACAGCTGTATAATGAATTAGAGGTTTGCAATTTGCCTGAATTACCACCCATTTTGTTTAGTTTATAATTTAGTTTTAGTAAAGAAAAGTGACACATATCTAATCAATATGTTGGAGTTACATGGTTTAAGCATTGATATTCAAAAATATTAATTCTAGCAATTAAAGTAAGCAGGCTTCAGTATTACTGAGAAATGTATACAAACAATAACTTCCTATAACAATACCACATAAGTAGCTTTTGTCCTCTGGATGTCCCTTAACCCTGATTTGAACCACCATAATAAAAAGCTTAACAGGTTTAAATTACAGCTATTTTATACATCGCCTCTGCTGAATTAAAAAAAAATATATATCACCCAGCAGCTATATAGCTAATGTGCTGACGCTATAACATTGTAGTGAAATGAAGAGTTCACTTACTAGTGTAACAGGTAATTACCAAGTTCTGTCTCCCTGGCAACACTTTTAAAAACGTTAAAAATGTTTATCCAATCTGAAGCCTAACACAATGGGGCAACAAATCCTTTAGGATCTATAGAACCAAATCTGACAGGTGCCCATTCAGATCTCCTGCTGTTAATATATCTGCCTCAATCCGCATGTTAAAAGGAAAACAGCTCATATACAGCATGCTATCCTACCTGTACAAGCAACCAGGAGACAAGCACTGAGGCCCAAGGGTTCCCACTCTGAGATGTTTTCTTTGCCAGTGCCAGGAATCCACCTGTAAAGATTTATAACATTGACAGAACCAAAGACACTCTATTGCTGTTCATAGTCCTAAATCAGAAAAACAACAAGAGTAATCTTGCATTTGTCCTTAAGCCAAACACACACAATGAGAATATTATTTCCTTCCAAGAAGTCAACACTGCACACCATCCGTTTACAAACGATGCTTTCCAAATTAACATTCCTCCGCCAGGAAGAAGGCATGAAATTTAGAACAAGTGTCAATTTTTCACATTTGAGGTGGAGGCCTTTAAACAGATGGATGATTAGTAAAATGTTGACTCAGCTTCATAGAAGACCAGCTGGAGTTATGCCTTAATATAGCCCGGATTATAACAAGCAAGACTAGTAATTAAATCATCAATCTAAAATCCAACTGCCCATAAAATAATACTTTCGTTAATGCTAGGCGATGCCCAACTGACTGAAGGACCTGAACATTGGACTAGAGGAATCATTTTAATAATAATAATTGATAGGTTTTATATAGCGCTTTATTGCCTAGGCACTCAAAGACGCTTTACAGGGTTCCTGGTTCAATTCATTCACACACAGTCATACCGGTGGTGGTAAACTACGAGAGTAGCCACAGCTGCCCTGGGGCAGACTGACAGAAGCGTGGCTGCCATTCAGCGCCAACGGCCCCTCCGACCACCACCTCAAAAATACAGCAATCATACACATTCACACAAGGCAAGGTGGGTGAAGTGTCTTGCCCAAGGACACAACAACCATGACACAGGTGGCCGGGCGGGGATCGAACCGCCAACCCTTGGATCGTTGGCCGACCCGCTTAACCACCTGAGCCACGGTCGGCCCATTTTCAAGAATCTCACCAAACAGGTTGTCTTTTGATAGGGCATACAGGATCCTGGAGGCCCCTATCAAGTTACTCATGGCAGCGGACACAGTGGAGGAGTAAATCCCAATAGGCACCAGGGGCGGCCATATATTTATGTCTCCTAGGAAACTGTAGTCTCTCTGGAGAAGGTGACTAAGGATGATGGATAAAAAAAGTCAAAATAAAATTGCTTCATGATTAACTTCTATATACTATGGAAACATTTGTTTTACATAATCATATACTTATTTGTACTATAGCACTATTTCAGTGTGTTGGACTGGGCCCTTGTTTGTATATCGTACCGTTCACAGGACCAGGCAGCCAGCAGACTTAGCAGATTGTATGTGATGAAAGTGGTAATAACAGCTGCAAGTGTTCCTCTTGGGATGGAATAGCTGGGGTTTTTCAGGTCGCCTGATAACACATGACAAAAGGTTCCCTCTTCACAAAACAAAATCTATAGATGTCATTAATAATAATAATAATAATAATAATAATAATAATAATAATAATAATAATCAAGATTTATAGATTTAGCACCTTTCATCAAAACCCAAGGCAATACACAGAAGTAAAAAATTAAATTAAAATCACTAAATGTGGGGGGGCACCAAGATATAATACAGCAGGTGTATCCTTTGCAACACCCAATTACTTTACTTGTCAGCAGCCTGGATATGCTGTTGATCAACGTATACGAGAAAAATAAATATATTCACAATTAACCTGGCCCACCATTTGCCCATAATGACCTAGAACTTAAGCATCACATCCTAAAATGTAAACCTGTCCTGGTTTTCAACTGGAATTTCTGCTTGTCAAAAGTATGAGGGTAACTTCTTATTAATAAACTTGGAAATGTTTGTACTTATTTATTACTGTTGCCTAAATGCACCCATAGTTGTACAATGAGGCGAGACAACGATTTGGGGAGAGGGTTGGGATTCAGCTTGGCTTTTTGGTGAGGCATCTAGAAAAGGGCCCTTTGGTTTGCACCTTCAACAATTGATTTATTGAAGTGATTCCGACACCATCTTACCTGACATGTTGGAGCCTGCCATGATTCCAGTGCAGCCATTGAACATGACAGCGAAAACTGTGGCAAAACTCATCATTGTACCAGTGGTGTAGTCTACTGTGTAATTGGCTGGAAGGGATGACAGGAAGATTGATTATTCATACACATCAGAGATGACTCAAACAATCAAATGAGATTTCTAGGAGGTTAGGTAAGTCATTTATTTTTTGTATCTTCTGCTAAAACAATCAAAGTAAGCTAAAATAACAAAGGATGTTTTATACAGGTCCAACATTTTTTTAATAGGTCAATCAAAGTCTATAATATGCCCAACAATAGAATCTGACAACATGTCCAACACTTACGCAATAGGTTGCCCTTCAAGGTGTGGAGCTGAAAGCCAGTATAATTGGCTGTGCTTAGGCTGGTTCTGTTAACAGAGCTATCTGGCAGGATCACCATAGTTGGCCCCACAATGAAAAAACTGATGAAAATACAAGCCAGGACCACAGCGACTATGATGACAATAATACATGTGGCTTTGGCATAAATATGGGCTCCCACCTGTAATGACATAGCAGTCAAAATTAGAATATACTGTACTGTCGTATAGATTACCACTAGCATCACTGTCAATTTGGCCAAACACAAGGTATCATGAAAACTACTGGCCAGACATTTTGCTAGTTGAAATCCACTGTCCTCTGGGGAATTCATAAAATTCAAACAAAAAAACAAACAAATAAAAGGCAAAATCAAATTCTCCGATATGGCAGATTGAAAATAAATTTAACAAGCACAGTAATGAGTCGAAAAGGCTCAAATTTGTTAAATTCTAATTTCCTTTACTGTTGCAATATGGTCCAACAAATGGTTTGGTATCCAGCAAAACATAACATGGCATCTTCAGTTACAAAATACAAACTAAGTCTCACCAAGCAAACAAGTAAACACAGGAAGAGCACGACAGTGCCATAAAGCAGAGACCACCAGTAACCCGAAGGCAACACTTGATGCAGATCTGCAGCCGTGTCGCAGTCTGAGGGACAGAAAAACAGGGTTCATTAATACAGCAAACAACAAGCATAATGTTGATATAGATGTCCCACCATTTCCTAATAGGCCTATACCTTACCTTCTGGGATGCCAAAGGTAGACATGATGGCCTCGACCAGACCTAAAACATAGAGAGCACTGCCGCACACATTGGCAAAGAAAAACATGATCCCAATGCTGCCGCCAAACTCTGGACCCAGGGCTCTGCTGATCATGTCTGGGGATCCCAGTTGAGGAATTTATGACAAAAAAATAATCATAGTAAACCCACAATGACAGGGCACAATATCTCACCTTGATAAAGACTGGTAATGATCGACCATTGGTCAACACAAACTTAGTTAAGTCTCTCAGCAAGAAAGGAAGGATACAGTAGGCCCCTCCAGCATCTAAAGCTCCATTGGTTGAGATGGCACATACAGAAAGCACAGTCATCGTGATGATGAAGTAGGCCACTAAGAACATGGCAATGGACTGGTAGAGACCTGCTTGACCCACAACAAATCCTGCAAATAGTAAGAGGAAATCTTATAAGAAAGCACTATGTGCCCACTGGTTCTGGGAAAAATGTTATAGGCCCACGACTAAAGAAAATAGGTGTGCAAAGTGAGGAACTGTAAAAAGTTTGTGAATTTGTGTAGGCCTTTTTTTTTAACACAAATTTTGTTAATGCTACAAAACAAAAAATAGCAGCCAATGAACGGAACCATTCTACTTTGGCAAATACGTTTCTTGTTAGCCTACTTGTTGCAAAAAGCCAATGACCTTTTCCCAGGTAACTTTAAATGTGTTATGTACTCTTTTTTTTTTTTAAATCTTGGCCGTATATATATATATATATATATATATATATATATATATATATATATATATATATATATATATATATATATATTTTAAATATCTTTTTAACAGTTTATTTGACCTCCTTTACTAACCAATTCGCAGAAACACGACGACGCTGAACATGGACAGTAAAGTTGGCATGACCACGCCGAACACCACCCCCAGTTTCCGGGTGGTTTTCTCCTTGGACCTCTGACCGTCTCTGTCCGTCTTGGCTCCATTGTGTTGAGGCGGTTGAGGCTCATCTTTCTGCTCCGGGCTGGTGGTGAGTCGGTAATGAAGAAGAGGAGTCTTTTCCGTCATGGTGGTTAACTGAAAAGAATCGTGTCAACCGCAACAATTTAACATATTTCGAAAGGACTGTGAAATGTAGCCTACTAACATTTGAATCCGCGTTTGGCAAATTAAATGGCCGCCTTTAGCCTCTACTCCACTCCTCCGCTGCACCCGGCCCTGTTCACCTGCAGCAGGTAGTCTGCTAATTGAGTAATGACGTTGCTTCCTGTAGGCCTAATTAAATTATTCAATCCCTTAAATTTCTCATTGATAAGCTCTAAACCTACCTGACTGCATTAGGAAATAACTATGCATAAAATAACAGCATAGGCCTAACTTATTTAGTCTTCAAACCGAATACATGATGCATTAGTAATCAACTATTGCTGAATGAAGTGTATTGTTAAGGTTTTGTATCAGAAACAGATTGCACATCAATATAGTGTGGCAAAAATGTCATCCTTAACCAACAAAAAAATCTGATTAGGCCTTTATGTAGGCTACACAAATTCACAAAGACACCAAAGTTCAAATGTATTGAATTGAAGAAAGCAATATTAAATAATATACCCACATCTACAGAAAATGAAAAAACAAAAAATAAAAGTGTAAACAGAGATTAGATCTACAAGTGCAATGAGAATAAACAAAATATGCTCTCTAAATTCTTACCAAAACTTTGGATTTATGGTGCTAGTGATAACTGAACTAAATAATAAAATAAAGCTATCTTCTCCTTCCTATATCTGTCTATCTTTATCCCTTCACTGCACACTCAGTCACTACTATCCATTCTAAAAGGAAGCAGGATTATAACCTCATTTAGCACATTATTTTTTAATATTTTATTTTATATTATTTTTTTTTTCTGCCCCATCTAATTTTGAGGATTTTTAGAAAAATGTGTTGGTTTAAAAGCGCTAAGGGAGCATGTATGAGCATAAAACCTGTGAACCTTAACTTTTAAATGTATTTTATTTCATGTTTCTATGTGCTACGCATGCTTAGATATTAAGGTTTTGGTAGACTTGACAATTAGTATTATTTTTTCAGAAAACCCTCAGGCATTAAGGACATGCATCCTAGATTGCCATAGTCATCAATGGGTTAAGTAAGAATCCATGGTTTTATGTTTAGTTTAGCTAATTTGCATGAACTGTCTCGCAATATTTGCACAACAACCAGAATAAAAATAGAAACATTTTGAATAGGATTGACTAAAATATGGATATTGGCTGTGATTATCCACCCACTTTCAAGACCCATGGAATAATCATTTGGATTTTGATAATTTTGCGTCCAGTTGATACTTGGAATATCTGCCTGTAGGAGGCTACATATGAGAAAACAAAAGATACCTGCCATTTGGAAGATGTAGGATTGTAAACTATTGTCCCCCCCCCCCTATTTTTTATGTAGAACAATGCAAAAAACATCCTTGCTATTATAAATGTATTTGTCCATGATGCTCATATTTGCTGCCTTCTAGTTTCCCTAGTTCCTCTTATTAACAAGCAGAGAGGGTGCATTTCTTTGTTTGACCCCTACAAATTTCAAAAAGCAGACTTTTCATAAATTAGAAACTATACAAAGGCGGCAAGGTGAGCGGTGAAATCCTGACCCCCCCCAGGCAAATTCTCTCTGATGGATTGTCGTCCTTATGTTATTGACCCGTTGAATTCATCTCGCTCTGTTTGTGAGTGAACATTGCATCCACTGAAGTTGTTTTTGTGTTACTGAGATGTGCATCTGTCTTCCAGGCCAACCATGAACCGCTCCAGTTTGCCTGAGATCAGTCGATTGTAGTTCAGAAGGACTGTGCTGAAACTCTGGGTACTTGGATGAACACATGACGGAGCTGGACTCCCCACTGGCCCCTACAGTCCAGACAGAAAACACAAACATGAAATAATATTTACATACATCCAAAAATATAACCAGAATGGAAGTTGACATAACATCCAACAGAGGTTTAAAAAATTGTATTTTGTATATTACTGAGAAAAAATAATAGGATTCTTGAAATTCAAATTTTAGGATATTGTGTAAAACACAGATCACAGGACATCCATCTTATACTGTCTCACTGGGAAAGTATGCACTGTAATCATTTTCTTATCCTGTGGAAGGAAGTCTTGGGGACACAACATAACATCATCGCACCCAGAGCACTGATACTGCATTCCAGTAAGCCACTGATTTACGAGAAACCGGTATATTTCCACACCAGAGGGAACTGATAATGCCTCGTAATCAGATGTGAACCGGTTAGAGAGAAGCCCATCAACACATTTTCACTCGCTATGTGTGAATGTTCATCATCACTGAAATTATTTTTACTTGGCCCTGTTACTTTTAATGTTTATGAGGTGTTTTAATGTGTGAGTGGTGAAGACAGATCAGCCCAGTTAGCTTTAATTTGGCAATTTGCAGGTCAAAATGTAACATTAAAATCATTAAGAAGTTTAGGTTGTTTCAAAAGCACTTAATTTTCTTCATTTATGTTTATGTAGGACCTTCTTAATCGTGAAATATCGCTGAAATAATTGTATCCATGACATGTTTAGGGATTTTAACCTCCACATGCACGCTTCTTTTGAACAAGAAAATCACCAAAAATCAGAGCTTATTGGGAATTATTGTCAGCTTGTCTGCGTGTGCTGTGACCGCTTCTTACACTCAGTTGAATGTGCATCAGAATGAGCAGGTAGTTGTTGATGTTTTTCTCTATTTTCTGCAGTAGTGGAGCAGCGCAGTCCGGTTGGCTTAGGGCCCTCACGACCGACACACCTTCAATAAGAAGCCTCAATGATGCAACTATGTCTCCTCTCTTCTCCTGGTGCTGAGGTAACACACCACATATACACATACAGAAAAAGGAAAACATTAAAATGTGTTTGTGAAGACAAAGTAAAACACTAAAATCAATAATAAGCAAGTAGTACATGTACATCCACGGTTGTAGAGGATTTTGGACTCATACATGTGCCAACATACGGATTTCTTTTCCCAGGATGCCACATGAAGTTCTGTGCATGGTAGCTGAAACGATGAAGAGGGGGTTGTCCAGCCGTGACAGTCAGACTGCAACATAGAAGAGACAGGTGACGGATGGAAGTCAGACAGATAGTTGGACTAGAGACAGACTGATGGGAGACTAAAGGTAACAATAGGCAGGCATGAGGATTAGATTCAACAAGGGAAAGGGAGGCAGAGAAATGTTGGGTGAGTTTCTCAAAAGTATCCTCACCAGTGCACTCTCCATCTCAACCACAATATTCATAGCCCTCCTGGTGCCTTTATTACACACAAAGTCTATGGGTTTGGTCTCAGCCTCCCACACCTCGGAGGCTAAAATACAGAGCAGTAGAAGTCCTCCTGGACAACACAAAAACACACATCAAAGCTGAGGCAATACAAGCCAGCTTGTTCAACTTACAACAAGTGCATTCAAAACCTCTTTAGTCAAAGTTTTTGGGGCTTACTACTCACTGCTTAACGCCATGCCCTGCTCGGCGGCTCCTGATTAATCCACATTTGTTCCATTAAGAAATGTGCCAGGAAAACCCCCTGTGTCCACTGTAGAGGAGCTGTGTGTCGTCCTTTTGGTCTTCTCACTACTTGATTTCCCACATTCTCATTCAGCAGTGGGAAGTGTGAGTGTTATCTGAGAGCAGGATGCGTTCTAACTTCCCTGCTGCGCATCATAACAAAGTTATGATGACGTTTTTTATTGCAATCTTTGGCTTTTTCCGAGCGCCACAGGGATGGCATGCTTGCTAACTGAGGTTAATCATTTATTATTGTGAAAGACTCC